>NC_045733.1:18828433-18829276 GCF_008692095.1 Etheostoma spectabile
TGTGTGTGTGTGTGTGTGTGTGTGTGTGTGGCTTCGTGTATGAATCTGGCCTAATTCAATTGAATGCTTTGTTTGAGGTTAAAAAGGTGATGTGTGTGTTTTGTCTCATATGGGTGTGTGTCTGTATTTGGAAAGAGGAGAGGGACTGTGAGCATGTGTTTTTGTGCCTCATGGTCATATCATAGTTGCTGAGGCAACACATGGCATCAGAGGTATGGGGCGACAGGAAATGACCAGGTGTGCAGGAGCCCTGTGTGCTCTAAACGTGTCCATGTTCCATTTCCTGTTTTTACTTTTTGTTGTTGTTTCTGTGGGCCTGCTGCTCATACAGTTTGGAATTAGGTAAGGAATATCATCATTTTTGTTCTTCATGCATTCTGATATTGAAGATAAGAATGATAGCAGTAAAGACAAAGGATTGTTACATATTATTTTATTATATTAATACAAATGCATATAATGTACAAGTTGCAATATGCTACTAGCAGTCACAACTGCTCACTCAAATTCAAACTGTTTGCCAAATGAAATATGGAAAAAATAAAGTTTGGCTACACTCTTTGACAGTTTAGAAGGTTGGCATGCTTCAGTCACATTGTACCTCATTCATGTGTAGCTGTTGGGGGTGGGAAAAATAATTGATTCTTAGATGCATCACAATTCTCTCTAGAATAATTAAGTTAATAATCATTTTTTTCAAAAAAATGGAATGTTTTTTTTAAGTTACTGTATCCAGACGAGTACAAATCAGAAATTATCTTATAAGGCGTGCATAAAATAATTAGGCAAAACACATATAGCCTGTTCAACTACTTTATCACATTACATGTGACCACCTCATGT
>NC_045733.1:18829286-18836924 GCF_008692095.1 Etheostoma spectabile
TTCTCCACCTTTAAACATGACTGAGCCTCAGACATGGAAGATCACTGTGAGAGAAGGTGACTCAGCATGTTTAAGGATTAAGCATGGAATGACTACACAATAAAAACCTCAGACAAACACATTTCATTAAAACTTGTGTGTGACAAACACTGTATATGTCAAAATCTAAGCTCTGTAAAGCTGGTTGGTCTAGCAATTATCAAACTGAGTAACACTCAGATTTATATGTATATTTCTTAAATCATGCATGGAAATGTACATAAAAAAAAATTGTTTCATCGATAATCTGTTCAGAATCGACCTTCTGAATGGCCTCTGAATTGGAATCGAATCAGGAGGTGCCAAGAGATCCCCACCCCTAGTAACTGTGATGTATGTTGAGTGTATTATGTTGCATTGCACATCGATCTTCTACTCAAACCCAGAATGAAAAAGGCAGCAGGCTGCTTAGCTTTCATTAATTTAAAGATGTGTTGGTTAAGGACACAGAGACGGATCAAATAAGACTTTTTAAAGGGCTAACATGAGTAAAAGGTAATCTAGAAAGTGAAACAGCCAAACATTTGCTGGTTCCATTCTTAAATGTTGGCATTTGATCCTTTTCTTTGTCATACTACACGCTTGTAAACTGAATATCTCTGGGTTTGGACTGTTGGCTGGACAAATCAGTACTTTTTAAGATACTGCCTTGGGCTGTGGGAAATTTAACTGGAAATTTTTCATCTTCTTTTGGATACTCGGCAGGAAAAAAATCCATTTTAGAAGATACAAATATACGAGTTATTTATGCACACATTCTAGCTCTTTATAGACCAGAATGCAATGCAGCCACAACACGTTACTCACTAATTAACAGGGGCAACTTCACACAAGTAATGTACGCCAGTACATCATCATTCCTTTTTTCTACCTACACAAAAAAGCCACAACTAACACCAAGTTGAAGCTCATCCCTCTGCTTTCTATCTAAAGTAGAAGTCACTGAGACGAGTGGAAAGAAAGTGGGTACAACATAAAGACAAATTACAGCGCGTTACATCTGGAATGCATTTGGATTTGGGCCTTTTTTTGACATTACATCTGAAGACATGGGAGGAGAAGGATATGTAGCAAGGGCCGCAGGTCGGAGTCAAACCCGTGACTGCTGCGTCAAGGAGTAAATCTCTCTCTCTCTATACGATTTATATATATATATATTATCTATATAATATATATATATATATATCATATAATTAATATGAGGGCATCCGCTCAAAAACAAAAAAAAAAAAAAAAAAAAAAAAAAAAAAAAAAAAAAAAAAAAAAAAAAAAAAAAAAAAAAAAAACAAAAAAAAAAAAAAAAAAAAAAATACCAACTGTTCTATCCGGGCGCCCGGGTATCATTGTTTTAACATTTTGCTGGTGCATGCTTGTATGTATTGCATGAAAATCCCTCAAAACTAACTTTTAGGTTAATTGACACGTAGTTTATTAAATGTTTGTGTTACAGAACTGTCCAAAATCCTGATGATAGCGACGAAATCGCAGAACAGCAGAGCGTTTTTGTCAGCAGCTCAGTCCCTCGTCTCTTTCTCTCACCCCATGATGTCCCTCTGCTGTGTATTAAAGAGGGAACTCGTGAATGGCGAGATTGTCTCTTCAGTAAAGAGGAAGGCAGCTGCTGGTGTTGGCGAGAGCTTATGTGTGTGCTTGGGAGTGTGTATGTGTGTTAAGGGTAATCCTGTGGATCCTGATGACTTGTTCTTTATCCTTTTATGAGTATGCATGGCGGAGCTCCAGCAAAATAATTTGTCCCTTGAGTAGATTACTTAATGAGCACATCAAGTCTTTGTGTCATAATCTGACAAATTTCGTAATCTGCAGAGGGCTGTGGTCTGGTTTTAGATCCATGTAACAGTTGGTAGAAGACTGCTTTTATTGCAGTGTCATACCATATCATTCCTGCTAATGCTTTGCTGTCTATTTATTAGTTGTGTTATCAGTCGTTTCTGTGTCAGCTTAAATAAAAAAGGGACTTTTTTAGTTTTAGACCCATCCTAAATCTTCAGGGTATTGATCAATCTTTTGTCTTCTGCTTCACAGTGGTAATGTCTTGAATCGGTGGCCTCTCCAGTCCAGTAAAGGACGTGCCAGTGCCGGGCTGCTGCTGCTAATGGGAACTCCTGCTCTGCCATGAGTGCTCGCGATGGCGTTGGTGGCATGGGCACCCTGGGCCGGCGGCCGCGCTTCGAGAACTCAGAGTTTACCGTGCGCATCTACCCAGGCGCCCTGGCCGAGGGCACCATCTACTGCCCGATCAGTGCCCGCAAGACCACCACAGCCGCTGAAGCCATCGAACGCGTAATTGAACGCTTGCAGCTTGACCGCACCAGGTGTTATGTTCTGGCTGAGGTGAAGGAGTTTGGTGGGGAAGAATGGATTCTGAACCCCTGCGACTGTCCCGTGCAGAGGATGATGCTCTGGCCCCGGGTGGCACTAGAGCACCGCCCACTGTCTGGTGGTGAGGATTACCGCTTCCTCCTAAGGCAGAAGAACCTAGACGGCTCGATTCACTATGGCGGCAGCCTCCAGATGTGGCTGCAGGTCACAGAGGAGCGCAGGCGCATGGTGGAACGTGGATTGCTGCCACAGCCGGAGTCTCAGGGTGACCAGGCAGATCTATGCCGCCTCCCGGAGCTCAACGAGCGCTCGCTGCTGGACAACCTGCGCTCGCGCTTCCGCCAGGAAAAGATCTACACGTATGTCGGAAGCATCCTCATCGTCATTAACCCCTTTAAGTTCCTGCCTATCTACAACCCTAAGTATGTGAAGATGTATGATAATCATTCATTGGGGGATTTGGAGCCACATATTTACGCCGTGGCGGATGTGGCGTACCATGCCATGCTGCAGAAAGAGAGAAATCAGTGCATCGTTATATCTGGGGAGAGCGGCTCTGGGAAGACGCAGAGCACAAACTTTCTCATTCATCATCTGACCGCTCTCAGCCAGAAGGGTTTTGCCAGTGGAGTGGAGCAGATCATCTTGGGGGCCGGGCCAGTACTAGAGGTAAACCGAAACATGAGCATTCTGGGTTTCAATAGAAATGTTTTTGTTGTTTGCAAATGTGCTCTGGTGATAACAAAGCTGTGCGTTTGAGACAAGATACTTGGCCTCGACTCAGACCTAAGTTACAAAAATGACAACTCAAGATTTGACTTCTGCGAGACTTTGTTGATTTGAGACTTGACTCCAAAAAGACAAGCTGTGACTTAAAAAAGCAAAACAAATTGTCTCAACCCCTGTAAAATCCCAGATCAGTAAAAACTATGCACGTGAGGTATCTTATAACTATAAACGTGAAAATGAATGATGTCATCACCCTGTAGTGTTATGTCACCACCTGTGATGGGGTGATGGGATGATGCGATTATTGTCCCAGCCCTAAACGTAAAAGACTTCCACTTCACATAATGCAAAAACTGTTATATGCTGTACAGATTACAAAGCCAGTTGAGGTGAACTTGTGATATTGAGCTATACAAAATGGACTCTGGGGTTGTGACTTGATCTGGAGGGATGAAGTCAGGATAATTGATTTCTTTAGAAGACAAGCTTTATGTTGAAGTGTTAGTTGCTGTCCCTTATTAAAAAGCCCTTATTATATAAAGGAAACGTCTGCTCCCAACCTCAAAACCTAGATCCTGTCTCGGATGTCTTTCGTTTCAAGTTGGCAGATGCATGGAGATTCTTGAGGTGAGACTTGTCTGAAATGACTTGAGCCTCAACCTAGATTTCCGCCGAAAGGCATTTACACTGTTTTATTGGGTAAATTACTAAATAAGAAGAGAATAGAAAAAAACAATATGTAGATATTCAGGTAATTAAATACCAATATGTGTGGGCTGATGTTTTCCTGTATAAATGGATTGATTCCTGCCACCATACTTAACATGACTTGCTGTGAATGTGAGTTTCTGTGTGGATTTCATCTGTTACACAACACTGCTTAACTGCTTGTCTCTATGGCTGGCCCCGAGTTGTATCTGCCCCAATACAGATGTTTATTGCACTTTCAGTCCAGCTGTGTGGGGATAATGTAGCACACAGATGATCCCTCTATCTGCAAGCAGCCAGTGGCCTATCACTGGTTACAGTTGTAAAGTCTCGGTTTTGTGATTGCGACCATTTTTGTTCTTCACAGTGGAAAGATTGTCTCAAGGTAGACCTTGTAGAGGCCCAGCCAAAGGTTGTGAAGGAAACTGGTTGTTTTTATATCACCGAAGACATTCCACTCATATTCTTTTTCTACTTCAGGGACCTGTCGCTTTAGGGCATGCCAGTCAAGAGTCCTTAACACTTTCACAACCTCACATTGTTTTCTTATTTGTCTTCAACATCAACTGAATTCCTGATGGTTGGATAACACCCTTTAACTGTATGCACAATGCCACCAGTCAAGAAGGCAAATAATGGTTGCTTATTGTCAAGAGGGTTGTTGTATTTTATTATGAGGTTGGATCACTCCCTGTCACGTCACCCGACCACCTGTTGTTTGCATTTGATTGACAAAAAACAGGGCAGTGCTCACAGAAATGCATACGTCTTCTGGTATTTCTTTATCAAGGGTATAGTCAGCCATGATTGGACAACTGTGTTCATAATCTACCAGCCAAATGGGAACGCTATCTTGGCTTTATAGCCAATCTACTGGAGGTGATGTCTTAAATGGCTAATGTCTCAGCCCAAAAGCTTTTCAATGTATTTCACATCTCCCCTATGTAATACAATACAGATTATACCAGTGTTCCCAGCATTCAAGTTGAAATTGGCAGCTTAGAAGCCAAGTTCAAAGGTAACCAGCCAGACCACAATCTTTGCAACAAGTACCTATACGCAGCGTTTTATTGCCTTCACTTTAGCAAACACAGTTCTCAGGAATGCCATTGTGTGTGTGTCTCTGTGGTTAATGTGTAAGCATATTGGGTTAATCCTCAACTCAGCAACACGAGTGGGAAGTTTTGAGTGCAGAGGAGCAGCCTTTAATTGTTTGCACAGTAAGATTGCGTATCTGCCCGCTGGTGATTGATACTGAGGATGGAGCCGCGGTGCTACTGCAGAGAGGGATCGGGATGAGGAGGGGAGGAACGGCAGCCAACATGACCTCATAGGAATACTCCGTCTTCATTTCCTTGTAGCTCTTCATTCAGAAAAGTAGACAAGCAGCACAGGAGGGATGATACATGCCTCATCATAGGATTTTGTCAATGACATGAAGACCGTAAAATGTACTTACCTCTACTGGAGTTAATGTTCTCACATCTTAATGTGAAGAGCATTGAGTTTATCCTTGACTTCTGACATGCGCCAAGACAAGACAAGAGTAGTGCCTCAGTTGTCGTTTAGGGGGAACTCTGATTTCCCACATCAAAGTCTGTTCACAGGTGTTTGGGAGTACTAGTAGTATGTGAAAAAAATAGTTTAAAGCAATTTGCGGCTACAGAAAGAGCTGCGCAAAGTCCAATAAATGTAAATGTTTGAGGAGAATTCAGGCTTATTGTTTACCAGTGTACACACCTGGGTGCACACTGGTAAAAGTATGTGTATTATCAGTGACTTGGAGAGGTACAGTATATTACCTTTCCTTCCTATTTCCAGGCATTAATACCTAGACCAGTGGAAAGGACTGGTATCACCGACCAGGACAGCGTGGATCTATCACCCTCAGGTGAACCATCCTGTAGCAAAGAAGACAGATGTCTTCCTGCTGACTGTCCCTCGCAGGGAAAGCTCACTCTAAGGCCTAAAAAATATATAGATATATTTTTTTAACTCCTGATACAGGGTAGAACTTACAAGAGTTTTTTTTGGAAACCAGCCAACAGCTACAGTTACGTGTTGAGATCCTGACAAGCCCTGTCACTCAAGTGCTTCAATTAATGAAACTCGACTTGGTGAAAACATAAACCATGTTGTGCTGGTTGAATAAACACAGTGAGTTACGGTATTATGGTTGAGCATGGTAATTATTTATACTCAGGCAGTTAGAGATGTGACGAGCTTCAATTGTGGGTTAGAGTTTGAAGGGAAATAGACTCATTTTAGTGACCCTACCTTCAACACCTCTTTACTTCAGTTGACCCTGCAGAATGAAGACTAATGCGAGCATATGTGACGTGTATCAAATACTTTACCTGATGTCGGTTTAGTGCTTATCTGCTGTCTGTCATTCCTGAAGTTGTTTTCCTTCTTGCGTCAGGTATGATAGAAATTTTAAATGAAGCTTTAAATTCCTGTGACTACATACTTGCACACTGGAATTGAATGTTTGAAGTAGTTTTGGTAGTCTTTATCTTTTGTCTACATACCAACAAGGTACAGTAAATGGGATGTAGTAACTGTGGCCATGTTCACACTTGGCGTCTTTTTTTTAAACTGCCAGCCTCTGTTTTACATTATAATCCTATTGAGTAAATAGTTTTGTTTTTTTGACAGACGACCAGTGACTAGTGACTCGTTATTTTTTTATTTTCATTTTTATAAACTTGTTTTTTATCTACCTTAGACAGTCAGAGACATGTTAAGACAATGAAGAATCTGACTGGACCAAATCAATAACAATAATAAAATGAAAGAAAAAAAAAAAAGGATTTCTAAGGTCACGGTTCAGTTTGATACTCAATTTTTACATACATATTTTTTAAAGCACAGGTTGCTTTGCCATTTTTAGACTAGACATTTATATAATATCTGCCCTTTTTCGCAGTGTACCACACTCAAGGGTATAATCGCTAACAAAAACGAACAAAATAACAAAACTATAGGTGGGGAAAAAACATTGTAATGTCTGTTCACAAAACTAACTAAAATGATTGATTGAGTAAATGTCCTTAGTTTTTGTCCTCGTCAATGTCTTTCATAGAGCAAATAACGTTCTATCTTTACGAGTTGACATTTTCGACTATAGACCTGTTGGTTTTTATACAAATTATGCCAAAGACATTAATAGTTTCCGACTGGAAACCCAGAAATTGCCACATTCCACGTCAAATTAAACGCAACATAGTCCGTGCCCCTCACTCGGCCTCATGGCGGTACCGAAAGTCAGAAGAAAGCAGCAGAGTCCTATTTGATTATGACTGTGTCAGATAAAAGCAAGTGCCTTGCGGTGGAAGGCGGTAAAATTTGTGGACAGATTACTACAGGGAAACATTCCATGAATTTGAAAGTAGCCTACATTTGAGAAACGAACACATGGAGGCTAACCTAGCTTAACAAGGTAGTTTAACTATTCAACTATACGGTTTTGTCGGGATTAAGCTATAAGCAGAAGGAAAGTTTGTTAGCTGCTAGGTTAATGTGCAATGGTAAATATGACAGAATATGGTATACGCACATAGCAGAGCTTTGAAAGTCTATGGGAAAAGTCTTTTTGGGTCAGGGGGGTGCAGTTCCACACATGGCGCTGTTCCTGGGGGCTTGGGTGGCTGCTTGACAAGCCCACCGGACGTGATGTGGGGGCGTGGTTGCATCGACAATTCCATTTTTTTTATTTGAAATCCGAGATTGGCTCAGTTTTGCCCAAAATTGAAATCGTCACACCCTTAGTCAAAGCATAGGGAGTAATGATTCTCTCTCTCTCTCTCTCTCTCTCTCTCT
>NC_045733.1:18836934-18851528 GCF_008692095.1 Etheostoma spectabile
CTCTCTCTCTCTCTCTCTCTCTCTCTCTCTCTCTCTCTATTCTTTCTCTAGCCCGCGCCACCGCTTAGTTTTATCTAACGTTAGCACCGCTCCACATAGCGCTCTAGCTAGGATACTGTAGCTGTTGTTATAGCAACAAAAGACGTTCTTCACTGCTTTTTGGAATTAAAACACTGACTGTTTTTTTTGGCTAAAAAAGCGCCCTAGTCAACTTTTTCTCGTCAAAAAAGACGCCAAGTGTGAACAATGCCTAATTTAGTAACAATATATAATCTAGATTTTTCCAAATCCACAACTTGGTGTGATTATATTTTAATGCTGCATAAACAAGCACAACGGGGAAGGCTTACATAAGCTGTATAGCTGTAGATGACAGACAGCTGTGAAGAAAAGCCCTCAGTGTGGCGTTACCATTAAAGCCCATTTGCTGTGTGTTTCTCTGCTTGAACTCCATTTGTTCAGCGGCGCTCATCAGTAATAACAGGTTAGCGCAGATGTCTTGCCTTTGCTGAGTTCTTTACATAATAGAGGACCTTTTCTCTTTGTGACATCTCCACAAAGACCAAACAAGTGTTGGAATAAAGAGTGATAGGTGAAAATGTATCTTGGATAGTTTGGAGATAGATTCTTGGTGTTCCTATTTATATATTGATTTGTGGTTTTCTTGTACTAGCTAGTCATCATCTAGTATTTAACTATCACCCAAGCTTTAAATCCAGGTGTCCGCATGTCAAGTCTTTGGGCTTTCTGGTGTCTCCTTGACTATTTAAGAAGGATTTAAAGCACAGTAGAAGAATGAATGCCCTACGTAGGTATGATAATGCAAGATATGTTTTAAGATGCTACAGGATGGGGCGTCCTGGTAGCCGGATGGTTAACATAACCGCAAGGTCATATCCCTTACTCTCTCTCCATGTTTCCTGTATATCTCAACAGCATCTGCTATCAAAAATAAAGGCAAAATCACTCAAAACTCTTTGTGAAAATAGAATACAGCAACCTTATTAAGTATGGATGTCTTTTTTGATATAACAAATTATAGGATTTGGATTCATGTGATTTTATGTTACCAATACAGAGCAAAATATAACGCTTTACTATTCAATAAGGAAATGGTTCTGGTTCAACGTTGTTGACACACAGGATGCACGGTCATTTGTTTTTACATTTGAACCAAGTGACAGCTTAATATGAGCTCAGCTGGGGCGGCCTCTAAGTGACCCCTAAAGAGCGTGCGCCCCATTGGCTTAGGCCTTTGCAGCGGCCCGGGTTCGAGTCCGACCTGCGGCCCTTTGCTGCGTGTCATCCCCCATCTCTCTCTCACCTTTCCTGTCTATCCACTGTCACAAAAAAATCTTAATATGAGCTCAGCTGTCTTCTGTATGGGGTTACCTCCCTCCGACAGTGCATCATCAGGATCGTGTGTGTGTGTGTGTGTGTGTGTGTGTGTGTGTGTGTGTGTGTGTGTGTGTGAATTGTGTGGTGTGTGTGTGTGTGTGTGTTGTGTGTGTTTGTGTGTGTGTGTGTTGTGTGTTTGTGTGTTGTGTGTGTGTTTGTTGTGTGTGTGTGTGTGTGTGTGTGTTTGTGTGTGTGTGTGTGGTGTGTGTGTGTGTTTTGTGTGTGTTTGTTTGTGTGTGTGTGTGTGGTGTGTTTGTGTGTGTGTGTGTGTGTGTGAGACCACTGCTATCAAAGGATAGACCCACTTTCATCTGCACACATAAGTTCAAAGTCATGCACAGAGACACAAATGCTCACAATCATTGTTTTATTGCAACGCTAATACAGACATACTGACCGTCGACTTTTAGGAGTACTAACTGCCTCCACTGTGCTGTGACAGTTAAACCTGCAGTAATCCATATGTTTGTTACTAACCCCGAAAAGCCACTCTTAATAATGCAAAATAAAAATCCACCTTAATGCTGAATGACATAAAATGAACACACCCTTAGTACACCCTTATTTTACCTACACATATTCATATTTTGTGCGTGTAAAAGCACCTGCATGCCTTGTTGGCACCTGTGAGCGCTGGAGCTCGTGTTGTGCTCCTTCATCATTCCCAGCCAACAGAAACACTCCCCGTGTGAGTCAACGCAGGTCAGCAGTTTCATCTCTCTGCATCTACTTCACTGCTACCTCAATACACTCAGACACAGAAATGCGCGCGCACACACACACACACACACATACACTTGTACATTTACAAACCATCTCCCCAGAGCCCCCACGAACACTGAGTAGGATTAGTGTGTATTACTGGAATCTCCCCCAACTGGGCGGGGTCGAGAGAGACTTACTTTGCCCTGAAAGTGTTGTTTTCCTCGGGCTGGGGTGGAAAAATGGATGAGAAAGAGAGAGAGGTGGGGAATGCTCAAGCACTGTTCATCATGTGCAGTCCTTTCAGTTTAGTATAACAAAGAGTGAAATACTACATAGCGTAATATACTTACACAAAGGGCTCGGCCTCTGGGCCGCATTCCCCGGTGAGTATCATGTAAGGTGCCATACTCAAGTGCCTGGTTATCTGTGCCGCGCTGGTAAAAAACACACTGCAGCGAGTTACACAAGCAATTTACCACAGAATTGTTTGTGTAGCAACTTTAGGTTAGCGGTGTTAGTTTTTGAGCAACTACTCTCCTCACCATGAGGATTACGTAACCTCAAGCCATATGTTTGGAGTTGTTTGCTCTGGGTAGTCCCAGACGATCAAAGGAAGGCCGATCTGTGACACACGAGTGGTAGAATCATCTTCAGAGATATCCTAATTTGTTATCTCTTTAATGGTCTTTCAATTATCTGCCACTTGTTGGCACTTAATTAACCTCAGCCAGTAGGGAGTTGTAGTCTTCACCTCATCTAATATTCTTATATTAATCTAATAATAATAATAATATGAATCTAATATTTACAAAGTGGTTTAGTAAAGTTAAATATCTATATGATTATAGTTAAACAAATGGACACTCAGACACGATGAATCAGTGCGGCCACATGCTTAGTTTAAGACATTTTCAAAAAGATGTTGCCACACATTTGCACAAGAAATGTGTATGCGCTGTAATGTAACAGTGGAGGACAGCGTAGCAACAACACAAGATTGAAGGTCACAAAATATACTCTTGATACTTTGATTCAATGCTTGATCTATAAAACATTATAATACTGTAACAAAAGCCCATGGCGATAACAAGGTGACGTTACTGTATGTAATGTCCAACAACAGCCTAAAACCCAACAATATTCAGTTTACCTTAATGTTTAAGGCTAAAAAGGCTAAGAGCAGCAACTCCTTACATTTGAGAACTTAAAACAATAAAATATTTGGCATCTTTAAGAGAAAAAAATAAAATTGCGAGAAAAAAGATTTGAATGTTTTGAAAGACACTGAAAATGCTAACAGAACTTAATACATTTAGTTCAGAATCCAGATAAAGTCCCCAAAATATTGCTGGGTTACTGTCAAATTAAAGCGGCGACTTTGATTTTTTTTAAAAGCAGTCAGATCTGGTCAAATTTAAGAAGCCAACAAGCGACAACTGTATACTTTGTTACACCAGCGCTCCAACCGATGGCATTTTGCTCAGCTCAGAGATGAAGAGTAGCAATCGCTCCAGCTGTTACATTTCACTTTGTTTATCTCTCCAACCTGGTGCCAAGCTCTTATTTTCCTCTGAAACTGTATACATGAAGACTGGTACCACTGGAGGAGTACACACTGTTCCTGCTTTGTCAACTACTGAGGGCCGTGTTGAAACAGCCTCTCGCTCTGACTGGAGCAGCTTGAGATCAAAGGGGTCACAGTGATTTCTGCTTCTAATGCAGAACAAAGTCAACTTTCCTCCAATTGGATTTTTTTTTTTAATATACTTTTTTACTGTTTTCATTCACTTAACAATGAATTGATTTGGTGATGAAAATAGTTACTTGGTTGCTGCCCTTCATCTGTGCAGATTAGCACACATTTTATCAGCAGAATTGTAAAGTAACGTTTCTTACAGGATGTGTGGGCTTGTCTGTTAGTTTTCCATTTCCACTTTTTGAGCCAACTAGTCGGTCGTCAGCAACAGATGCTGGCTGCAGCCCGACAATGTGCCTGTTTGTGTCCCCACACAGGGTCTTTATTTATGCTGGGGGACGCCAGAGTTTGCAGGTGCCTCGTCAGCATCGCGCACACACACGCACACACTCACACATACCACAGTACTTGCTGTCAGACCCGAGCAGCTGCCCTACTGCCCTGACTACACCTGCACCAGTGGGTCACATAGAAATGAGATGGACAGAAAAGGCTTTATTCTGTATGATGTGAGAGTCCAACGCTCTCTGCTCTGTAGTCTTTAAACTAAATTACCCCGGGGCACATCTGTGTTGTCAATGCCTTCAATTATTAGAGTTTAGGTTTTCTTATGAAAAATCTGACTAGTTTAAATTCAGTAATGTAGAGCTTGAACAATTAGTAGATTGACAAGAACCTCAAGATTCTTGGATATCAAATATTTCCTGGTTTTCTTTGTCGCAATGGACATTTATCACTATTTTAATTTTATTTAGATTTTAAATACCAAATGTTTAATTGGAGAAAAAAAAACTAACAGCATATTAATTGATAATGAAAATAATCAGTAGTTGCCGGCAGTCATCACAGTCATTCAGGACGAAAATGAACTCCTGAAGTAGCAATGTGCCCCGAAGAGCCGGGGCACGTTCAATCTCAGAACAGTGTGCACCGTTGTGAAACAGTGGGCAGCTGCTTTCAGATCGTAGACTCTAAATATTAAGTCTATGTTTGAGATATGTTTTCTGTCATTTGGTAGGAACTGTATGTCTCTAGTTCATTGGCTCAGGTCACAGGTGATACTCAATCAGCAGAGACGTGTCTGTAAACGCGTGGTAACAAAAAGACGGAGCGCTCTCCCCCGTAGACTTCATATCAACAGTCTCTGCTCTCTCCCCGTGGCGTCGGGAATCAAGCTGCTCCGCCTAGAGGTCTGGGTTTTGTAATCTGAATGCAGCGTTTTTTGTTGTTGTATTTGTTTTCGGGGATTGTGTGCTATTATTTTTGCATCTTTTTCAAGGAGGTAAGCCTCTCCTCTAAGCGACGCTCCCTATGGCGCCATTTTGATGCTACCAATCCATCACCTGCAGTTAGCATCCCATTGACTGCCAAATGTTTTGGCGCCACTTTGACAGTGAATAACTTTACATCTGAAGGTTTTAAAGACTCTATTTGTCCGTTTATTTCTAAAGAAACGTGACAATGGAAAACAGGCTCCATTACCTTGTAGCTCACGTTATGGCTCCGTAGCAGACATTTTTATAAAAACAGGCTAACGATTGTGTCATAACCACGCAACTTACTGTCGCACTGTAGAGGAATCACCGCATAGTTCAGGGAAAGCTTGCAGGCAGTTTGGACGTAACTAATGTTAACTAGCATGTTAGTTAGCAGTAATTAGCCTGTGCCTATGTTATCTCCTAACATATACTACGCTCTCTGTCTCTGCTGATTGGGAATGATTGAGATTTCTCTTGCACAGCTACCAGAAGACTTACAACTTTCAGAAAGGTTGCTCACATCACATCTACATCGTCAAGCTCAGTTGGAGGCTGCGCAGTAACGCTCAGCATCACCGAAAAAGAGCTTCTAATATTCTTCACTGGTCTCCGTCCAGAGCAACGCTATCTGTTGGTCCATTTCTTTAACTGTCTATGATCTTTTTGCATGTATTTGGTTGTGTTGTGTGTATTTCCAGCTCGTTTGCTAAATGCAGCGCATGTGTTCACAACAGAAAAGGAGAAAACTGTCTCCAACACTTTTGCTGATGCTGTTGTACAGAAACTGAAAGAGTAGTAGTGATGTAGGAGAAGTAACGTTTTTGATTATTTATGCGTTAGATACTGTATATTCTGAAAGCCTAAAGGTAATTATTAAACCCTTTTTTTTAGACTAAAATCTGAAACCACCTCTTGCCCTCCTCCTGTTCCCTAAGCAGATTTTCCATCCTTGTGATTTTGAGTATCAATAAAGTCTGTTACATAATTGCTGAAAGCACGCCCTCCACTCCCCATTCGAGTTACATAAATCCTTGCAGATGACATCTCTCTGCTGCGAGGTTCTCATTTGGTTTGTGTGGTATGTGGTCATCTTGTGCTTCTCAAAGGTCCAGATGTGCTTTAATAAAACCCATTGTTAAAAACGACACACATCTGGTAGGGAGCAGAAAAAATGAGGGATGTCACCCCCAGAGAGAGAAGTTGCTCATGGAAAGATCATCCCAGCCGGCCACGTGCTGCTCTGTATGTTTTCCGGTAGTTTGTCTTGGAAGCTAGATTACATGAAAGGTGGTCATCTCTTCTGGACACAAACGTTTCAACAAAGATAAGATATGGCTTTTGTACGGCTGATAAGTTATCACTGCAGGAACTGAAAAGCAATTATGAAGTGCCCTTATCATTGTCCTCATTCTCCGTCCCTGTGTTCCCTTCTTCCTCTGTTGACCCATAACTACAATAGCGGTCTGTCTATCTCCACTGGCCCATCCCAGTGAAAAGATAAGTGTCACTGCTAAGAATAAATGTCTGTGCTGTTGAAGTGTGAATGACTCAATAACTGTCCAGAACAAAGGCTCTGAAGAGGTGTGGAGATATGATTCCCTTCTATCATAAAGATTTTAACAGCCAGACATCTCCGCTCCTGCTTGAAAAAACAACAACAACCTCAGGCTTTAAAGTTCCATGACATGATTATTTCTACATACCGCGGCATTTACATTTTGATGTTGTACATCGAGGTACATGGTCAAGAATATCGTGATATCAGATTTTCTCTATATTGCCCCGCCCTACTGCCATCCCATATAAACTAGTCAGTCTTAAAAATGTGCAACTGTTAATTAAGGAGGAAATTAATTCAACATGTTAAGGCTCAGGGATACACACACTAAATATAAACATGACTGTTAGCTTAACACACCACAGGGTACTTCTTAGAGTGCCGCTCGTTGATGAGTGCAGTAAGGTCATTTGCTAGAAGCTGGATTAGGTAATTTACCACTTATCTCCAGCCAATGTATAACAGAATTTACCTATTTGTCTTGTTTAGGTTTTCGGACTCTTTAAAGACGGAGAAAAAAAAAGCATTTCTATGTATGACGCGGCCAGTTTGACACATCTGTGTGTAATGGACGCCAAAGGAACTGAAGGAGATATAGGATATTCTAGGATTGGCATGTGATTGGACAGAGTGCCAATGTTTGTGTCTCTCTGATCTAACTAATTGGTTTGACCTCCTTCCTGCTCTGACCACGTGGTTTAGCTTTAGTGTATTGATTGTGCTAAGTCACTCTCTTCTGGCTGCATTGTCTTGCCTCAGAGTTAGCCCAGCGCTGGCCAGCTGCATGACATGTGGCCCACATATGGGCGTGTTGCTGACGAGACCACCTGTGCTGGGTTAGGGTTACTTTTCAAGCATGGCTAACTGTGGACGGAGCTTTACTAACATGACCACAGTGTTGGCTAATGACAGAGAGGTCACACAAAACACACACACACACACACACACACACACATACCACACTTTCAGCTGAAGTTAGAGGTTAACTAGACTTTAAATCTCCCCGGGTACATGTACAGTATTTTTCATTACACAAGAGAGCTTTTTACAATATTATCTCAGCTGTAAGCTATTACACAGGAAAAATATGAGCAGCAGTGAAAGTGTAGTTCTTTAAAGGTGTTTAGTAGGTAAATAATTGCGGATATTACGGTGTGTAAAATGTGTGTTAGGGACAGAAGGATGAAATGGGGTGGAAAAACAAACGAACATTACAAACCATCACTGTTTAGTAATACATGTACTTAGAAATTTCGTTTTTTTTAATGTTTCTGATTAACTGAAGATTAAATGCCAGAACCATAATGGTGTGTCAAATGATAATTTGCTAGTGTGCTTGTAGTGATGAATTATTTTGGGAATCTGCAGCTCCTCTCGGAGCTTTCAGCTTCATTGTTTAGCTGCCCGGACCACAACTTTACTGTTTTCATTGACTCTAACCGCTCTGAGAGCGTCATCAGAGCTTCTTTTTTTTAATGAAAAAGTTGTGAAAACCCACCGTACATTACCTGCTCAGCACCAAACAGATAACAAACTGGTGATGCTCTTTCTGACACAACCGTCCCCGTTTACAGCGCCCAGGGGGGGATTCACAGTGGTGGGAGGAAACCCGGGGGTGAACATGTAAACTCCACCCAGACGGGGACCTTGCTGCTGTGAGGCCACACTGCTGACCACTAAGCCAGCGTGCTGTCCCACAACTCCAAGTGAATGATACTGTTGCAACTGCTGGACGTGTAAATTGGCAAAGTCGATTGTTAACAACTTTGACATATCAATTTAAGGTGACGATATGTTAATATACTTGTTTCCGCTGCACTCAAGTGGCTCAAAAAAAAATATCTGTTATTGGTATGTAGGTTTAAGTTGGGAGAAAATGAACATTTTGGAGATTCAACAAAATACAAAACAAAAATGAACAGATGATTAAATTGATGAACAATTTATGGTTACCGAGTGCACTGGCGGCTTAAACTCCAACAGTGCTGACAGTGTCGGGTACACAGCTCGGATTTATTTGTAGAATATTCCTAGAAACGTTCGTAGAACGTTTCTGTCAGAATACTTGACGGCAAGCCAAGATCTCAAAGTTCAGGCTAATTACAAATTTACAAACCTATATAGACAAGTTTAATAGTAGCTGTCAACCTCAAATAAATATATTTGAATATGCAGTAAGATCACATGGAAGACAAAGGTTTAGGAATGCTACAGGACCAGATTCCCTCATCAACTCTGCCGAGGATTGACTTGTTACTGTCTAACCTTTCAGCTGTGTGGAATATACTTTCACATGAACAGGATCATATATGCATTTAAATATCCAAGACCTGTTTAAGTATCTATTTCGTTTTGAAAGTTCCTACAAAACTTCCGCAGTACCTGTTCTACTATACTAAAATGTAATCGAGCCTTCTCGTGTTGTGCTTGTGGTGTGATCATCACGTGTGCTTTCAGCTCACTGGGATAACTTGAGAAACTGGGAAAGCTGAGGCCAAGCCCAGCAGTGACTGATCTGTAATAACAATTAGCAACAGCTTTAGACTGTAAGTGTGAGAGGGACTGTTGAGATTATAAATACTTGAAGAGAGCGATGTTTATATTTCTGTGGCTGAGTAATCCTCTCTATCCTGCAGTGCAATGCCCGGAGCCATTTTATCGTCAGCACGCAGCTTTTACCGTGTGACTTTCTGCATTTTGTCAGTTTCCAGTGTTCAATATTTAGTTTCATCTGGGGCGACCTCTAGCTCACCCAGCTGGAGCGTTCGCCCCATGTTGGCTGAGTCCAACCTGCGGCCCTTTGCTGCGTGTAATCCCCCCCCCCCCATTCTCTTCTCCCCCCCGTTCAGTCTATCACTGTCACTAATAAAGAGGAAAAGCCAAAAAAATCATCTTAAAAAATATTGAGTTTCATCAATTAAATAGGACAATAGGGTTATGTCCGTAACAGCAATGCATTGTGAGACTGTATAACAGCTCTGTATGTTTACCCTTTTTATGGCCCATTTCAAGAATTAAATTCAACCAGTTTCTGATGTCCAAGCATCGGAAGGAAGGACTGTAACAAACAATTATTTTGATCTTGATAAATTGATTATCATTTAGTCTATAAAAATGTCAGAAAAGAGTGGAAAATGCCACATTTATATATATCACAGTTTCCTAAAGCCCAAGGAGATGTCATTGAATTGATTGCTTTTCTCCAACCAACACACCAGAACGTAAGCATTTTAAGTTTGGAGCTAAATGGACTAGTTGATTTAGTCAATCAATTAAAAGGCAACTATCTTGATAATAGATAGATAATAGATATTCTTTGCTAAGGAAAAATATTAAATAAGCCTCCCAGTTGTTAAGATTTTCTGCTTTGCTTTGTCTAATGCGATTAAAAAATTGAATATTTTGGGGTTCTATAATGTTCATTGTGCAAAACAAGACATGGTTTTCAATATTTTACTATTTGATACGTTAAAGATTTATCGAGAAAATAAAACAATAATGAATAGAAGCTTTAGTTGCAGTCAAATTTAAGGTTTGGTCACGTTACACATATTCTACTTGAGAAATTATGACTATCGATGGCTATATTTTTTGTCGATTTGACTAATTGTATCACCTCTACATTGTGCTCATTACTTCTCAGAGTACAGAAGTCCTAAAACTGTAATTTGCTGTTTGAGAATTTGAGACAACACATTATTAAAGTCACAGTTGATCACAACACCTTTTCTATTTCTTGTTTCTTTCCTGGCTTTTGTATAACACAAAGGGAATTGGGATGTGACTCCATGATTCCACCCCACCCTCCCCCTCACTATAACATTCCAGTTCAATGTATGGTGGCCAGATTTAGGAAGCTTTCTTCTGCACCTCCCGCATTTCCTCTCTTTACTGCTGATGTCTAGGCTGATTTTGCTCCTCTCGCTTTACAATGAGCGTCTCTAGTATTTTGAGAGGAGTGATGCGAGGAACTCAGTTTTTCTGTGGCTGCATGGTATTGCAGCTAATACAACCATCTTGCTCTTAGTATAATACTACTTCAGCATTTCCTGAGTGTTTTTATGTTGATGGTTTCTTAGTCTGCACACAGGCGTTGATGCTCAGAGACTGACAATATGTTCCACTCTCCCTTTGCACTGTATTGAGCTGCTTTAAATGTGGATGTTTTTGTATTTATTTAAACAATTCTTGATTGTATTTGTGCTCAAATGGGCATTTCACTTGTCCTTTTTTGGAAACATGAGAACAATCTTCATATATTTTTTCCCCGCACTTGGTTGGCATGGGGAGCATCATGTCAGAAACCCTTTCTAGTAGAAAAGAGTACGGGCATGATATACAGACAAAGGTCTTGAAAGGGACATCATTTTTTACTGAAGTTAACGTGTTAATGTCAACATATGTTGATCTCTTATTTTTGGCTGCGAGTCATCAGGAAAGGATGGAAAGGAGCTAGGCACATTTACTCAAGAATCACAGCTCACGATTATTTTCATTGTCGATTAATCTGTCGATTAATTGTTTTGTCTATAAAATGCCTGCAAATCGGGGGGAAATGCCGCTCAGTGTTTCCCAAAGCCCATGAATATCCTCAAATGTCTTCTTTTGTCCACAACTTAAAGATGTTCAGTTTGCTGTGATAGAGGAGTGAAGATACTAGAAAATTTTGCTTGGATCAGATAATTTTTCTTTCTTAAAGAAATTATTTAAAAAGATCAATTATCACAACTGTTGGCAATTAATTAAAGTTAGTTGAACACTTATTTTTTCAGGTTTATTGTACTGAAGGACAATTCTGGAACACTTACGGTTTTCTTTGTGTTGCGTGTTTCCATCAATCATGACGGCCCCTAAGATTTATCTTGTGACCCTTTGAAAGGGCCCGACCCCTAGGTTGGGAACCACTGGACTGAAATACCAAACTGTATAGAAAGTGGTTAAAACTAGCCTCACCTTGACCAGCTACATCAGGAAGTTGCTACCAACACCATGATGGATCAGTACTAACACTCTAATGAAGTCATTACATTAATATTTTTTGACTGCAGAACAAGTACTTTTACATTTGAAAATCTTTTTTAACTCATCATAGTTAGGATGTTGATGCAGGACTTGCAAGACTTTTACTTGTAATGGAGTATTTGTCATTGTTTCATGGTACATAAATTCAAGTACAGTGATCGGAGTACTTCTTCCACCACTAATATTAAAAAAGTAAGAGGGAGGGATTCCCTCTAAAGTGGCAGCAGGTTATCCAAGCGACTCTCTGGCACTGAGAAATTGCATATTGACACTATTGGAGTGAGTGGGATTAGTGTTTGCTCTTAAAGATAGGCCTGTTTTCCTAATGGCTGAGCACATTTACTTAGCGCTTGTCAAACACATCCTACACAGGGAGGCAAATAGACTGGGGTCACTCCGTCAAAGCACAGCGTGGACGGCAATCTGCTCCAACACTGACAACTTTACTTTCTCTAGTTTAAGTACAGTCTATTTGGGTAAGTGTAATTCACTGCATGTGTGGAGTATTAGCATATGAGTATTTCTTCTTGTGATATTTCACATGTTGATTTAACTCCATTTCAGAGAGAAATTTAGTTTACTCCACAATTGTAGTTAATAGTTACTTGGGAAATAAGGTTTTAATTGCAAAACATGTACAATAATATTCTCAATACACAATAGGAATTCAGTGTTGGGCTTTAAACTAGCTGGAAGAATATAGAGTAGAGCTTCAACAATGGATCAATAATATCACATGCTGAAAGAGACAGTTTTCTAGAATGAGTCCTACTTTTGACATCTTAGTTCATTTTCATGCATGCAATACTTGTTGTACAGTTTTAACTGCAGTTGCAGTTGTTTTATCTTTTGAGTTTTTTGAGGTGATTTATTGAGTTTGGGACTTGTTGCTAACTATAGTTAGCTGCCGTTAGCTCGGTTAGCTGTAACGTTACAGCTGTTCAATTAGCTAGTTGACTCAGCCCTGGGCTGCAAAGAGCTAAACCCAGAAAGGAGACCATCTTGGTAACGCATTCCCTGTCGTATACTGGCCTCCTCTGTAAGTCTCGGAGGCTGTTTTTAGTTTTTTTTACCAGTATGACAACACAGACTCAGCTAGCTAAAGCAAAATGGCGGAATCAATTGAATTTGATTGAATCACCCCAAAACTGCCTGGCGGAATCCCAGCTTAATGCACATTCACTTGACATTTTAATGACAAAGACATCTTGGACAATGCTAACTTTGCATCAAAAGTGTCATAATTTACTAAATGACTCTTAATGACAACAGTCATAAACACTCAAAATGACCCCGTCATGTCAAGTCCTAATATGTCATGTCAATCTTATGACCACACCTTCAAATAAAGTGTTACCTTACATTTTTAATACATTTTGACCATATGCCCTTAGTAATAAACAAGCCATTCTTAAACATATATACAGTACCTACAGTACTGTGCAAAGGGCTTAGGCGGGTGTGAAAAATGATGTAAACTAAGAATGCTTTAGAAAAATCTAAATAATGATTTATTATTTTTATCCATTTACAAAATGCAAAGTGAGCAAACAAAAGAAAAATCTAAATCACATCAGTATTTGGTGTTACTACCCTTTACCTTCAAACCAGCATCAAATCTTCTTGGTGCACTTGCTAAAAGTCGGGATCGTAGACGCAGAGGTCGGCCAAGGAAACTTAGTGCAGCAGATGAAAAACACATCAAGCTTATTTCCCTTCAAAATCGGAAGATGTCTAACGGTGAAATCAGCTCAGAACTGGCAGTAACCAATAGGACCCCTGGCCAGACGTGGTCTCCATGGAAGAGTTACAGCCAAAAAGCCAGACCTCTGACACGGAGACAAGGACAAGCAACTCAACTATGCACGACAACATAGCCCTAGACTTTCACACCTGCCTAAGACTTTTGCACAGTACCGTATATTTACAGACACAGACACACACACACTCACACGCATATTTATTTTAAATCTTTTGAAAAGTATCGGTTCAGGCATTGTTTAGGCACCAGCGTTTTAAAAGTATAATTTTAGCACAGTTATTGAAAAAAAACACCCAACCCTAGGGGATTTCATATTTATCTGACTGCTCCATTTTGTTGATGAAATAAATGCGTAGCAATATATAATAATATTGAGGAGGCGATGCATCGTGATAACCATTTGAATCGTTGACAAGATAATCGTAAGTACATCAAATTGTGACACCAGCGAAGATTCACACCCGAGTGTAAACCAAAAGCGCAGCGTGTATTTACTTGTTTACCCAATGTGATCCCCACCCAGCCATTAAAATAAACATTTTGAGTGAAACAGGACATGCATGTGAGAGAGTGGCATTTAAAAGGATTACAACATCTGAGTGTGGGAGCTTGTATATTTTGGTGCTACCCAATGAAATCTCTTTAAATACCAGATAGTCACCATGCTATTCAAAACTGAAAATTCTCCCCTCCCTTGTCTTTTTTACTGGGCTGAGTGAAATATCAGCACAGATATCATATTTAACATGAAAGCACAAGCCTTTTCTTCAATTTTGATAATTGCTTATGTTATTTGTTTTAAGCTTCTTGAATATTCTCTTTTCTAAAGAGCTCTGTGTGTGTAATGAATGTTATGAGCGCTTCTCCAGCTGCCTCTATGTGATCATTCAGCGTGACAGTGCTAACACTTGGGGTAATAATTGAATTGACATAGTAGTAGTTGGATAACGCATATAATATGACCACATGTGAATAATTCCCAATTAGAAATCAGTCAAACATTGCGGTTAAGGTGGACACATTTTTCAGTGTCTCTACAATAGCGCCACATTATGAGGTATTGATGAAAAGGCCTTTCTATTGGTAAGGCCACACCCATGACTGCAGTGCTGCATTCTGCTGGCAGAGATTCAAGCTGATGGCTCTCTCTCTCTCTCTCTCTCTCTCTCTCTCTCTCTCTCTCTCTCTCTCTCT
>NC_045733.1:18851540-18852399 GCF_008692095.1 Etheostoma spectabile
GTGTGTGTGTGTGTGTGTGAGAAACTGTGTGTGGATCAATACGGGTGACTCTGGCCTGGAGGCCCAGTCTGCCTAGTTGCACCGGGTTTGCCAGCCCAGGTTAGCTTCTGGTTTATTGTTTGTCTGGGTTGTGTTGTTGCCAGCCGACGAAGATGAGCACACTGAACACGTTTGTCAGAGAAATTGTTTACTGTATATATATTTGGATCAGGTTCACTTATGGGTGTGTTGCAATTCATGTGCTGTTTATTATATTAAAATGTGGTGAGCCGTTTTTGAACCTCAGAGGGGAAAAGCAGGTGTTGAAGCAGCACAAGGACAGAAAGGTAAAGTCTAAGATATAAAAAGGGCAAAATAATTGCCTCAAGGGAAGTCACATAGTGATAATTATTATCTAAAGAATTTAAATCACACTACTAGTTCAATCCTGGTCTAAAATGCACCTCAACAATTGGGGCTGCAATGCTTCTTTTTATCATTTATTACTCTGCAGACTATTTTCACGAGTAATAGATTGCGTTGTATATAAAATAATTGAAATTGCATAAAATTATAAAATCATTCAGCAACTATCAAAAAAATTCCACTTATTGTTTAAGCTCCAGTTGTGGTTTCTTTTCCAAAATGTGTCTCATGTCCTCTTGGACTGTTGATGTGGCTCATTACTGTTGTGGGTGCGGTGGTCAATTTGATATTTGACTGAACAATCAGGTCTTGTGTCTCTACATATTGGTGGAGTGACTCACAGCGCTGAGCTGAGCCTGTGGGCCGAGTGGAAGGAGTGACAGCAGTTCATGACTTTCAAACATCATCGCCTGCTGTTGTTATGGTAAACCCCCCCCCCCCCAAAAAATTGCAG
>NC_045733.1:18852409-18856771 GCF_008692095.1 Etheostoma spectabile
AGTCTGATGAAGACGGACAGTGAAGACATTTTGTATGTACTCAGTCTGCATCTTGTTAGCCCTTCTGACCGTATTAAGACTGGACAGGTTGTGTTCTTTAATATTGAATTCATAACAAGGGTTACCTTAAGACACTTTACAGATAGAGTAGGTCTAGACCCCACTCTATAATTCATAAAGACCCAACAGTCTGCCACGAGCAAGCGTTTGGTGCAACAGGGATGAGGAAAAAATGTCCTTTTAGGCAGATACCTCGGACAGAACTGGGGTCCTTGGGTGACATTTGTCACTGCCAGTTTGGACACAAACACCGATACCGATGTATAGATAAATATGATTCAGAACAACTAAAAGATGCAGTTTTAGTAACAATAAAGATAGTGGAACTATGACTAGAAATAATAGTTGTGGCGTAGCAGGGCAATGCGGGGCATGTACTGCGGTTATCACTGAATATGTGTTTGGAAAACACTTGTCCACAGTTTTTGGTGGATTCTTGACTACATAATCACATCCAGAGATCCAGAAATGTGAAGCTCAGGTACAGATAACACCAGGAAATGACCTGCAGTATAAGGCCTCAATCATTATCAAACCTTTCACAGGCGGATTAAGGGAATGATCTTACTGCGTCCATAGAAAAACGTCTTCCTCTCACTTTTACCATTTTATGACACAAACGTCACAATCTTCTTCAGGTGAATGGAACCATTACATGATGGTGTTTACTCTTCCATATGTTGCTCAAAGTAGATGATAAGCTTAATTAATCTTTGGGCTTGCTAGGAGTTACAAAGTCTTGTTTACGTTTTTACATTTGCTTAAAATGGAAAAAGTTTAAGAATAAAAAAATCTTAATATACATTCTCATGGGTGTATAATTATCGTTGCACTGCTACTTATCGTATAGGGATTTAAACACCCTCGAAAAACTCAACAATGTCAAGTTAGCATCCTTTTACTAACTAGCTGAACTACTGTTAAACGTTTTGTGCAGGTTGATGTGTGGAGTCAAAAGGAACACATTCCGTACAAGCTCCAGATATTGATGCAGAGTTAATGTTTATGTAATATTGAGGTATGAGGGATTTCTTCCTACTGTTCTGAATGTATAATTCCTTCCTGTTTTGCTTTTAAAACAACATTTTTTGTCTTGAGTTGAAACTGTCCACCTTCCCCTTCCCACAATAACTAAGCACATAACGAATACCACGATTTGCTCTCCTAAGCATCTTAAGGATAAAGTCTCACTATTTGAGCTTGATTTAATACAAGATTCTCTGCAGTGGAAAAGTTCCTTCTGATCTACATTTCTTTACATCTCTCTTTTTTCCCTTTCTCTCTGTCCAACTCTTTCTGCCTCCCTGCCTCATATTTTCCTCCCTATCTGTTTACCTCATCCCATACCACGAGGAAACACTGCACTGTTGTTTTGTCCGGGTAAAGTTAATGCTGAAACCAGAAGCTCCCCGGCCCTGTTTGTTCTGACACTCCTTTTAGGTTTTTAGGAAATGTATGGATTTTAAGTCTTTGGACAACATGAACGTCTTTCTCACACTTTTGAAAAAACCGAGCTCTCTTATGTAACACTGGGTCAAAAGGTCAGCTGGGGAAAAGTTTTTTCTTTGAAAAAGCCCCATAGCAGAAAGAGCAGGAACAAGAAGGTGAGTGACTGACTCTGCGTGAATGTGTGAGAAATGACATTGCGTCAAAGGCGTCTTGACAATGTATGAAATAAATCCTGTAGGGCAGCTGTGTGCCACAGAAAAGGAAGAGGCCTGGGCTCCAAATAATCACCCCACACAGCAAAGGACTGGATGTCTATTTACACTGAGGGAGAATGTACTTTAACTTATTTTTGGAAGAACGCAGAAATACAGACCTGCCCTTTATAATGTTATGATTTTAGGATTTATTTGAATGTAATGGCCCAATGGTCGATACTTTTTTGGTCTGCACTGAAGATGCTTCTAAGACAAGTTACAGGTGCAGGAACTGCCATCTGATCTGGACTTGAACTGGATTGAGCCTAATCTTTGAGTATTATTATTATTATTTATTAATTAGCATCAGTTTTATTTTTCTAGAAAATCTTATAATGTGATCTTATCAGTGTTCCGGGTATCACATTTAAGTCCTCAACCTAGCTTTTATACATTTTAGCAATAGAAAACAACAGTTGGGTTTTAAATAAAAATGAAACGTAGGAGAATACCATCAAAACCAGACATAGACTATAAAAAAGCTCATCATGACAAATTAATAATCCGTCTGACTGGTGTTTGAGACGATTTGGCAGGGTACTTAACCAATATAACTTGGGACTGCGCAAATGCATTGTTGTCCCGTGTGCAACAACACAGGGCAGCACACAATGATCATTTTCAGTATCGATTAACTGGTTGACTGTTTTCTCTATAAATCAACTCATTGTGTAGTCTATAAAATGTCAGAAATTGGAAAATTCTCTAAATTGCCTGTTTTGTTTGACCAATGTTGGGTTTTTATCTTTTGTTTTGCGTTTAAGCAACATATTACCCTTTGGGGGCAAATAAATTGATTGATGACAATACTCTAAAACCCAAAGATATTGAATGTACTTTAATAGAGACCTACGGAAACCTGCAAATCTCCACATTAAAGAACAAGGGGCTATTTTCGATAATCAGAATAGTTGCAGAGTCAGTTTCTAAGTTGTTGTATCACCATTTCAGATTCCAGCAGTTGTGTTGAAATGTCGCCTCCCTGCTTGTGGCCACACGCACAGCTGAGCCCAGCCATCCACATCTCTAATTTGAGCTCTTTTACAAAGCGCACACACGCACACTTTGTTCTCTCAGTATGCACATGAGTAAATCTGTGTGCTGTATCTGATGTGTGTGTGTGTGTGTGTGTGTGTGTGTGTGTGTGTGTGTGTGTGTGTGTGTGTGTGTGTGTGTGTGTGTGTGTGTGTGTGTGTGTGTGTGTGTGTGTGTGTGTGTGTGTGTGTGTGTGTGTGTGTGTGTGTGTGTGTGTGTGTGTGTGTGTGTGTGTGTGTGTGTGTGTGTGTACTGTAGGGGGGAATTTTCTGCGGATGGGAACTTTAAAAAACAAAGAGGACTAACCTTTAATTTAGCTGAGTGTCATATCTCTCCACTCCAGCCACATACTCATAATCCAGACTGAGTTATACTGGAAAGCTGCAATCCAAGTATATGAATGTCTCTTAAATACATCTGTATCAGCGTTCTTATTATTTCCTCTCTAGAGTTACAGTAGTTTGACTGACTTAGTGCAGTGAAATCAAACTGAAAGTGAAAGGACGAAATATGTACCTTTCACAGCAACAACACCATGCAATCCAGTTTAATTCTTCGAACTGAAAATGGATTTCAATACTAATTATAATATTTCTATAATCCAGTTTTGGATGGCATCATTTATCCATCCATCCATTCATCTTCATCCGCTTATCCGGTTGCGGGGGCAGCATCTCCAGCAGGGAACCCCAAACTTCCCTTTCCCGAGCCACATCAACCAGCTCCGACTGGGGGATCCCGAGGCATTCCCAGGCCAGGTTGGAGATATAATCCCTCCACCTAGTCCTGGGTCTTCCCTGAGGCCTCCTCCCAGCTGGACGTGCCTGGAACACCCCCCTAGGGAGGCGCCCAGGAGGCATCCTTACCAGATGCCCAAACCACCTCAACTGGCTCCTTTCAACCTGGATCTACTCCGAGCTCCTCTCCGATGACTGAGCTTCTCACTCTATCTCTAAGGGAGACGCCAGCCCCCCTCCTGAGGAAACCCATTTTGGCCGCTTGTACCCTGGCGTCGTTTAGTTCAGTTATATTTGCCAAAACTGTGTATACGTTTGTATAGAACTATAAAATCAACATTAATCGTTACTAAATCCAGAGCAATTACATTTATTTATGTGTGGAATCTAGGCCTGCTCAATTAATCTGGCTATATATATATATTTTTTTAGATAGATAGTATATCTGCTAGTGTTTGTATTTCCGCTGGTATCTGTGATATCTGAGAGAGAAAGTGAGGAAGAGAGTGAAATCAGAAGAAACACAAAGAAGGGATCAGATGTCTGAGGGAGGCAGAAGAAGTTGACTACACACACACACACACATACACACACACACACACACACACACACACACACACATCTTTATTACAGATAAAGAATGACTAGGCAGCTCGCTGAGCTGACTCACTACTGGAGAAAACAAGTACACATGCTGCCACCCACAAATGGTGCAGGGAACTGAATCACAAGGTTTCAATTCAATAAGGATTAGGGATATTTCAGTTAACACTACATACATTTTCTCTTAAAGGAATTTGCCACCGTTTGTTGAAATAGGGCTTATC
>NC_045733.1:18856781-18857017 GCF_008692095.1 Etheostoma spectabile
CCTAGCTGTAGATAGGTGGGCCAACATATTTTTTTGTCTCACGACGATTTCCTAAGCAGATATTGACTTGGGGACAGTGCTTCAGCTGTCCTTCAACCCAAGTCCCAAATCAATATCTACCTAGGAAACTAATCTGCATTGCTATTTGTACTTGTTGTGAACAATCAGGCCAGAAGAAGTAAATAGGTTGTTGTTGTTTTTTGACTCACTTTTACTCACAACATGCTAACCGGCAA
>NC_045733.1:18857027-18869526 GCF_008692095.1 Etheostoma spectabile
CATTCACTATGCTAAGCTAACTAGCGGCTGCGTTGCCGGTGTTGCACCGGACTAAAATAATTCATGCACTGAGACAAAAAAGGCATTGGTCCCCTTATCCACAGCTAGGGGAGACCGTGATAAGCCCTAGTTCAACAAACATTACAGGTACTTAACATCATGATGCAACTAAGCCCTAAGTAATTATTGCTAATGATACCATCTTCTCTTTAGGCTAACTTAGAATAAGATTATCTTAGCTCAAGTCTGTCTATACCTTTCAGATGATTATCAGTAAACATGGGAAATGGATTAATTCAGAAATGGACATGATCCACCCTATTTCCTTGCTTATACAGTCTCACATTTCAAATAGTACAATAATGGAGAACTTCTCACACAGCCTGAGGATAAGAAAACTGCCCTGTACATAGGTCCGCAATTTGTGGAATAGCATAGGAAATGAATTTGCTAATTTCTATGTTTTTGAAAGTTTGCTTCTGTCTGAGGGGTCTTTGTAACTTAGGAATGTTGCTTTTCCCCCCACTCTAACTCGGAGAGGTTTATGTTATATGAGAGATGTCTCCGATAGCTGAGGAGCCCTGGAGATCCGTGATTATTTTTCTATTATGCCTGGCTTTCATCTCCATCCCTGTGACTTATGTTCACTTCCTTCTTACTAACTCGGGAGGACTTTCTGATTGGGCCAAATACTTTAGTTAGCCACTAGACTGATCAAAAGGTCACTGTTTTTCCTCATTACGTTTTTTCTTCTTTTCTTCCTAATTGTTCTCCATCTTTCTCTCTGTCACACACATAGTTGTGAGCTGAAGTCCAGTGGTTCACAAACCTTTTTAAAGAATCGCTCATTTTCGGTGGAGAGTTAGATGAGAAGATGGAAACCATTCTCTTATCTGTCAGTTAAAAATAAGGCCACAGCCAGTAGCTGCTTAGCTTAGCATAAAGACTGTAAAAGGGGGGACACGGCTAGCCTGCCTCTGTTCTAAGGGCTCCAAATCTGCCTCGTTTTAAAGAAATCCTTTTCACATTGTAAGTAGATATTGTATGTGGTAAATTCAGTTTGTTCAAGACACTTCCTGTTATAACCAAATATCACTTTATCTTGTTATATCACAAAGATTTCCTTTTGTTAAACAAACCTAACATAGCTTGTTTAAACAAGAAATGTTTATTGTAACAACATAAAGACTTTTATGTTGTAACATGATGATTTGGTTAAATAAACTTCCATATAAAATATATCCATGCAGCGTTGTAGTTTCCATCAGCTAGAAAAATGGCTGCTCCTTGTGCTTTGATTACATTTTCTTTCATGAGATACTGTATATGGGAAGGTGATTCCAGAGGTTTGAGCCTGTTCATTTATTTCCCATCAGGCTGTAGTGTGAGAAATGTCATCTTTGATACAAACTGCATAATAATAATATTAATAATAATTTATTGAAATTACAATTTGCACTCTGTTTTGTTAGAAATCGCTACACTCCTGAAATACACACACACATGCTCAGTACTTATTTATGCACAAACAGAGATGTCAGAGTGAGTGGGCTGCCAGTGACCAGCGCCCTGAGCGGATGAGAGAGTACGGTGCCTTGCGCAAGAGCACCTGGCAGTGCCCAGGAGGTGAACTGGCTTCTCTCCAACTACCAGTCCACACTCTGTACTTTATTCCGTACTGGGACTGCGACCCTCTGGTTCCCAACCCAAATCCCCACGGACTGAGCTACTGCCACCCTAGCTTGCACGTTCATACATGAGTGTGTGTGCACACAGAATTAGGCAGTATAAACAGATGTGACTACAGTTTTGTTAAAACGTGAAGCTAAAATTGTCTTGGACACAACCGTTGTCTGAAACTCCAAACACACAAGCGCTGAGATTTATGACTCTTCTTGCCAGGGTTGCACAACCTGTCAAGCTAGATGTCTATGCTGCTAATTTCACTGGACCATCAGATCTGCTCCCAGGGGTGTTTGAGGCTGAGTGATGATGAGTTTACTCAGAATTGGAAGACAGCTTTTCTGACGGTATGATCTAGTGCTGTGTTACGAAAACCTTAGTCTATATCCTTGATGTTCCACTTCCAGGATTGCTCCGGTGCCACAGGAAATGCTGACGGATGCGTGTCTGTCCATTTCCTTCCGCTTTCTTTGCGTTGAAATTTTAAACTCGTGGATTTATAATGACTGCTCCTCAGATCTCTGCATGGTAAATTGAGACAGCTAGCTAGACTATCTGTCCAATCCGGGTTTTCTCTTGCACAACTTTTTTACAGCGGCTCCATGCGGACCTTAGCACCACCCATGACCATTGTGATTGGTTTAAAGAAATGCCAATACACCAGAGCATGTTTTCCTCCCATCCTAGAATGCCATGTGGCTTTTTTTCTTTTTCTTTTTTTAAATGGCTGAATCACAACAATCACAAAACAAGCTCCCAAATGTTCATTCCTCCTCTTGCACAGAGGAGAAAAGCTTCTTCAATTTTTCACATGTTTCACGCTGACTGTTAAATGTGCACACATCCTTCCCCAAACTGTTTTTGACTGGTTTTGACAGAAGCAGCCAACGCCAGAACCTACATCCCACCAGGCTTTCACTCAGCTGGAACCATGACTGCCCTGTGCTGTGAGTCAACAACCACAGTGACCACAGTCCACTCTGGTCAGCAGGAGCTTAGGTGTGAGATTTAAAGGGGCATGGCTACGAATTAGCCTCTGGAGAATGTTATCTGCCCACACACGCTGTGACATAACTATGACACATGTTGGGCCGAGTCACTTGCCCTTTCACTCTATTGTTGACATCCTGTCCGCACACTGCGGTGGATGAGACGGTCTGGGCTCGGAAAAGGATATGAATAGACGGAGGTAAAATGAGCAATGCCTTTGAGTAACCATTAAATCACACAGATGCTGCGGAGATACCGTCAGGGAAGGAATGCTAACAATTTGGTGACAATTTCCTAAATCAATTTGCAGTCAGAAGAATGCTGTATTTTATCTCATGGCTCATTTCACTTAAGTGACTTCGAAATCCAGACAAAGCATTTTTCTGTGTAGTTTGGGACTGTGCTGTCACATGGCCTCTAAACACAACCCGGCATGGAAATTCATTTGTAACCCCCAAGCAATTGATGACTAACTGAAAGATAATCCCTTTGAGTTGAATGAAGAAGCTTTTTGTCTGCAGTTTCTATGTGAGCGCCTAGCGTGGCCCCTCCATCCGTCTGAAACAGTCCCAGCTCCCTGCAGGCTCGACCCAAGACAACAGTGGGTTTTCACTTGGCTGTCTTCTCCTCAAGAAGCTGCTAATGAAGTCATCCTCAAATGATTAAAAGCCATGTGTCTCTGCTCCACACGGCATGAATCAGCGCATAAAAGACTTATAAAGACCTAATTACCTCACTACAGACAGAGCATTAATAGAATCTGAACTGATTGCCTCTGTGTGAGGCGGCAATGGAAGTCTAATTGATTTCCCAGAAAAGAAACCAATTTTCCTTCTCTATTTTTTGTTATCAAATGTTTTTTTGTTTTCTTAAAGAGACCAAGAAAAACACACATCCAGTACACAGTTGAGAACATTTTTGCCTCACTCTTCCCACAAACCCTCTCTGGTGGCGATCAATCAAACTATATTCATATCATTTCTGATATTTGGAGGATTCATCTCAAATAAAGAAGTCTGTTAGTGTCCACACATCAATTTTCCTGTTCGAGATCTATGACCTTGTACATCATATATTCCTAATGCAAAAATCATTATTTTTTTACTAGTGATATAGAGATCGATTTAATGAGGCATATCAGCCCTGTTCATTCAAAATAAAAAACTTGGTTAAAATTTGAGACTTACTTGGGAGAGTCCCGTGTTTCTATGTAAACTAAGATTGAGGATATAATTTAAAGGAAAAGATAAAATGGGAATAAAGAAGATAGGAAAACACTACACACTCTAAGCAACTTCATAATCAATTTTGGACATGACGGGTGGTGTTGATTGAAGTTGGGCTTGAGCTCATCTTTATAACTGTAAAGAAAGACCTGGATAAGGATAGGAAATGGTCACTACCCTGAGTGAAGGCATCAGATTAAGTATCAGGAAAGAAATATCTGAAGGAAAAACCACTACTACAAAATAAAAATGGTTGGTTGATTTTGAAAACCACAACTAAATGACAGCTAAAAAAAAAGTCGTTTTGACCACAGTATTTGACACAACAGGTTGACAGGCTCAAAATTACCTCGCAGTTTGCTAGCTAGCTACCCAGCTAGCTAGCCACCCAGCTAGCTAGCTACCTCGCTAGCTAGATTATCTGTCCAATCTGAGTTTTCTGTTGCTCTGTATTTCTCAGTATGGCTATGCTCAGAAGATTGTGGCGTCATGGTGACTTTCCCGCGCAGAAACTCGGGTGAAGATAATTACCTCTTCTGAAGAGTCCATCATGTTTTTTGAATCCTCCTGTCCTCCTTAGCTGCTAGCAACTGCATTGAGGGGTGCGGGGGCGCGTGCGCGATCCCGTAAGGCTTGTATCATGTGAACGTGCCGACAGTGTTGTTGTCATTACTTAGAATTCCTCATGGGGGCATCAGAAACTACGCACTGTAGGTTTACCAAACAACAGATTATCAACAAAGTGCTTCTTTTTTTTAATGCCAACATCACATCTGCCTTGTGGCATCCTCTCTGTCTGGGCCTCCTCTGACCGACTTTGTCTGAGCCTTTGGACGAGATACGGTACACCCAGAACACGCTGGCACCATCCCAGGTCTGTCAATGATCTGGCTCGGTCCGTGGTCGGAAGCCAAGAATAATGTTGTTGACCTGCTAGAGTAACCGTAGTGGTGCGAATCATGTCTGTCCAAACAGTTTTAGCTCTGGTGTCCCTTTCAGTCTTTGTTATCATTCAAAGGGGGAAAGAAATCCACCCTTCGATACTCTTCCACTGTTATATATTAGAAATTGTCTTCACACTTTACCTCAGCCTGCCATTTCTACTGAAGCCCAAGTTAGTGAATAACATCTCCCAGAATACCTTTTGACAACTCTTGTAGGAGAAGGTGCAAGACCAAATTTGTATTTCTGTGGTTTGGTTGTGCATGTGGAAAAGAGCAAGAGGACAGTAATGTGTTTTTTTTCTGTATCTCGGTAATGACAGCTTGTCTTGTGGCTGCTCTGTATTTGGGTCTATTTTCCGATACGTTGGGTGAAATATGTTGCCTGCTGTAACAGATTTGTTACTGATTGTTTGATGTTTCTGTCTGCTGACATGTTGCAGTAAGGAAGTGTCTGACGTTGTGACGACATTGTGTCATATATCACTGCTAATATCTTTACTTATTCTTACAAATTGAAATGAGGGAATTTTCTTAGTGATCATGACAGTCACTGACTAGTTCAGTGACCTAATGACCGCTAGTTTATTATTTCCATTTATTTTGCAAGCATTTATGTTTCTCTTGCATGTTGGTAAGAAACCCCATCCCCTCCAGAGGTCAGTCATGGCATATCAACCCTTCTGTTTTATTGCCGTTGATATGGAGCTTGCCAAGTTTAGAAAGCATACAAACTGTCGACTGTAAAAATGTCTTCTTTAACTATAAATCTTTTTTTACAAAGACCAGGTGGACGAATACACAATGCCTAAACATGAATCAGTTCTCAGTATTTAAATTTGACCACATCCTGCTTCCTGCTGGCCCAACACAAAATGTTGAATGCCAAGCAAACGCTGAACGGTCCGATATCTGACTTGTCTGACCCGAGTTCCTCAACATGTCTGTGAGCAAGTTGTTATGAGTACTTGCTTTTTATTGGCTGTCCATTCAGGAAGTTCACAGGGATGCTGACTGATGGTAGTTTGTCCTCATCGGATGTGTAGTTTTTTTTTTTTGTCCATAGACTTGTAATGGGACAGAGATCATCAATTTCCCTATAGAGCTGCATTATTATCACATAGGTCTATTGACTTTTTCAAAAGACCATCCGACATGACTTGCACATACCCTAGTTATGGTGTGACTGACGCGCATTGCAAAACATTAGTCAGCTGTCATTGAATCATTTGAATAGGGAATAGTTTTGTTTGTGTTACGTTGCTGTAACGATTTTAGATAATACATTTTTCAAAAAATTACAGTCGGAATAATATATAAATAATGTATATTTATGTATTCTATCTACTGTATTGTTTCTTTCCATATTGTCTCCATTTTTATTGATTGCAGACTGAAATACATTTTAAAAAATCCCAGCCTGCCCTGAAAAAAACCCCTCCATGACGTTTTTGAAGTTAAAGGGAAATGAAGGGATGATAAAACTCCTTGCCGTTTTAGCTGCAAATTCGTGCATTAGGATTAGCCTGAAGCCCTACAATGTTGCTAATTAGCTTGGACTTACCCTGGGTTTCCACCAACTTTGGATCGGCTCATGGTGCTCCATCGTCCATCGAGACACACCAGGTCCGGATTTGTTGCGGAACGGCTGCGGCCATGACTGACAGCGGAAGTCATGAGGACCCACGAGATCTCCCGAAGTCACGTAGTTTCTATAAACCGAACCACAAAACCTCTGACCTGCTGACTTCAGGCCTGTCTAAGCCCATTATGACATTTTTCATAGTGTAGTGCAGGGAAATATGATCCACCGTGTGCATGGTGTTTTAATTTGAAAATTAACCGGATGTTTCATTTTGTTTTTGTGCTCGACTTCCTGTCCCGCCATGTGCTGAATTGCTGCGGAGCTCCCCGGCTTCCGGCAAAAATATAAGCTCTGCTTATCTGCCCGGGGGGCTGCGGATTGCTGGACGGAGTCGAACGCAGCCGCTCCGCAGTCAGTGTAAATACACACATTGACTTTAATGGAAACCTGTTGACTCCGCAGCTGTTCCGCAGTTGGTGAAAATCATGGGTTAGCCTTCTTCAAGCATGCTTGTATGTTGATAAGTGGCGGTGGTGAAGGGCAGGGTCAGCGAGGGGTGTTTTCCCATTCCACAGACGCAGGTCTAGGGACAACCTCGAAGTGATTCACTGAGGAATTTGTTTACTTGTGGCAGAGCTACAAATAACTGCAGGGTTTATATAGGGCGAAAAACGACTTTCCCTCCAGGCAGCCATACAACATAAACAGAGCTGTGAGGGGAAAATAAGCTCAACCACTACACATGTTCCACATGGCCACATGGATCCCATTACTCACTGAGGAGCTTTTTTTCTTCATCTCCACTCTGGCAATTTGTCTGACTCTGACTTGAATAGATCCTAAAACCATGTTATTAATCTGTCTCCGACTGACGTTATTTGAAACTATGGAAGAGGAAAAGCTCGCTCTGCGGCGTCCAGGCTGACAGTGTTTTGAAGACAATGTTTGGCACATGGCCAAAGTCTCTGTGTGCTTGACCCACAAACAAATTACCTACACCTAAAGTCAACACAGAACTTGACCACACATGTATGTCGCTAACCTGTGTGTATTTTATGTCATATGTGGCCTCTTCCTATATTTTTTGTTTTCATCTCACCACGTCTTGCTCTCTTTCCCCTTCAGGCATTTGGGAACGCAAAGACCGCGCACAATAACAACTCAAGTCGCTTTGGCAAGTTCATTCAGGTTAACTACCAGGAGAGCGGCACTGTGAGAGGGTAAGGAACCGGAGATGAAAGCTTTTCATTTTCCAGGGAAATAAAAGGAGTTATATGTATATGTATTATCTTTTTTCAGAGCGTACGTGGAGAAATACCTGCTGGAGAAGTCGAGGCTGGTCTATCAGGAGCACAATGAGCGGTGAGCACTTTTCAGAAAAGTAGATCATAATCGTTATCTTTGAAATCCAAAAATAAAGTTCATGGGGTATTGGAAGCAGTGAGTGACTGCTACATTTCTGAGCAATAAAATTAAAAAAAGTAGTATTGCAAAGTACAGTTCAATAACAAACATGTTATAAAATGCAAACAATGGAAATGCGCAAGCAACTCACCTCAAAATTGTACTTACAGTAGTTACATGCTACCACTGTAATATACTATATTTGGGGTTTATTATTTTAACACTGACAATGAATGTGTAAATGTGGATGATGTTTAAGATCCCAAATATGGACAGCATGTCAACAAACTAGGTTGTGTTGAATCTTACGGGACATTTGAACTGCACCTTGCTTCAAATTGTCGCTAGCAGCAAGTATAAAATAAACGGCGTTTGAATTTTGGCAAACAAAATGTTCATCTGAGTGAATTTAGCTCTAAAAGCCAGTTGTTTGAGTTTGCCAAAGTGTGATTCCTGAAGTGAACTGTGCTTTAAGTGAAGCTGACACTAATGTGCTGGACGGGCTGGACGGTGTGGCGAGGGTTAACCTCACCATGGGGGGCTCGCGGTGGCCCCCCTGCGTTAGCCATCTCTTATTGAGATGGATTGCTGACTCCAGGACCATAAAAGCTTTTTTGTGTGTGTGTGTACTCCAAGAGGACCCTTGTCACACAGCTGCTGCACATGTTTGACCTTCAACCTTTATGCTGCAGCTAGATCCTGTCAGAGAAAAAGTGCACACACACACATACATGCAAACTCGTACACACAAACAAAATGAGATACCGGACCTGCATGATTTATTTTTCTAGTTTTTGCTTTTGTTTTATCACTCTTAGCTTTGTTTCCATTGTCAGTTAACACTTGGGGATAACAAGCCACTAAGCTAAACATTTGTCCTAAAATGAACTACTATGTAACTACTATTGTAGCCAAATGCATTGTGCGTTATAAAGTTACAAGCCAATTTGGCCAGTGATGAATGAAGCAAATGACACTGTGTGAGTTTGAATCTGCCGGCTGCAGCCTTGTTGCAAGATTGGTCTGTTTTTGGCCAAGACATTTGGGCGGTTTTGCAACACTGTTTGTAGTACTAATCCTACATTTCCCATGAACACTTATTTGGTGACGTGCCATGCAACCGTTGGCTTCGTGCCCAGCGTGCATGGAAGTGACTACGAGCTCCGCTGAAGCAGAGAAGACCAAGGGAACGGAGCGAAACAAACCAGAGGAGCTTAAATGAAGACGTAAAGTTAGTTAGGAAAAAACAAACATAGATGTGGCTAGTGGAGAATCTGATTGGCTGGTAACTTTATACATCTACTAGCCATGTTGGCAGGTGATCCAAAACGTTCATTCAAAGCCCTTATTGTAGCATTGATTTGCTAAAGCTGTGAGCTTGTTCAACTGTTGACATTAGTAAATTATCCCTCGAGTTGTCATTGGGTCAAACTGACCTGTTTTCCTATATCAACATACAAAGTACAAATCTCTACTTTCATTAACTTTGGGGTGTTGTATTCAATTTTATAGCATTTGAAAAACAAATTGAAGTGGTTTTGAAATAGTATTGAGTAAAAGTTGACATATTCCAGTCTGTGATTACCCATCAACATCCATTCCTTTAATTTTAGTCTCAATTATTCCTTATTGCTGCTTTTCTAACTCAAACATTAGGTATAATTTCCTATGAATTTGGTTTATTGACCATAAATTCAAAAATTAATTGTAAAACTAAAGTTAATAAGTCACTGTTACGTAGTGTTGAAAACGTCATAAAAATTGACAAATATTGAAAAAAAACTTCAAAAGTGTTGAAAAAAGAGGAAAAAGTTAAAATCATATATAAAAAGCGTCAACAAAAGTGTTAATTTTCAATTTTGACGGGAAGAAAACACAAGGGTTTAAGGTCCTGTGGCATGACAATTTCAATTTGAGGTTTTTTAACATTAATATGCGTTCCCCCGGCCTGCCTATGGTCCCCAGTGGCTAGAAATGGCGATAGGTGTAAACCGAGCCCTGGGTATCCTGCTCTGCCTTTGAGAAAATGAAAGCTCAGATGGGCCAATCTGGAATCTGCCCCTTATGATGTCATAAGGGGCAAGGTTACCTCCCCTTTCTCTGCTTTGCCCGGTCATGAGAAAGAGAGAGACCTCATGGCTTGCAAACAATCAAAGCATGCCCCCCCCCTCCTGCTCAATAGCATTTAAAGCTACAGACACAGAAATGGCACATACTAAGGAAATCTCATTGTGCGACTGGCTCTAGTGGCTGTAATTCTGCACCAAGGCTAAATTTTGGGAAAGAGACTTCAGATACAGTATTAGGGGACCACTAAGGTCTCTATAAAAGAGACTTCAGATACAGTATTAGGGGACCACTAAGGTCTATATAAAAGAGACTTCAGATACAGTATTAGGGGACCACTAAGGTCTATATAAAAGAGACTTCAGATACAGTATTAGGGGACCACTAAGGTCTATATAAAAGAGACTTCAGATACAGTATTAGGGGACCACTAAGGTCTATATAAAAGAGATTTTAGATACAGTATTAGGGAACCACTAAGGTGTAAATAAAAGCATCCATAAAGCACCATGTCATAGGACCTTTAACATGCTAATTAAAGGCGTGCTGAAATGACCATTGGACAAAGCATAAGTCATTTTTATTTAGGTAACACTACTATTTTTAGTTGTAGTTATGAAATTGTCTCTCCATTTACTGTTTTGTTTTTATGTTATGTGAAGATAACTGTCTTACATAACCTACTTTTGCTAACCATGAATGATTGAATGATGAACTATTTTCGTTCACAATTTGAATGGTATTTTCATATAAAAACAAATGTTGACGAGTTAACATTAAAGCTTACATTTCTTATGAATTTGAAATGTAGCAAACCATAAGTAGAAATGTTAATTTATTTTTGTTTTATTTTAGAAACTACCACGTGTTTTACTACCTGCTGGCAGGGGCAAGCGAAGAAGAGAGGAAAGCCTTTCACCTCATGAAGCCTGAAGAATACCATTACCTCAGCCAGGTGGGACCTTCACAATAAACTGTTTATTTGTATAAGTGTGAGATCAACAAGACATCTTGTCTGGTTTTGTCTTAGACAGGTTGCTGTTGATTTCTGCCATTGTTATGGCTTCATGAGTTTTGCGTTGTTATGTGTTTGCTGTAGTGTTGATTTATTTGTAGAGTTGGCCTGTACTGGTGTCATCTAGCATTTGTTGGGCCACAGCAAACCGCGCACAGTTACCTTTGTGTCTCTGCAATCACGAAAGAGAGAAACGCATTGCGTATTTAATTAAGTTTTGTGGGTGTGACTGCATGTGTGTGGGGTTTGCACTTTACACTATAGTCCTTATTAACTTTTGACACATGCGCTTACACATTCTCATTCATACACTGAGACAAAGACATAAATAGTATCTGTCGCTTGTCACTGTTGCTTGTGTTGCCCGCAACGAAAACAGGTTTCACAAAACCATATAACAAAGCCACAATAAACACACACACACACACACACACACACACACACACACACACACACACATTACATGTACATTATGGAATGTGGATGTTGTGTAAAACTTGTTGCGTTTCTTCCTTCGAGCTGTGACAGCCAAGCCATGGCAACCAGGGACCCGCTCCCTTCCTCCTAAATCCTTTACGCCTACGCAGAAGAGAGCAGAGAATTCCTTCCATTCCTTCCGGCCACTGACGTGCACATGCAAACACACAAACACACATGCATACATAAACACATGCATACAGTCTCGCACTCTGTACTTATTCTACCCTCCCCTTGTATCTGTCTTTCTTTCCTTCCCTTCTGTGTATTCTGTGGAGTTCACATAAAGAAAACCACACTCTTGTACCAGCGATAGCTCTTGCATGGATTTCACAACCCCGTCCTGTCCACACAGTCAAAACAACTTGTTTACAAGCTATGTAAACATATGGCAGTTATTGTCCCCCCCGCCCCGGTTTTCATTTTTCACACCTTGGTCCTTAATTATAACTCTTTGTGCAACCCCTGTGGTTTTGAATCTGTTAGTCAGCCACTTAACCACAGTAGGTTTTTGGGTTGAATTACTTATTTTTTAGCAACCATTGGATCTAGTTAATTTAAAATCTGAATAAAAACTGTTTTGCAGAGATTTACGCCTTTCATTAGATGCTTGAGATATGAAATCAGTCAATTACAGTGAAGAATTAATTCTGTTTTTGTTTCCAAATTGACATTAATATTGTCTGATGGTACAGTTATAAGTTGTAAAAAAAAACTTCTTGAAGGTAATGCATGTAAGGACAAGCTATGCTGCTGAAAAAGATCCAGAAAGGTACAGACGAGCAGGAATCTACTGTAGCTAACACTGACTATGGATAAGAACTCCATACAACACACTTCAAAAAAATCTGAACTATGTGTGTTAACAAATGTGCAGCTTTCATTCCACCTTCTCATCCTGCTCAATGACTTGATGTGTTCAATCATTACATGTGCTTATTGTTTAGTGTCTGCAAATTCTGTTTGTGTGCATACATCTGTCATCAGTGTCTAGTTGCTTTTGAATGAACAACATGTGTCTGTTTATTTGATATTTGTCTGTCCGTCTGAAATGAACGGCGCTGCAACGTTCAGCCATTGCTTGTGTCTTAACATTGCGTCCTTGCATTGC
>NC_045733.1:18869536-18871107 GCF_008692095.1 Etheostoma spectabile
ACATAAATCTGTGTTTAAGTGTACAGTATGTGTCTTCATTTAAGTGCTGCTATCTAACCATAACCTCGCCCCCTTGTAAACTCTGCCTTAACATTTCCAGATGACAAAGTCAACCCACCAACCGCACTGGGACAGTTACTGTGAGAGTGAACCGGTCAGTATCTGTGTATGTACTGTCCGTGTGTCATTACGTGTCGGAGAAACCTCAACAGATAGAATTTGTCTCACCTGGGCACTTGGAGCTTAAGCCACACTTTCCCTGCACCGACCCCAGCTCATTTTGTTGCGTTGAGGACTTTTCCTGGTTTGGTTTTGGTAGTCTTTATTTCCTCCTCGTTTGTTTTTGCTGTTCCCCTGTTGTGCTGCTTCTGTGAGCTATGTTGGGATGTCTAGTCATACTCTGGCCACTGTAGCTGCCCATGTTGCTGTAACCTGTGTGTGTGTTTGTGTGACTTTTTTGATCATTGACGGTGCAGTGTTTTCTAGTTCTTCACTGAGATGCAGAATTGTTTCAAAATCTTTGACATTTACCCGGAATATATAGATTAAAATTGCAATGCTGTTCAGTTGTAATGGCTAAGAATACTCATGAAGTTCCAGTTAATCCTCTGAGGATGAAAGACGCACCAGCGAGTTAAAGCAAGATTTGATTTGTTCTAAAAATTTGGATCTGAAACACACAAGGATCAGTTATATGAAAACACACTAGAATGATGAATTCAAGAAGATATTTAAAAATGCCCTTAAACCTAAAGGGTAATAGAGAGACTTTACAGCAATCAAAACATCCCAGATAATTATAAAGAGGTACAACAGAGTGATCATGTGTGCTAAACAGAAGACATTTCCATTTAAAATACCTTTTCTGTAGAAATGCAAGTGTTAAATTGTAGTTGCTATAGATTACCACACATAAGAAAAATGACTCATTATAACCACTGGCAAAACAGCGAGCTGGTAGTTTCCCTAAGAATCCAAAAGAATTATCTGGCTTTCAAGTATAGAATTTCTAAACTAAGTTGCCTGATAAGACACAATGTATTGCAGCCATAAGACGTGAGTGTTTGAGCAATGGGCTGAGTCCCTGTCACAGGGGGGACCCGTTGTTCAATAGCTAGTTTGTGGCTAAGCTTCTGTATATTTACTGTACGTGTTCATACCTCTGGGTTACCACAGGTTATTTGCTCAAAGACACACCTTCACCTCACTGGATCTGATTCAAATCACACTCTGTAGTAGAACTACTTTGATTGAATGATGTCAATGATCAAAAAAGTCTTTGTGATGTTGTGTTGGGTTTTTGTGGTGGGCATTAATGTTCCTGTTTATTAACACATGTATGTAACAGTGCTCTTTGATTCTTCAGTTTAATGTGATTGATTTTTTTCAGGCTTTCTACCTAAGTAAGTTAACTGTAATATTGAATGTGGATGACACTGTGAGATGCATAATGTATATATGAATCACCAGACGCCTCCTGATACCATATCATCACGATACTTATGCCACGATACGATAATATTGTGATTTTAAACATATTGCAATATTCTGCGATATATATATATATATAT
>NC_045733.1:18871117-18874671 GCF_008692095.1 Etheostoma spectabile
TATATATAATGCAATTTATAACCTTTTTAACAACTTCAAATTTTTCCCAATTTCAAATGACGTCCCCAAAAGAGGGATTGTGAAGCAGACAAACTGACCAACACTTATAATAAAAGATTGACACTTCCCGCCTGATTGATACTTGGCGCCTGTGTATTGATACAGTATTGCCCCTGAAAATATTGTAATGCATTTTTTTTTTCCCACCCCTAGTAGTTTGTTAAATCTGACATTAGTGAAAGGATAATACTATAAATAAAGTGTGACGAGCAGCAATGGTCTGTATTAGGACTTTCTTTTTTTTAACACTGCAAGGAAAAAAATATTATAACATGTCAACACAGGAACTATTATTCCAATTGATGTAGTTTAATGATTACTATGATTTTTTTTTTTTTTTAATTTCTAACATTTACAACGTATGGAATCCTTGACCACCTGCTTACTACATCGATAGATTGTTTTCTTGACAGAAGTCGAGTTACAGCCATAATAAAGGTAGACTTTCCAGCTATAGAAACACTAATAGGTCAGTGTGAGTTTCTGCAATGAAAGCAGAGAGTAAGGGAGACAAGAAGGAGGCACGTTGGTGGAAGTGTGAGTCTCGTGTTTGTCTTTCTGAGGCCGCGGTATGTGATAATTATGGCAGCCATACTGGAATGGGCCCATGAAGCAAAGAGCAGAGCTCACATTACGGTGGGTGTATGTAGTGAGAGACTATGTAGATTCATCAAAGCATGAGCTCCCAGTCTGGGAAACTTCTTCCTCTTGTCAAAAACAACTTATCCAGCTCCAGATTTAACCACAGTTTACTCATGTGCATTTGGTTTCCTGATAATATTTCTGCGTAAACGTGAAAACATCTTTCACTACATTAACACCTCGCATATACACTGCTCTGGTGGTTCAGAGCCCCTAAACTGGAGAAATTTAAAAACCCTTTAGACCCCGTTGTGGTTTGGAATCTGCGGGGTTGTGTTGCGATCTCAACGGAGACCACCGTTTCATTACCTTATTGGGTCTTAGAAGTCATGACGTCTTGTCGTTACCATGGCAACTACAAGCAATGGGCGGGGGAATACGTGCTGCCTTCTGTTTACCCCGGCACACGCATGCCCGGTATACACGAATGTTCATGAGATGTGTGGTTTTGGCGTGTTAGTTTAAACGGAAGTTACTGCTGGAGGTAAAAACGCTGGTGTGCATGAAGATCGCTTTTGCCTTAAAAGTTTGCTTAACAACCAAAATGTAGCAATGTAGCATGACACACAGGATCTGCACCTCCCGTGTATTACATGTTCTGTGTCAGATTTCTTGTGCTTATAGGCGGTTGTTTGCAGACATCACTATTATTGCATCAATAATATTATAATAATATTACTGCACCCCCCCCCTCGCTAGTTTAGTGCGTCGTCCATCACTCAAACAAAGAAACACCCATCCAGTGCTGCTCTTCTAAGCTCTTTTAAGAGCTCGCAATATGTCAGTGGATTGAGTTAAAAAAGAGAAGGCAGGCCAGATTTTCCACTACATCAGCAGAACCTGCACACACTGCTGTTCACCTGACGCTCTGCCCGTCAGACTGGAGTGTTTGACCCCTGGGCTTCTTAATGACAACTTATTTTAGTATGAGTCAGTCATTCTATCTGCTTCAGGCCACTCTTCTGTTTTTTTTTTTTTGTTCTGGCTGCAAAGTAAACTAAAAAACTATTTTAGGCCTCTTTGCTGGACACTCTGTAAACATTAAAAACATTTGGGCACTGTGCATGTCAACAGTCTTTAGCGAGTCCTTCATGGGGACTTGTCATTAGTTCTTTTGGATTCCAGGCCGCTGTGTCCTAACCGCTGCTGTAAACCTGGTGACACCCGCTTGCTGCTTTTTAATTTTTTTTCTTCTTTTTTTTAGGACTGCTTCACAGTTGAAGGAGAAGACCTGAAGCATGACTTTGAGAGGCTTCAGCTGGCAATGGAGATGGTGGGCTTTCTTCCTTCCACGCGCAAACAGTAAGTGATACACACAGTACTGAGTGTGTGTGACACTGTAATATTCCCTAGTGACAGCTTTGTTTGTTGCATAGACGAATGTACAGTACAAATACCTCAGCCTTGTTGGCCACCACATTCATCATCAACACCTCCTCCACCAGTCCCATAATACGAATTTCAGTTTCATCTTTTCAATCAAATCTGCACTAATAAAATCAAAGGATTCCACAGATTTGAGAGTAACTGCAGCTACAGACAGTCCCACAGTATTTTAGCCAGTTTCCTGAACTGTTGTTTAGGATCTTCTGCCTGCTGTCGGCCATCCTGCACCTGGGCAACATCCGCTACAAGAGGAAAACCTACAGGGACGACTCGATCGACATCTGTAACCTAGAGGTGCTGCCGGTCGTCTCAGAACTGCTGGAGGTACTGCAAATATTTCAACTGGGAGTTTTTATTTCTGCATAACGTCTAAATGTGCAATTTGATTAAAAAAATAAAAAAGTTTAACATATGTCTGCTCTGACTACGACTACTTTCACCATTACAGAATATTGTATAAAATGAACATGATTACCATGGTTTAAATGTGGGTGCCCTGTGCAAAAGATTGGACGAGATAAAATGCTTTTGCTCTTTAGTTATCAACTCTAAATTATGTCATGCTTTTCTATTTATTGAATAAATAATTTCCCAGTGACATGAAGTGCAACCAGACTTTTCTGCCAGCAGCTATTTGTTTACTGGGTATTTATCTGCATCTCCAGGTCTGTTAACGTGCTCTTCAACAGCAGCTCTTATGTGTTGATTACACATACAAGAGTCTTTCGGAGCGATTGAGCTTCGTCTCATAGCCTTCTGTTAACAGGCATAAAGCCACATGCTGTACTGTGTTACCCTTGTCGAGTGTATTTGGAAAAGTGAAGAGACATACCATGCATGTTACTCTCCAGCTAAAGTTTGATTGAACTTTACATTGGAGCCTCACGTACAGTATTGGGCCTAATGGTATTTGGTACTTTGGTTTCATCTCAGTAATGTGTTAAATATTATATTAGATAATTATTGTTTCTGGCCAATTCATTGACTTCTAGAATTTTGCAGTATTCACATCATTATTGCTTCTACAGAACTGTCCCATCTCACATTTAACTTGTGTAGACTTATGGGGATACCGGTATGTTGCTGCTGCAGATTTTTAAAAGCACTTCTTCAAGCTGTCACCCTGCACTCAGGTACCCAGGTCAAAGATGAAAAGCCTCTTCAGTGGAAAGTGTCGGCCCCCCTTAGAACAACTCCAAACGTTATAATGATCCAGGATTTTATTGCTTTTACTTTTTAAAATAATGGGAGTGATGAATTTTTTTTCTTGTCTTTCAATGAACTCATTTCACTTTGTCTCTCGCTGTCTTGATCCTCAGGTCAAAGAAGAGATGCTGTTTGAAGCTCTGACAACACGGAAGACCGTTACTGTCGGGGAGAAGCTGATTGTCCCTTACAAACTGTCCGAGGTGAGACGGTTCTCGTAGTAGTAGTAGTAGTAGTAGTAGTAGTAGTAGTAGTAGTAG
>NC_045733.1:18874681-18879359 GCF_008692095.1 Etheostoma spectabile
AGTAGTAGTAGTAGTAGTAGTAGTAGTAGTAGTAGTAGTAGTAGTGCTAACATATATACTATATTAATTATGGTGAATTTAATGCCGATGCAGAAAAGCCCAAACATTTAAATTAAAGTCCCAGGTGGTGAAATTCTTTACAGATGATAGAAAAACAGGTCTGCTACTTTCCGGCTCTCAAGTAGAAGTAGACCAGGAAAACCCGTCCAGTTTCTGTAGAAGGAGTTTGGCAGGTTTAAAGTAAAAAGGACTTAAAAGGTGAAAACGAAAGGGCCTCTGCAGACTCCTGCACAAGTTGAACTAGATTAATTCACTGGTTTTCCAAGGGTGCAGCATTCTGCAACTAGGCTAATATTCAGTATTATACACTCTAATTGGTTGTGAGACCTTGTTGAAAATCTTCCGTCCTCCAATAACTTTCATTATCTCTATGTTAACTAACACGCCTCAGTCAGTTCTTTAGAAACGGGAGATTCAGAGGTCAAATCAGAGAATGCTCTATTTGCATCCCTGTGATGCTGCATCATTGCCCATTTTATTTGGATGCACCATCACTTACACAGAGTGTAAATAATTGAAAAAATTGTAAAACTGAGCTGAGTAAACACAGCTGATGTATTGGGTTCAGTCGTAGTCTAATGTCAGGCAAGTTTGAATTTATTGTTGGCAGACTACCACTCGGCTCAAAGTAAAGAGTACGTTCAAAACAGATCCAAGTTTATATTTGTGATCCCTACAGTGTCCATTATTGTTCCAAAATGCAAATGCTCAGAGGACATGGAAGAGCTGCTTACAGCTGGAAAGACATCTTGCTGTCTGTTCAAGTTAAACTTAAAGTTGCTTAAGTTTAATTGGCATTTGTTTTTGAATGTTGCCGTATTGACAGCCAATAGTTTAAGAACCGTATCGCTTCCTCTTGATAGAAAACAGTTATTAATGTTCTGACATATTGATTGACTTAAGGAATAGTACACTCTAAATGTTAATGTGTATACTGTAGTATGGAATGTGAGTCAGACCCAAAGAGAGATTTTCAAAAATGCAAATAGAGTTCATTCTCGGTAGAGCGACTGAAGGCATTTTGCCCACTCAATAACGGCGCTGCAGCCTCGCCTCTTCAATCTGACCCGGCCGTGTTTACAGGACGGCTTGCACCAGAACCAGATCTCCTCTCTCTCTCTCTCGCTCTCGCTCTCGCTCTCGCTCTCGCTCTCTCGCTCTCTCTCGCTCTCTCTCTCTCTCTCTTCCTCTCCCTATCTGCAGCTCTTTCAGTCTGTGTGGCCCCACACACACACACACACACACACACACACACACACACACGTACACACGTACACACACACACGTACACACCAACACACATGCAGTGAGTCCTTCAGTGGGTTTAGGGAGCAGGCCACTCATTGGGAGTCCCGCTACACTTTTAATTGAAAACAAACAGTCAGTGGATGAGAGCCATCTGAAAGAGAAGAGGTAACAACATGGATACAGTTTGAATATTTTTTTTTTTTTTAACATGCAGATACAGTGATGCACACAGATTAACTTTTAAACTTCCATTTTTTCTTGCACACATACAGTGACATTCACCCAAAGCAATCTCAGCAGTATTTTACCACAGACTCTCCCAAAAGATGTTGGCGTGTTACAGATTCCCATCAAAAACAACCTCATAATGACCTGCTGGATATTTAGGAGCCATTTCATATGGTCAACAGTGATTGTTTTGCTATCTCACTGGGTGGTGTGTGGTCTCTGTGTAAATATTGCTCTTACTGTCACAAGAATCTCATTGCCTGTAAACTGAAATCATGCGCTTTAAAACTTTAAAGAAATCTGAGCGTTTCTGTAATGTGTTTTCTCTATTTGGTCAGTTATGAGGCTTCCTACTGAATGTTTTATGTCCAACTTCCTCTAAATAATAAAAAACTTATGGGTCATTACACCACAGTATGTATGAAGTATATAATATCTTTCCTGAGTCATGGAAGGCATATTTGGTCTGTGGTTGCTAAAATTACCCTAGTTAATTATTTAGAGACAAAGCCATTTTAACTGTGAGTAGCCACTTCATGGTTTGTTTTGTTTTTGAAGACCGCGGCTCACCTTTGCTGCTGCAGGGTCAAATCTTTCCAGCGGATACAAGAATTGGAATTGTTTTTTCTTTAATTTGACAAAGAAGCTTTTGTCAAATCTCCCTGCTTCTAAAATGAGCACACAACATTGATCCAGCACACTATTCTTTCTATATCTTCTTCTGGATCTTGCAAATATTTAATGTTTGTCATCTGAATACCATGCTGGTCTTCACAGCAGCAGAGCCTTTAGTATATACAGTCTATGTTTAGCCTGTTAAATCTAATATTTCCATTAGGCCAGGGCTGAAAATGTAACATTCTGCAGCATAGTAAATCAGAACTTGGCAGATTATACTGTCTATGTCACAGTCGGTCAGTTTGACAGATTTCATGACTCAACCTGATGTGGTAATGCCATTTAAAACGGCCTCAGGGACGTCCTGCTGTGAAGGCAGTCTGCCTGCATGTCTGTGCCTTCTGCGGCAAAGTTTCAGTAGAGAAGATAAATAAAGTTGTGTTTGGGTAGTAAGTTGTCTGGTTCCTCCTATGAATCTTAACTTTTAAGACAAACCATTATACATTTTCCAGTAAGAGAGTTCTGAGTGAAAAGACGATGCTGACTCGTACAGAGAGGATGTGATTTACACCCAAAACTACAAACGTTTGTTTATAATGGATAAATGCAACTGTCTGCACATCTTGACTGCTTTTTAAATTACCTTTTGCATACTGGGCCAGGGTTGTTTGAGATGTCATGTCTGAGTTTCAAATATTGACCTTAATATAAATCCATTCACTCTGGTGTTTCTTTGTGCTGGACCTGTACAAAAGTGGCGTGTCTCAAGGCCAAGCTAATGTACAATACAGATGTGTGGAGGGTTGAGCTTCAGACGATGACTCAGAAATGACGTCTGTAGTTGTACTGTAATGGATGACTCTTCCAACCTCTGGCTCTGCACAAATAAGCGTCATGAACTAAAAGGAATAGTTGGACAATGGGGAATTTCTAGCTGAGAGTTGGATGAGAAGATCGATACCACTCTCATGTCTGTACGGATTATATGAAGCAAAATCCGGCAGACAGTTAGCTGAGCTAAGCTTAGTTTTGGATGAAGACCAAAAGCAGGCCGAAACAGCTAGCCTGGCTCTCTGCAAAAGGAAACCAACCCTCCAGCACCTCTAAAGCTGACTAATTAACATGCTGAATTGTGTCTGTTTTATCCTTACAAAAAACAACAATTCTCCACCCTATGGCTGCACTATTTCTTGACTGGGACGGACATAACTCCCTAAAAATAAAAATGCATATATATTTTATAGATCTGTCTGTCTGCATATACATATATACATATATAATATGTTAATCAGTGATTATAGAGGTTTAATTAGGCAGATTTTGGACAGAGCCAGGCTTCCAGTTTTTAGTTTCTGTCCTAAGCTAAACTTCACATGTAGCATACAGACATGACAGTGGTACTGATCTTCTGACCTACGCAACTCTCTGCAAGAAAGCGAATGAGCAGATTTCCAAAAATACCAAACTATTCCTTTTAAGGTATCACTTAACCAACAAACAAAAAAAACTAGGGTAAAATTATTCCAGTGATCATAGATAACAAACACATTTAAATGAAAATGAGACAAAGGATAAATAAAAACATGTACAGTAAAAGGACATCACACAATAACTTGGTTTCTCTCCTATAATAGGTTTCATTGAAACAGTTGTGTCCCTCATGCTTCTACCTTATTTATCAAATGTTGTAAACTGAGATATTACCTATATGCCTGGGTATCGTTACCAATACCAATACATTGATGAGATTTACTTCTTAGTTATTGAATGACGAGGCATTTTTCAATACTCGATTCTTCAGCGGGAATACGATCAGTGCCTAAAAAAAGTATTGAATTCGATACCCAGCCCTAATTTGCAGTGGGAGTAACGCTATAGAGATTGTGTATGTGTCTACCTGCAGGCTGGCACGGTGCGAGACTCCATGGCGAAGTCCCTGTACAGTGCTCTGTTTGACTGGATTGTCTTCAGGATCAACCACGCTCTGCTCAACATCAAGGACCTGGAAGAGACCACCAAGGTGGGACGACACATTGAGACGTGCAAAAAAAGTTCAACTGCCTTAATTCAACACAATATGAAGTTCAAGTCTGAGAGCTTTTCATGCATGGACAATTACGTAACAATAGCTGTCGCTTAAATTCACCAGAATCAGAATCAGGAATACTTTATTGATCCCTGAAGGGAAACTCTATGTTGCAGTCACATAAATAGTAAAATATAGTATAGTAAAAAAGAGTAGAAGTATAAATAAAGAGAAATAAGGAGTGTGGATATGTATGGTATTTACATGGTTAAAGGAATATCATGATACAGAATTTACATAATTAACATAATTAAGGAGTTGCAATGGTAAAAAGTAATAATAGTAATAGTAGCAGTTGAGTATTGCACACATTTCAGGCCAGTGATATAGCACAAAACAGATAAGATTGTCCAGTTCAACCTCTCTAAGTGTCTGTGTGTCAGACACTTAGAGGGAGGAGTTAGACAGTTTGATGGCCACAGGCAGGAATGACTTCCT
>NC_045733.1:18879369-18880588 GCF_008692095.1 Etheostoma spectabile
GTGGTGCATTTTGGGAGAATGAGTCTGTCACTTTAGTTTAATTCATTTTAGTATTTCAGATGGAACTTTGTTTCTGAAAACAATCACCTTTACTCAAACCCTTGCTGACAACACCGTCACCTTTTAGATGCACCAGTTTCAAGGATTTTGAAATACAAATGAAAATTCTGGATTGAATATTTATTTATTTTTTGTTTGTTGTCCTCAGATCCTGTCCATTGGAGTGCTCGACATTTTTGGGTTTGAGGATTATGAGAACAACAGCTTCGAACAGTTCTGCATCAACTTTGCCAACGAGCGTCTCCAGCACTACTTCAACCAGCACATCTTCAAGCTTGAACAAGTAAGACATCTCCTAAAAGTTCTTCAACAATTGTTGCTGGCGCCCTGTTTAAGGCTTTGACTGGCAGCTGAACTTTTGAGCTACTGTATGATTGCAACTGCTACTTTAACATATTGTAGATCTCCTCGCTTAAGTTCTTTGGCTTTGACTATATCCAAGGATATCCCTCAGGATTATCACTCGGAGCAGTGCATGTACATTACAATGACACTGAAACAATGGAGGAATGGAGGAGGCTGTTGACAGCCGTATGACTTAAATCACCCTCCCTGTGACCACCCCGACTGAGGATGTGTGTTCTCTTAAGTGAGCTGAATAACTTCAAAGGGGCTTTTGAAAGTCACGATCTGCAAGAGTTGCCTGTAAGTTAAACATTGTGTTTACCTTGAGATTGACCGAATCAGCAGACCTGCCCTGGCATGTTTGCGAGCTTCCATGCCGTTCACACCAAGGCATGAAGTCCTCAGTCTTTCCGGTTTTGTACAAAGGCAGTTGTTCAGGAACCCTGTCTGACCCCCATGTCATAAATATGTCAAGATCTACACTCTAGATGTATGTCACGACAACAGACTTCAAAGACTTCTTTGTTTTTGGAGGTTCAGCTAAGGGTAATGCAGAATTATTGTGTTGCACATCCAGGACTTGTCGTGTTACGAGGTTTGTTCTTCAAATGATCTGATGGTTTTTGTGATAATCGCCCAAGAATCACAGTTTAAGAGCTTAATAACGCAAACAAGTTGTCAAACATGTATGTTTTAATGCAACATGCAGGGAAATAATGTGAACATGACTTTTATGTACGCACACATTGTCTACATGTGCTGTTGTTTTTTCTTATTTGAAAAAAGTTTAAGCACCCAGGCAGTCAGTGCTTCC
>NC_045733.1:18880598-18885466 GCF_008692095.1 Etheostoma spectabile
TCCCCCCCAAAACATTTGCTTCAACAGTCTCTTCATTCTTGTGAAACATTTCCTCCACGTAGAATTGTTCTTGCTTGTAAACCATCTCTGAGATCAGACTAAATATTATAGCGCCAGGAAAGGCCTTTACAAAAATCTTCAGTATCTTTAAGTAGTTCCCGGTTGATATTTTAGCTGTTAGCATTAATAATCTTGTTATGTCTCACTTGTTTACACGGAGTCTGAGACTTCAGTTGCCAGTATTTGTTAATACTTATTAGAATCCCACAGTACTTCCTGTCCAGTCACACAGGTCAAAATATATCCAGCCTTGAGCAAAACAGTTTTCCACGGTATTCTATTATTTAAATGCATCCTGTTTTGTCTGCGTTCTTTTTGAGTGTTGTATGCTAAAAACCTTTTATTTTTGGATGCATGACCATTTTCCTCATGGTCCTAGTTGGATCTCCCTGGTCCCCCCCAGATTTCATGTTGAAGTCTTTTATTCCCAGTACTTCCATATATTAAAGAGTAACTTGTGACACTATTTGGCCAACACACGCCCTTTAGATTTTTTGGGGCTATGGGAGACAAAATGATCTTCTTTAAATACCTTCTTTTGTAATATACATTATAGAATGCGCACCAGTAACAATTGATAGTGTGATAAAGTGATTTAAATTGAAAGAAACAACATATTCAAGTTTATTCCCTGCAGAGGTTGTGTATACTTCTTTTACCGGGAAATGTAACATTATATCCAGTCTGTCCAGAAGTAGCCATTCTTTACGTACTACTGGATTAGTCTAAACTTGCTCTACTTGTACATATTGCATAAAATAGGTGTGTGTGTGTGTGTGTGTGTGTGTGTGTGTGTGTGTGTGTGTGTGTGTGTGTGTGTGTGTGTGTGTGTGTGTGTGTGTGTGTGTGTGTGTGTGTGTGTGTGTGTGTGTGTGTGTGTGTGTGTGTGTGTAGCTGATGTTCTGTCATTGAGTGTTTTGTCAGGCGGTGGAAACGCTGCAGTAACCATTAAATCAGATTATAACAGAGTTGATGTCCACCCACTTCCTGATCACCAATACATTGACCACCACAACACCCAGTTACTCGGCATGTGGACAGTAAACATGTTCTCCCATTGATTTCTAATGTTTTCAGTGGATGAAACCGCCTCGACAGTCACATTTTCTATCAGACATCCTGGATCTTTTCAGGCCAACAAGAGAATAAAAATCCACATTTTTGCTAAGGTTTCTGTAAACAAAATGAACTTGGTTTTAGAGATTTTATAGTAAATGAGTTGATTAAAACTCCACCAAAGAAGGAAACTAGTCTTACAGAGTCCTAATTTACTACTGTAGATACAGTATAGCATTAGGTGTGTGTGGAAAATTCAATGCACACCACTGAGGCTGCCTGAAAGCCTCTGAAAATGATTCAACCAGGATAAGTTGGCCAAGAGCTGGCATGCTTCAGATTTCCGCTGAAACCAGCTTCACACCCTCGTCCACAGTTACAGTATGTTTCCATTCATCTGCCGACCAGTGAGTCACTCTGTCGGGAGCAGTTAGGGGCTAAGCGGTTTGCTTAAGGGCAAACTGATGGTCATTTTAAAGGGGAATAGTACTTATTTTCTACTTTTGCTCCGTTTTCCGACCTTTTCAAATATCCTCTGCCAGAAATCACATTGTTTAAAGACATGAAATGGAGGAAGAGAATGTTAGTATAATAATATTTATACTATAATAATACAGTATAATCATGAGTCAATTAGCAGTTTGGCACTGATCTTAACCGAAGATAGAAATCAGTAATTGATCTAAGCCGGTACAACAGTCAGCCGCTATTATCTAACTTTTAAATCTGTTAACACGATGATGAGAAGAACCATTTCCATGCTGGAATGAATTATGGATTTATTCTGGATACCCAGCAGTATATAATCGAAATTAGCTCCCCCTTCAGCAGCTGCAACACTAGTGATGCTTACACATTAATGTATCAATAATTATTGAATGAATACATGAATCGATTCAAGCTCTACCAATTCAAAATTGATTCATAGAATTCCAAAAATCGATTCACATATATACTGCATGTATATTTCTTTTGTTTTGTGATGGCATGTTTACTATCACATGGGGAAAGTAACTACATTTACATACTGTGAATCCTTTTTTCGTGCACCCCTAATAATCATATTCCTGTGATATTCTATATATTATTCTGAAATAGGCCATTTTGAATTCTGTAATGGGTACAGTACTTAAGTGAGATTTCTAATTGAATACTTGTGAGTATTTTCACACCGTGTTATTTCTAGAAGTGAGTACTTCCTCCACCACTAATTAATTCAATCTTTATCTCTTCACAAAGAAAACAAAATGTCCAATCTACAAATCACCATGAAAGGAACAATTTTAACTTGGATTTTGTTAGTTAGCGACGAGGTGGAAGAGGTTAAAAAAAACAAAAACAAAAAAACTCATACAATAGTAAGATTTTGACCAACAGTCCCTCGCTATAGTTTTGACTTTCGTTCATACCAGCTGTAAGGACAAATAAATCCTGCAAAATTCTTTACATGCAGCATGTGAGCAAATGAGCGTTCCAAAGCCGTCCTGCCATCCGATGCATATGTCGGACATTAGAAAATAGGCAGCTAGGTTATATCATGTAGTTCTGGCTCACCGCTGCTCTCTCCCTCCCTTCTGTCTGAATGAAACCAACATTAACAGATGGATGAAGCCAGCAAGTTTGCGTATTTAAAGCATCAGATACAAGTTGTGATGACAGACAGAGGCATGTAAATTAGTAGCAGGAGGACAGCATGGGCTATCATTTAGAATATAATGATTGGGCTTAATGAATGAAACACTATTAGCACCAAGTGTAAACAAAATATGAAGACAATCTGCACAGCAGGCGTGTTGAAGCTGATTCTGCTCTTTTTGGAGACCTGCTTTGGTTGGTTGAGTCAAAATAAGTGTGAATCACAGCAGTTCATGGAAGATGATTTAAAGGCATGTCGAGGGGGGCGGATACCGTTTCCTGTGCAATATAATGCAATCCAATACAGTAGAACACCCCCTCAAACCACAGCTCAGTGATTACCAAAGACTTGAGTCAGCACCCATCTGACACGCAAATTGCACGTTATAAGCTTCACAAATGTTTATTCCAGAGCTGTGGTATTAGATTATATTACACAGGTGTTCATTTTATAGTTTGTTTTTAGCCAGTGTGTGTCTCAAGTGAAACGGCACAAGAGTAAAAACCTGTCATTAGTAAGTTACTCATCAAAGACAGCGATCACGTTCTGAGATGTTGATATTGTGAAAGGATGAAAAGGCGCACATGTTGTACAGCTTTGAAGCAACACTATGGAACTTTTCCCGCTTCGGTCCCCCTACAGGTTGGAGCAGAATTGTCCCATTATGTCTCATTGGAACTACAGATCCCCTACTCAATGTGGCAAACTTGCATAGTGTGGTTATAGCCGGTAGAGAGCCGGAAAGCAAATGCAGAAGGGCCGTTCACCCTGTTATGAGTTGATGAACCACTGAAACTTTACTTGAAGGTATGTACGTAAGAGTGACATGACACTGTCATAAACTTAAAACATTATAAACAAGTCATAAACGTTTATGACATAATGTTTCTTTTAGAAAGTGTCATTCAGTTTTGTCATGACAGGTTAGGGTTCATGTGTTCATCACAGTGCCTTGTCACTCTTATGTAGAAAACTTCAAGTAAAGTGTAACCCGTTCAACTAAAAGGCGTTAAACTAAAAGGTCACAGAAGGGCACAGATGACACTGACCAACATTAGGAATATCAGTTTGAAACATAAATCAGTTATACCTTTGTTCATACCATGTTTGTATATCTTTCGTCAACCTTTTGTCTAAAAAGACACACAAAAAAACAATATTTTTAGGAAAGATTTTTGGTCATTTTCAGCTGTGGAAGAAGTTTCAGATCCTTTACAACAACAACAAAAAGTTAAAAGTAGTAATACCACCGTCTAAAAGTACTCCATTACAAGTAAAAGTCCTGATAATCAACATGTTACTGAAGTAAAGGTACAAAAGTACTATCAGCAAAATGTACTTTAAGTATAAAAAGTCAAAGTAATCAAAAGTGTTATGTTATTATAGAATATTATATTATTCTGTTTTTATCACTAATAGTAAATGTAAGAGCAAACTTTTTTTATTGTTGTACTGCTTCATATCATATAAAAAATCGGTTACACTTTACTTGAAGGTATCTACATAAGAGTGACATGACACTGCCATGAATGTGTCATAAACAATATAAACAAGTCATAAACGTTTATGACATATCTCTTTAAGTGTCATTCGGTTTTGTCATGAAATGTTAGGGTACATGTGTTACGACTGTGTCATGTCACTCTTATGTAGATACCATCAAGTAAAGTGTAACCAACAAATGCTTTATGCAAAGAGAAACTAGACATGTCAAATAAATGTAATGGAGTGGAAAGTAGAAAAAAAAGTGGAAATACTCACGTTAAGAACCTCCATTGTGTACTTATAGAAAAAGTAAATATACTTGGAGTAGTTACATTTCACCTTCGGTCATTTCTGTCCAGTTTAAGTTTATTGTCCAGGGTCATTGATGTTAAGTGTAACTTCTGAAAGAAAAGATGACCCATTCCTTAGTCTTGCTGCTACAGCCTCTCTTGGTCTGGGATGACCAGGAGCTTATGGTGGCAAATCGAGGCAACCTTTAGATATTGTTTCTGTGTTATTATTTATTGAGTCAGTTGACCGCTGACCTTGTGGCTGTTGTCTTCTCGTTGCACTACGAGTTAGCATTCACAATCATCCCATAAATGGCTGCTTTAAATGTTCCTAAAGTTCT
>NC_045733.1:18885476-18896517 GCF_008692095.1 Etheostoma spectabile
TTTTTACTACGGACAAAACACTGTCGCTGTCTTGAAATAAAACGGCCCTTCTTTCAGATTTTGTAATTTGTGATGTGTGTAATGACCAACCAGCTGCACTTTTCAGTGGGGGACTAACAGCCGGTGTTGAAGGATATAGTTAGTTAAAAAAACAGTTAAATAAATCTTGTGTTGATAAGAGTCGAATGGAATCAGTTGGAGTGCTTGTATTTAGATAGCCGGCACAAACTACAAATCACTGCAAAAGAAGAAGAATGTTTTGCAGAATGATTCCCTCAAACTGTTGCAAACACTTTTCACAAGAAAGACACTTTTCCTCTGTCAGCACTCAACAATTTAGTTTAACCAAATACTGAAGAAGGAGGTCATCTTCTCTGTCTGCTTTATCTCCAGTTGAGGGGTAAAATACAGGAATCACATTTTTTTCCAACCTTCTGGCTTTAGGGTAACAAAAAAAAAAATGAGAAAGAGAAAATGAGATGCCAGTGAACTTGATTAAACCTCATAGATTAAGGTCTTTCTTGTTTAAATCTCATTCCCAGCAATACACAGGAAAATAACATGTACGGGGAAGAATTAATGATAAATGCTCTGGATGCTTCTCTCATTATTAAACCACCAAGAGGCCTGCCAAGATCAGAAGAGTGTTTTATAGCACAGGGAGACAACATGAAAGCCGGCATGCAAACAACATTGTTGTAGATTGAAAAATAAAAAACGGGCTGAACCACGTCGGACTGGTTGTCTGTTTTTTTTATATGGCACGTTGATAATTAATATAGTTTGTGTGGGTGTCTAGACACTTTGATACCACCTATACTGTACGCCATATGGCCTAAAGCTGAATTTGACGCAGACTTTGAGGCTCTTCTTCTGCATCTAAAACAGGGGTGTCAAACATATGGCTCGTGGGCCAGAACCGGCCCGCCAAAGGGTCCAACCAGGCCCACTGGATGACTTTTCAAAGTGTGAAAATAGCAGAGAAGTAATTCATTCCAATTCCAGATTTACCACTTTAATCTCAGAGAATATTTTCTGTAAATTTGGTAATTAAATAATTCCCTCTCTCCCGGGTCCGTAACATTATTGTTTTCCCTACAATGGCCTTAGAACGCTGTCGTAGAAGAAGCAACTTGCGTTTGCCAACATCAAGCTGACAAGAAACTGTCACAGATAAAGGTTCTGATCTTTCTGGAGTGGTTTACTGGTCTGGCCCACCTGCCATGAAATTAGGAGTATCTGGCCCATGAATTAAAATGAGTTTGAAACCCCTGATCTAAAAGATAAAAGAACAATACAGATGTGATTTTTTTTATTTGCTACATAATGTGATGAAATAAGGCACAGTGTTGTTGTTCAGTAGAAGCTACTGACATGAGAAATGCAACCGAAGAAAAAGTGAACAGTCTGAACAACACCGATTACAATGCTTGGAAGCAAAGTTTTAATATTGAAGGTATCACTGACACTGAGCCCTTCTGTTTGTATGGGTTGTCCCTGCAGGAGGAATACAGAGCAGAGGGCATCAGCTGGCACAACATTGACTACATCGACAACACAGGCTGCATCAACCTGATCAGCAAGAAGCCCACGGCGCTGTTTCACCTACTGGATGAAGAGTGCAAGTGAGTCTTTCCGCCTATCTATTGGTTTTATTTTTCCTGTGAGGTAAACTATCAATTACTCCAGGGAGGTTAAAGCAAAATTGACAGGCAGCCTGATGGTTGAGTGGTCGTGATGCACACCATATAACTGGCATAACCCCACCTGGATTCCAGCGGGGCCTTTGTTGCATGTCGCACCCCTCCCTCCCTCCTTCTCTCACCTTGGCTCCTGTCGGTCTTTATACTGTCAGCTGTTAGATAACGGTGAAAATACACACACAAAACTCCAAATGAGCATCCAAAAGCTGTAGAGCAGTGATTCTCAAACCTTTTACACCATGTACCACTTCAGAAAATATTACTCTCCTTAAGTACCAGCGTTATGGCCCACGTAAAAATAGAGTAGCATAGGCTATTCAGCTACGGACTATTCAGGCTCAAGGGAGGTTTGTTTCTTAAAAATATGATTAGTTGAGAGCCACAGACATAGTTTCTCCGTTCCTCCAGCTCTTAGCTAATTATAGATGTATGCGCACTCCGTTCATTTTTTATTTTTTATTTTTTATCAGACATTCCATCCGTGTACCACCAGTGTTACTTGTACCATGGTTTGAGAGGAGTGCTGTAGAGTGCTGCATATTTATATATTTACAACAACATAAAACTCCATAAAATGTGAAAGAGCCCTACAGGGCTTTTTAGCCTCTTTTAGCTCCTTGTTTTGGTATTATGGCACAGCACCTAATGGCAGACCGATTAACTGACTAGCTAGTAAAGAAAGATGAATATTTAGCTTCTAAAAACCAAGATAAACAGATTTAAAAGGAGATTGCATAGGGCTTAAAGAACTGACCATTTCCTGTTAACCGTATTAACATCACAAGGCATAGACAGTATGTCAGGCATTGGTCTGTCAGATTGTTTTGGAGTTTGTCTGCCCCCTAGTGGCCATAAGACAATGTAAAGCCGCTGCACACGTTGGCATAGACAATATGGACAAATCAGGCCGCAATCACGGTTGTGCAATGATTAACACTGCCTGGCGACACGGTGTACCCCACCTCTGGGATCAACCCGCCGATCCGCCCTCTATAGGACAGGCAGTTATATATAGTAAATGGATGGGACATGGACAAATCAGCTTGACCCACTACTCACTCTACTGTGTTACACACATTATGGAAAACATTCTCACATTTCAAACACATTTGAATTATTTTAAATGTAAAGAATTATTAATTAATGCATTTCTTCAAATCACTAAAATGTACCCTCTAAACCACAGAGTAAATTTAATTCTTTCAGGTTCATGACTGTAATGCAACAGTATTTGCTCTATTTCCCCCTCTTCTCCATTTGGACACTGAATCAAATTCCTCCCACTTGGAAAAGCAGGAAAGCACTGAGTCTTTGGCTGTGTTGTTTTCCTAGCTCAGGTTTCACCCCGTTCCAAAAACCCCTGGTGTCTCTTTCTTCTCCTCTTCTCTTCCTGGAAGCTGTTGATTTTCTGCAGAATCACTGGCTCTTGATATGAAAGTGCCCATATAATGAAAAAAAAAACCCTTATTCTGGGATTTGGGTCATTTTGTGTCTCTGGTGCGTCCACACGCATACAAACTTGGAAGAAAAAAACATGCTGTTTTTTGTGAGGTATGGTTTCTGAATGTCCTCTGCCTTCAGTCTCCGAATGAGCTGGTCCAAATCTGCACGGCTTTCTACGACACTAGCCGAGACAAGGTGGCTAACCGTAGCATGCTACCTTGTTCTCAATGGCAAAACACTGCTACAACACACAGTAGTTCACCATAATCTCCAAAAGAACTACTTCCATGTCCCTGTTCTGCAGGTATTCTACGCAAAGTTGGAAGTGCACCCTTGTTTAAAAGGAGTCTTACAGCTAATCCTGGGAGGTAGCTAGCTGATGTGATCTCTACCTAGCTACTGCGCATTTGTGTGATATGTCTCACTCTGTGGCTAAAACAGAGACCTAAACACACAGGGTGAAAACAGGATCTGCATCAATGTGCAGTACAACAAAAAATATGGTGTTTGTTAAAAATGAAACCATGTAAACCTATTCTGGTACAACCTCAAAATACAATTATGAACCTGAAAATGAGCAGAATATGGGCGCATTAAAGGACTGGAAATCTGAGCCGAGATCAGCTCAAAGTGATAATCGGATACAGTGGGGTTCGAAAGTTTAGGCACCCAGGTACAAGACATCAACTCTGCAGGGTGCCCAAACTTTTGCAGATGACAATTTTTTGTTTTCTGTTATTTTGAAAGTGTAAATGATGGAAATAAAATTTAACTTTTTGTGACATATTATACGAATGTCTAATCTGTCATTTGATGTCTTTTGGAGATTTTTCCATCTTTTCTTGACTTCTTTATGCACATTAATACAAATTTTTACCCGGGGTGCCCAAACTTTCAAACCCCACTGTAACTCGCTATGTTTCCAGTAGATCTACTGTTGTAGGGCGGCTGTGTGTGTGAGTGTTTTTCTGATGAATTGGTGGCACCTTGTACGGCAGCCTCAGTCACAGTGTATGAATGTGTATGAATGTGTGTGAATAGTGAATGGTTCCTGTACTGTGTAAAAGCGCTTTGAGTAGTTAAAACTAGAAAAGCGCTATATAAATACAGCACATTAATAATTGTTGTTCTGTCTGCAATAGAGACCTGTGGAAAAAGTCTTTAAGCATCATGCTCTTTATGGAGGAGGAGATGAGGAATCTGTCCAACATTTCAGTGTGATTTACTATACTGCAGCATTCATGTTGTAGTTGAGTTTTAAACAAGTACATCAATAGTGTGATTGTCTGGCTCCTTTCTTGAACTACTTTCACATTAAACACATGTAAAAACCCATTGTTGTGCTTTTTTTCCAGTTTCCCTCAAGCCACCAACCAGACTTTGTTGGATAAGTTCAAGCGGCAGCATGAGGGGAACAGCTACATCGAGTTCCCTGCTGTGATGGAGCCCGCCTTCATCATCCGACACTATGCGGGCAAGGTCAAGTACGGGGTCAAGGTCAGTGTAACCCTCACTACACTTTTTTTTTTTTTTTTTTGCTATAATATTTATCTATACAGAACCTCTTACTTCCGCTGGTATCCACGTCAAATTGCACCAGACGTGGTGCGAGTCACCTTCAAGCGAGACATGAGACGCCCCCAAAGGCACCCCACCAGGAGACAAGGCCACTGGAGGTGTGCAACCGGCGCAGTGCGAACAACGCGCGGCCCTGCCAAATTGCCAAGCCAGAAGAAGACAAAGGGTGGCCAGCGCTATTAGAGTGTTCTGGTCAAACAAATGCATATCCCACTATATATGTGGAAAATAACAATTGCATGTCCTAAGACTAATCTTTAAAAAATATATATATACCAGAGATCTTCAACAGGGGGTCCGTGACCCTTACGGAGTCGTTGGAGTTACTGCGGGGGGGCCCAAGTTATTGTCGAATAATAATTAAAAAAAAAAGTTTTCATATGTCATCATATGAATTAACATAAGTTCAACATATTATTAGCAAAGATAGATTGGCCTATTTGTGTTTTGTTTTTAAATTTACACAACATTGATGACCTGTAGGTATAGTAGCCACTAAGGTAGCCATCCACAGATATAGTTAAGCTTCAAGTCTTCGCTGCTACATGTATGTTAAATTACAACTTAATTTTATACAATATGCTGTGGGGGGAGGGGTCTCTATTCCGTCTCTCTTTCAGGTATCGGTCCATGGCCTAAAAAACATGGAAGACCCCTGCAAAATACGGTTATGTACAGGGCTTCTGTGGACAGGTGCAAGTTCTCTGCCATCAGTATTAGATAGGGGCGCAAGAAGATTGATTCTAAATCAAAAATTAATCGAAATAAGCTTCATCGAATTCAAAGCAAGATCGGTGATTCTCCAAGTATTTTTTAAGCTAATGGGTATCCAAAACAATAAACAAATAACATCATTGATTGCCATTTCTTTTCTTTGTCACACAGGATTTCAGAGAGAAGAACACAGACCACATGCGTCCGGACATCGTAGCTTTATTAAAGAGCAGCAAGAACGCCTTCGTCTGCGGGCTGATGGGCATCGACCCGTCGGCCACTTTCCGCTGGGCGGTGCTCCGAGCCTACTTCAGGGCCCTGGTGGCTTTCAGAGAGGCTGGGAAGAGACACACGCAGAAGAAGCCTGGTGAGCTCTCACGCTAACAGAAACTCCACTCCCACTGCTCATTATAGCGATGAGGCAGAGTGCGTTCTGATGTAGGAGATAGATGGAGAAATCTTACCTGAGCATCGAAAGCCATAGAAGATGTCGTAAACAAATGTCATATAGTCAGTCTAGGAAGGAAACTTAAAAAAACGTATTCCGTTACAGAATACATGCCCACAACTGTAATTTGTAACGTATTCCGTTTCTCAATCTAAGTAACGTATTCTGAATACTTGGATTACTTTCACGTTGAGTTGCGGTTTATAAATGTAGGAATGCGGCCATCAAATACTGCTGACTAAACATGGTGTGTTTTTCTTTTCCAACTGGCTGAATGTGTACTTGAACAAGTAGATAGATTTTTGTATTTGTAATCCTAAACTGCATGGCCTACTACAAAAATCGAATAATTAGCTAATTTTAGCTAACGTTAGCTAGCAAGTCAAACGGGGCTAGTCCGTCTTTCAACAGCTCTCGAGCTAATAAGTCAGCACATAGGAGAATGTAAAGTTAACGTCAACTAAGCAGATACCTGATGAAACTATAAAATAGCAAGGTAATCATTAAAACTACAACAGACCATTAACCTTGGCTAATAAAAACAATAACTTACTTTAAAATGCTTCAGGTTGGAGGTGGGGTAATGTGGATGCTGAAAAGAGGTTGGTTGCTGACAAGTGATTACACAAAATTATTATTTTTCTTTTCATACTGGGGCTTCTGGGAAATGCATGGAGTTGCCTTAATTTATTTAGATAGTGAATAAACTTGTGAAACAGAAGTATTGTCATGTAATCCATCGATTTTCAACACTATAACTGTATATCTGTATTCTAAATACTACCTATCTAAATTTTAACTAACAGAATACAGTTACTCATAATTTGTATCCTTAGAGATGGATATGCCATTGACTTTACTGAATGGCATGCAAGCATTGCAGGTGCTTTTTAGTAAAGCACAAATAGTGAACTAGCAAACTAATAAATCCAGAGAAGCAAACAATGGTTATTCGATTATTTGCCTCCTCGCTTTGTTTTTGAAACGTTTCATTGGCCAAAAGTTCCTGCCATCACTGAAGCAGCTCGGGTAAAGACGGCTTGTGAGCATGAACAACCAAATGAGCTCCGTTCGGCCAATAAACTGCATGAAATTACAAACATGATTATTTTAGTCCTGTATTCTCAACATGTCGCACAGTTACAATTTAGTCCTATGTTGTTATAGTTCGCCTTATCTCCGCCATAGTTTGTGTTGCAGTAGTCTCTGTTCTGTAGTATGTGTGCATAGTGCCGCCATGTATTTACAGTAGCTCCTGCTCTTTGTCCCTTTCGCCTTTGGCTTTTTACAAATGCCTTCTTTTCCCTCAGATAGAGTTGATATGCAAGAGATGTAACCATCTGATGTTCTTTCAGCACTGCCGTCGTATGAATCCAACTTGCGCTCTGCACCCTCTTGATCCTCCCTACACATTAAGTTTTACACCTAGATGTTGTAATGTAAAAATAGAACTCTTGTATCCTTTGCTTATCCTTAGAAATCTTTTTAGAAATCCTTCCAACTGAACTCTAACGATATCAGTGTCACCCAAGGAAACCTATTACATATCTTCTAAAAGATTTCTGCAAAATGACTTAAAGGTTTTAAAATGCAACGTTTTTGACTCGATTTCTTTTTTTTTAAATTATTAAGAGCTAAGTAAGTTGTGAGTTAAATCACGTATTACGTACTCCCTCCTTGTGTAAGAGGAGTGTAGAAAAACTTTTAGAAGACATTGTATGGAAGTGCCTTTGGGGGGCAAACACCTACTCACAGAACTACAATGACAACCGTCCTACTGCTGCCACCACCTGCAGTTTTGAATGTCAGTCATCTTCTCTCCAAAAGTCGTGCACAGGTATCTCTCCAGTAGACGACTGCATCTCTTCTTCTTCGCTGTCTAATCTGTCATTTCTCTCTCTTCCCCCCCCCCCTTTCTCTTTCCTTGTGTTTTTTTTCTCTCTTGTTTTTCTTTTGTTTTGCTTCTCCAAGGGCATGATGACGCTGCTCCCTGCGCAGTTTTGAAAAGTGTGGATAGTTTTAGCTTTCTGCAGCACCCTGTGCATCAGAGAAGCTTAGAGATCCTGCAGAAATGCAAAGAGGAGAAGAAAAGTAAGGCTGCCAATACAACAATAACTCCTCCTCACTTTCATGTTAGACCATGACTTGGGAAACTGTAGGGGCGAGGCTGACCAACATCATCAACTTCACTGCACTGTACTGCAAAGTCACGCCAAAGAAGATCAAAATCATAAGACTATTCAAACTTAAAGAGAAAAGTTTTTATTTTCTGCTTTGTGATTTGATTTACAACTTTTCTATCATTAGACTAGATGCTTGTTGGTCTCCTCTCCCTCTGTCTCCCTCTTCCTTCTTTCGTATGCACCTGCATGCATGTGTTCTTAGTCCTGTCTTGCATGGTGTACTTGTTGAGCATGCTTCAGCCATTCTGTCACTCACACTGTGCTTGTAGAAGGCCAGCAGAGAAATGCACGGTTGTGTTGCTCTATCAGCTAATTTTGGTCCGGGGAAACAACGGACTAACACATCTAGGTGTCATCACTTTCTGTTTTGTCCCACATCCACGCTGTCATGTCCAGCCCTGTCTGTTGGGCGGTGGGTGTGGTTGCTTGTCCACCCCAGCACATCTCGTCTAAAATCAACTTCACCTGTCTCTAATACCACATACGCTGGTGATGGTGATAGAAAGACTGAGAGGGTATACGACATCACTAACTCTCTCACAGGCGGCTTTTACATGTGGTGCCGGACACACAGCCGACCTCACACACTTCCCTCACACGTCACCTTTCCTCTGCAAACATTTCCGTACACTCAGGTGTGTTTGTGTCTTTTTGTTTTGTGCCACCCTGCAGCTCCTGATCCGAGTGAAAATGTTGTATCTTCTTTTTTTCTTTTTTAAAGAAGGCTAATGCATACTGTAGGTGTCTCTGATTTCTCATCACTATGATTGATTAGTTCAGAGGGAACGTTTGTGATTGCCAGCAAATGTAGGCTTGTCACGCTGTGGTAATGCAACATCGGCCTTTTAGCACCCCAACAATGTAGTAATGCCTAAAAAATAATCCAATTTAATCTTAACTTTACTGAAAATGTGCTAAAACCCAATAATGTAGTAACAACTTTAAATAAAATGAATTGTAATACCATTTTTGCCGATAATGTAAGCTCTTTCAGCTGGGTATATACATTTTTTTTAGTATTGTGTGTGTGTGTGTAAGCATACAACATTTATAATAATTTAAGTGTCACATTAGCTGACTGAAAACACTAACATTTGACACAGATTTTTGGAAATGTAATCCTCAAGTCTTTATGTAGAATTTGAAATTTACAACAGATGGTATGTTGTATGTTATGTATGTTATTAATTTTACTGTTAAACTATAATCCCTATCAATGGGGAAATGAACCTGCCCATACCCGTGCTGATTGGTTGTTGTGCAAGGATCGTCTATGCTAACGTTACACAAGCGGATTTAATATTCGTGAAATGTTCTTTTCTTATTGGAGTCAAGAGTGATTTTTAATATCAGTCAGGACATGTTATTGCATTATCGGTCAAGTTACAACATTACCGTTTTTTTACATTTTTGATCAGATTAAGTTCCAATTTAATAACATTTTCAGGAAATTAATACATTGTTGGGTGCCAATTAAACCCATTCTGCTCACGGTTTTCCTTTTTTGTAGTTTGTCCTAAATGGCGTCTGCCCGCTTTACTACATTAAATAAGTGATTATGGGACATAATGTGTTTAAAAAAAAAAAAAAAGGTTTCACACAAACCTACAGTCCAGACTAAACTAAATAACTCCTGAGTATCCTCTTCCATATTTCGACACTAACAAAAGCAAGTCACTATTAACCTCACAGATATTGGTTTTCATATTAAATCATCTGTAGTCATTTTTATTTTCAACAAAAAGGCACATAACACTCCACACAATAACACTGGAGTGTCACATCATGGTTTTTTTAGTTTTTTTGCTTGGGAAGGGTGTGAAGGGTTTGAGTGTTTGTCTTCATGTCTGTTTTGTGTCAGAGTGTGCGTTTTTTTTGTCTTTCACACGACGCCTACCTGTCTGTTGGTGATCAGGTGGGACCAGTAGGAGTTCACGTACGCCGCTGTCAGACCTTCATGGAGGCAACAGCGTCAACGATAAATCCCCACGGTAAGAGCCTGTGCGGTTTTCAGATCCATTGTAATTGTGTTTCAAGCTCTTTGTTTTGTCTCTTTGCTTCCCATCACTTGTCAGAGCAAGTCAGAGCTTACAGGAAACTAATCTGTCTGAAGGAATAAATGACTGCTATTATCGTTACTTATGTGTGGAAATAGATGCACCATTCAAAGCCAGGTCCTTCTAATAACTGCATTCATAAACAAACACTGTGCTAGCACACCAGAATGTAAATCAATCTCACACAACACACTACAGGCTCACATTTTACCATGCAGTCAAACCATTACCACTCTCAATGAAAATGTAACACTATAAGCTTAATGAAGGTTGGATTATTAAGCACATTTGTTTGCATTATTTTGTCTATTAATACATGATAATAGTGTTTCTGATCCAAGTTGAATCTAATATGTTTATATTCGTGATCATAATTTAAAATAAGAATGGATTCCTTACATATTTATCGCCATAGTATTTGTTTATATTTGTGCTTTTTTATTTTCTGTTTCGCTTTTGCTTCTTTGTCTTATTTACTTTTCACATCGCTACAAAAAAGACAAGAGAAATAGATAATATAGGACAAAAATACAGTGTACAAATATTTCTTTTATATTTATATGGTCTAGTCTCACAATTGACAACAATTCCGTTGAGCATTAAAGGCTAGAGGAAATTTCTTGTAAACCTTTTGCTAATTTGATTTTATTCTCGTCATTTATGCTTTTTTTATTAGTTGACAGTAAAAAGATGAAATGAGGGGAATGAGAAATAACCAGCAACCAAGGTCCCCAGTTGCGCTCAAATCTTGGATGTTGTGGTTCATTGTCGGAGTCCTTTACCCGCTCGGCCTCCACGGTGTCCCGTGGACGTAGTATTTGATGTTACATACATAGTACAAAGAGCTCTGGAAACTACAACTACTCATTGTGTCAAAAAAACAATACCTACTTCATAACCTTTTCTGCAGATGCT
>NC_045733.1:18896527-18900306 GCF_008692095.1 Etheostoma spectabile
ATACTTTATATACAGTGTATATAAATATAATTACATTTTCTGAAACAAAAAGGACACAAAAAGAAAACAAGAAAGACAATGAAAACAACCTAAATCACAATATACCTTAAAGACATACTGCACATTATAACAACATACACATTGAAGACGTTTGTGGGGGGGGGGGTACAGATACTCATATTTATGAAACACAAACACTACACAGTCACGTTGTTCCTCTATTGTTCATATATATATTCTAACACCGTTATATTTTTTAAGTAATATATGTTTGCAATCGTTCATGCAATGATATTAACCTTTGGACTTTGAGACAGTGGCATGCCTTTTTAAAAAAGAAAACCGAGGGACTGTGCCGTGACCCTGAGCGTTGCTGTCATGCCAGCCCACTGAGACCCCGGTCCACCACCTCCTCTAATTAGCTGTGGACAGTGAGATTAGCAGCCCACGACAGCGACTGGTGGCACCGAGCGGCTCGCACAACACGGCTTTTGTTAAACAGGAGCTCAGTCTGGTTCTGTTAAAATCCCCCCATAATGTGATTTGCAACCTCTGCCCTCCCTCTGTCTCTTTCTCTCACTCGTACGCTCATACACACTCATTCTCTGCATACGAGAAGAGCACTAAACCCTGTGCAGCTGCTTCCGCCGTGATGTAAAGTCAGAGTTATGCATTGGAGAGGAGTGCCCGGAGAGTGATAAATATGAAATAAGTCCCTGCAGGGTGCTTGTCGGCTAGACAGAGCAGCCGACAGTGAAGTGCTTTATGGGACCATGAAGTCACTATAAGAAGCATATTGTACCATCACTATTTACTGAGACTGATGATCATCTGGGGAGCAATTCTAACTCATCGTCTTTATATGGTAGGCCAGATGCAAACTGAAGATTTGTGCTTATTCTTTAGTCCACATTGTTGCGTCACACATTATTTTCTGAGTTGGTCATAAACACAATAAACCCCTTAAACACTTGTCCTGAAATCGTATAAAGGCAGAGTATAGATCCAGAAAGAAATATAAATCAAAAGACTTGTGCTTGATTTACACTTACATACTATAGCTTTGTGGATCTCCTGCTGTAATTTATACTATTGTAATGTAATACAGCCTAGTAGTACAATTTATATGTATCTGTTTGACTGTTGCCTCTGTATAGAGAAAACACTAATGAAAAAGCCAGTCACACCTCTGTTGTGTATTTTTACACCTGGTTTCTATTTGCAGCTTGCGTTCATGATGTACTGTATGTTCACGTTTTATATTATTTATTATTTGGAATCAGAATCAGCTCTACTAGCCAAATATGTTTAGGCATACAAGGAGTTTGACTGGTTTTCCACTGGCTCTCCATGTTCTTGAGCTAAATGTTATTGTCAGCATGATGATAATATTTACCACGACACTGCTAGCATACCGATGTTAGCAGCTATACTGTTTAACCATCTAAGTTCAGCTAACTAATATTTGCTAATTAGCACAGAAACACAAAGTACAGCTGAGGCTGGTGAGAGTAATCATTAGTTTTGAAGGGATTTGGTCATGAAACCAAATAATTTGACAAATTAAAATTTCTACGCTTCGGCAGGTGAGTGTCGGTAGGATCCTTGCACCACGCATGTCTCTACCAAATTCCATGGCAATCCATCCTCTAAATGTCGAGATATTTCAGTCTGGACCAAAGTGGTGGAGTGACCGACATTGCCATCCCTAGAAGCTAAAAAAAATATTTTAAGTGCAAATGTTCTCTTGGCACTTTAAAATGTGTAAGAAGTGCTTAAATTTTTGAAGACAAAAAATATTGTGCTTCATATACATAAATAAGCTGAACACAGTTAACACAAAGAGGGATCTAATTCGTTTTCAATCCAAACGCTGAAGTGGAACGGGCATAATCTAGGTTTTTAAAAGCAAATTTACTGTATTTATTTCAGCTTTGAACCCAAACAGCCGTCTCTGCACCAAAAAGCTCCACCTTCCCATCTGCTGTTGTGTATTTATATTGACTTTCATTAGCCTTTAAAAACCTCTCCACAGGCGTGTGTCCCACCTTGTTTTCTCTCTAGGAAGGATTCAACCCCCTGCTAATAACACAGTGTGAGTCACCAAACACATCTCCCTACATGTGTCAGAGTGTGTGGCATGTAACTCAGGAGAGATTCTTGTAAAACTGTAATTTACAATAGTGGAAACACAATAAAGTGCTCCTGTAGACCCAAAGAGCTGAATTAATGATTTCTACTGCTACAGCTTTTCTCTGATTCTGAGCAGTGCTGTTGGAGATTGTCGGTACCCCAGTTAACTTGTCTGCTCTCATCCTCTCCTCAGGGCTAAAGTAGTTCCGACTGGTTAATGGTTTTATAGCCATGTCCTGACCGCTTCTGTTTTTGTTTGTCTTCTGGGCAGGTGGTTAAGTTTCACCTTGGGGCCTGAGGTTTAAACCTCTTTTAAACCAGTAAACTGTGTCGAGCCGTGTGAAATGAACTCCTCTGTGGAAACTTAGTGGCCCTGCTGGTGACATTCCTTTACAAATATATACAAAAAAGAAAAAGGCATTTTGATGCCATTTGAAATTACGCGCAAGTCACACAGTATGTGAGCAGACTGTTGTGCCTCAGACTGCTGAGCTTTTGGTGTATTGTGTTTGATGTTTGATAAAACCTGACTGACAGCTATTTTCAATGTATCTGAGGAAGTTTGCAAGCTCTCAATCGGATCTTTAATCATCAATGTAGAAAAGTAACAAGGCACGTCTGTTAAAATGGTCCCTTTTTCATGATTAATATCTCGGGTTGAAAAAATCAATAAAGTTTGGGTTTAATAAAGAAATCACTGGAACTGTTTTGTGTGTGTTTTATCTAAAGGAGTTCTCCGGGCCTGGGCTGGAATGGGCGCGTGGGTCGACACAGCCGCTTGTCATCCAGCAGCTCCACCACAGAAGAAGACGGCATCTTCGTCAACTCTGCCAGCAGTAAACTCCTTGAGAGAGCCCACGACATCCTCATGTCAGTAACAAGACAGTCCTCATAAAGCTTTAAACTCCCCTTAAACACTAGTCTCGCTTTACCAGACCTTCCTCCACAGTGCTGCAGAGGAGGGTCTGGCCAGTCCACACAGCTTTCCAGGATGGGAGGAAAACGTACTCTGGTTTATTGGTATTTATTTAAACCTAGGCACCGGGAAAATCCGTGTTTGCCGTGCAAAACCGCCCCGGGAAACCACTTGTTTTGGTGGATCATGTGTACATTCAAAAGTTGTTTGTCGTGCAACAGAAACCTCCGATTGAACAGATAGCTGTCTGGATTTACCCTGCAGAGATAGTCCTTATAAATTCATCAGAGTTTTAAATTGTCTAAATGATTGAAATCTGGTGGAATTTCTATTCAATTTTAATTCAATTAAATTTTATTTATAGTATCAATTCATAACAAGCGTTATCTCAAGACACTTTACAGATAGAGTAGGTCCCAACAGTTCTAGTGGTTTCCTCCAGAGCAAGCAACAGTGCGACAGTGGCGAGGAAAAACTTCCTTTTAGGCAGAAACCTCGGTCAGACCCAGGCTCTTGGTAGGCGGTGTCTGACGGGCCGGTTGGGGAAATGAAAAGGGTCGGCAAAGGAGCAATCCCGGAAGTGGAATGTCAAAGAAAATAGACTACCTAAACACTAATTCAAAGACTACACAGTACTCTTCCTATTGAAGTCTTTAAAATGAAGAAGAAAAAAAGACACTATTCAATTGTTTTCTTTGTGCATCTTGTTCAGATTGTAAAAAAAAAAAAA
>NC_045733.1:18900317-18901166 GCF_008692095.1 Etheostoma spectabile
GCATTTAATTGTACGGTTATTTATTGTGTTATTCAGCAGTGTGACACATCCTTCAAACCGGAAGCCCAGAGTTCAGTCTCGGTGTCAGCGTACATTCCTACCAGCTCCAAGGGTGCTGCTCTGCAGCTGACCCTGGCCTCGGCTCCCCAGAGAGTTTCCCCACGGGGATGATTCAAGTCCCACTTTAATGACAGGAATATGACCCACTTGGGAAGAATTTGCGGAATTGAATTCAGTACTGTGTTCACCTTTTACCTAAGCAACACTAAAGCACTTTTCCCGCTTCGGCCCCCCTACATGTTGGAAGTAGACTTGTCCATTACCGATGTTAAATGTCTCATTCAAACTACAGATCTGCTACCCCATCTGGCAAACTTGCACAATGTAATGTAACGGACAATTCCGCTTCCAACCTGTAGGGGGACCAAAGCGTGAAAAGTTATCTAGTGTTGCTTTAAAAAAATCTCACCTGTTGATTTAAAGAACAAAAAGAGGGATTTTGTTGCTCTAACATGAAAAACAGTGTTGCTGCTGAACTAAGTTTTCTGCTTTTTTTTTCCTAAATAGGAGGAACAAAAACTACAAATCGAAGCCAGTTCTTCCGAAGGTACAGCCCAGTATATCTTTAATTTATCTCAACAGTAAGAATTGAGTGTTTTACATTATTGACTGACTCTCACTTCGCACCTGCAGCATTTACTGAACGTCAAGTCACTGAAGTATCTCAGCAAGCTGACGCTTCACGACCGCATCACCAAGTCACTGCTTCACCTCCACAAAAAGAAGAAACCACCCAGTATCAGCGCACAGTTCCAGGTCAGGCGCGCACACACACACACACACACACAC
>NC_045733.1:18901176-18901974 GCF_008692095.1 Etheostoma spectabile
ACACACACACACACACACACACAGCCAGTAGCGTACTGCAGAGCTCACTGATATGCCATTCAATGCTCTCGCCATAAAAATAACACGATCAGCCTGAGCTGCATCGAGGAATCTCCCTAGAGCGGTGTGAATATGAGGAAAACAAGGTGTGTCCTTTTACAACTAACTGCGGGTTGAAACCTTCCTTCATTTCTCTGCCTGCCCCACAGCCTTTACTGTCCACTGTCTCGTCCCTGTTTTTGTCCATAGCGTGTGACGTCTGTTACATAGTTCACACACCCAAAAGTCTTAAATGTATGACATTGTGTCTGGGAATTCAAGACAAAAAAAACTAAAGAAATGTCTCAAAAAAAGACTTGATTTGGTGAGGAAGTCTAATGTTTTGAGGTTCCGCACTGATATTCACATAGTAGGAGACACCCAAGAATGAGCTCATTCCTACCATTTAAACTGCTGGAAAGAAAGAGGACACCTGTTTAAGTGCCCTGCTCTGTTTTGTCATTTTATAGCAGAGGCTTTTCTTTTAAAAGACTTTTCCAAACGTGATAAAAATGAGACGGAACAGCACATTAACATTTCAGTTTTGGTTATCTAAAGCTCAAAAATGTCTAATTTGGAGACTGTACTGTAACACACGTCAGCTCAGAGAAAAACTCGAGAACCAAAAAGAGCATTCTATTTTTTGCATCTGATTTCTTTGAACGTGAACTCTGTGCTCTGGCTGTTGGAGGTAGGGATGAGTGCCGTGGCCCCTCTGGCAGGCAGCCCTGGCCCGTGTGTGTGTGTGTGTGTGTGTGT
>NC_045733.1:18901984-18915716 GCF_008692095.1 Etheostoma spectabile
GTGTGTGTGTGTGTGTGTGTGTGTGTGGGTGTGTGGATGACTTCACTTCCCACTTCCTGAGCTGCGCTGATTGCTTACACTCCTGTGGAGGAGGAGCAGGAGAGTGAATTCCTCCTGCCACTGAGTTATCACACACATGCTGACACATGACACACATGTGCATTTGTTTACACACACACACAATAATTGCACATGGAAGTACTACACATATGGTTTCTTTTTTCCCCCCTATAGAACCACATGCTTATGTGGACATATTGCTTGTATTTATGATCCCAGGCGGTGACTTTAATCTTGCAGCAAAGAGTTTTCCTCACAGATGGACCAACAGTTATTCACAGCCGACAGAACCACCTGACTTTAACTTCTGCCTGTCAATCAACTGTGGGGGCAACGCAAGCAGTGTGTCTCTGTATGCGCCATATGTTCTGTGCTTTGTGCTAAATATGACTCTTTGTTGTTGTTTTTTTGTCTCTGTTTGCAGGCCTCCCTCAATAAGCTAATGGAGACTCTGGGTCAGTCTGAGCCTTATTTTGTCAAGTGCATCCGTTCCAATGCTGAGAAGGTACAGTGCGCTCCCTCCAGACTGTGGCCACTTCACGGCCTTGGTTTTGTTTTCAAAGCATTTTTCATTTCCTTTTGAAGTTTGGACTTTTCTAAAGCTGTTTATCATTTTCCCTTCTTCTCCTCTGCTGCATGTTGCTTTTCCTTTTTTCTGCAATGTTCTCCTCTCATCGATGATCTTTTGTTCTTTTTCTCAGCTGCCCTTACGGTTTAATGACAACCTGGTGCTGAGGCAGCTGCGTTACACGGGTATGCTGGAGACTGTGCGCATCCGGCAGTCGGGCTACAACATAAAGTACAGCTTCAAGGTAACGCACGCACATCTACACCCTGAAAATACTCTTTCATCATCATCCCCATTATAATTGTTTTCTTATCACTTATATGATTTTATATCTAGCATAGTAAATTTGAAAGAAACAAGCTTTTGGAGCAATTGGAAATAAGTAAATACAGTACACATGTAAAGTTTATTTATAAGAAGTGGTAGCATGTAACACTACTTTAGTATAATTTTGGGATACATTACTTGCAATGAACTCATACTTCACTACATTTCAAAAGCAAAATATTGCACTGTTGACTCAATTACATTTATTTGAAAGCAATAGTCACTAGATACATTTGCAGATTAAGATTTTACCCAAAAAAGGTGATCTGAATAAATGATTCATTGTTAAAGATTAACTCCCCAACAGTATCTAAAGTAATTCAAATTACATCTTGCTCTTGAACAGCTTAGTTACTTTTTTCTAGTAAGATTTTGGGGCAGGGCTTTACCCTGAAACTGGGTTGGGCGGCTGTGGCTCAGGAGGGGGAGTGGGTCGTTCTTTAATCACACGGTTGGGGGTTTGATTCCTGGCTCCTCCTGTACTAGAGCAAGACACTGATCTTGCCACCATCAGTGTGTGTGAATGTGTGCGTGTGTATGAAGACAAATTGTAAAGGTCTTTACATTTGATGGAGTATTTTTAAAATTGTGCTGGTGCTTCTTTGACTTAATTATTTGAATACTTCTTCCATCACTAAAAGTGACAAAAGTATTGATACATTATATAAAGTAAACATTTTAAAATCTACAGCCCCAGTTTGCAATGCAGAATTTTGCAGATAAAATAAAAAGTTGTCTCCGAGCCCAGTTTGAGAATTATTTAATCAGACACATTTTCATTTTCATTTTTCATTTGCTGAGTACTACTAACCCCAACTAGTGAACTGACCTTTGTGTGTATAATTGATGCAGTTTCCCCCCTTCTAGTTTTAGAGTTATAACAGATCCACTTCATCCTCTATTCTCTCCAGAAATTCTAAGTATCATGTTATCCAGGAAGCAAACACTCGATAAGCCAGATGCTACGAGTTCAGCAGCAGATCACATTAACATGTTCCCTCTGTGAGGCGTGTGCAGGCCAGAACACTGATGCGCTATCAATCTCACTGCTCACGTCCCAAAACACAAACGACACCTAGGTTTCCACGACTTTAGGTGCCAGCGATGTATTCATCTCCAGCAAACATGTCGCTGATGTCGTTTGAGCCGCGATTCATTGTGTGTTGTGTCAAGGGGGAATTATGAGGGACGGGAGGTGGCAGCCATCTTAACCACACTGGCTTTTGTAAGAATGATGTCAACCCTTGGAGAAACACTGTGTGACTAATAAAGCAGATCATGTTTTCCAATGCTGATTGGTAGTGAGTCTTTTGGACGGAAAACGTTTGGGAGTGGCTCACTCCGGTTTTTGCTTACATTAGTTTCCATTTAGTGGTCTTGAATGTTCATTTGTGCCGCTCATGTCACGTCAAGGTTTTAGGCAAAGATGAAGTCACTGTGCTAGGTTCTAAAGCAATCACTTCACCAAACCACAACTTATTCCCCCATGTAACTTTAATGCTATCTACTGTAGACATGCAGGTAGGTTAGATGTTATTTGCTTGGGCACTGTGACTCCTCGTGCCTCCTGAATACAATCAAAAGTAATTTAAATCATGGCACTCCAATAGTAGAAAAAAAGTCATTTCAGAGTCATTTTAACAACATTAATTCTGTCCATAAAACTGTCCCAGTGGCTCAGCGTAGTGCACAGACCTTGCTGGGGACAGTTTCACTATTTTACAAGTTAACCAGATGTCATTGTGTAATTTTAAGGTATTTTTACTTTACTTACTGTAGGGTAGGGCTGCACCATATGGGGAAAATATCTAATTGCCATTATTTTGACTGACATTGCATTCGCGATATGATTCACGATATTAGAGGGAATGATCATTTTTGTATAATCTTTCTCATTTTCATTCAAATTAAGATTAAACCGATTTTGTTTTTTGACGATTTAGTCTGTTGAATACAATTTGTAGGCCTTGCCGTGTCTTCAGCACCACGCTACTTAATTCAGAAAGGTTTGACACTATTTTGCCCCTTGCGATTTGGATATTGCACTAGTTCATATTGCGATTTTGATGAAATTGCGATTAATTGTGCAGCCCTAATGTAGGGTGGTGCCGCTGTTAGCTTGGGCCCTTCTGTGTGGAGTTTACCTGTCCTCCCCGCTTTAGTGTGGGTTGCTGCAGGTTGTCCTGCTTCCTCTCACTGTCCAAAGACATGCGGGTTAGGTGAATTGTTGACTCTAAACTGCCTGTAGGTGTGAATGTGAGCGTGAGCGGTGTCAGCCCTGTGATAGTCTGGCGACCTGTCCAGGGTGTACCCCACCGCTCGCCCTACGCCAGCTAGGATCGGCTCCAGCTCCCCCAACAACCCTGTCAAGGATCTGCAGTTACACATAATGGATGGAAGTACTTTACTTAAGAATATCTACTTCATGCTACTGAATGTGGATTCTTCTACTTTACTATATTTTAGAGGGAAGCAAGTTTGCCTCCATAAAATGTATCCAACAGCTAAATTACTAGTTACTTTTAAGAATAAGATTTTACTTTAAAAAATGTGATCATCTTATAAAATACAGTGCTTTGTTAAAAGTTAAAGCAGTGGTTTTGGTTGTTGACTTGTGACAAAAAACAGTGTACTGCAGTGTACTGTAGTTGGGGCTGCGTTTCATGCTTTAGATGTCTTGTGAGTATTAAGCAGTTCCGACAAAGCAACAGTTACCCTCTAAACCAAGGCTGCCCAATTTGGGGCCCGCGGACCAAGTTTGGCCCGTGTTCCTTTTGTTTTGGCCCCCCATGGCATATGACATGCCCCTGCTTATTTTCCTCTTATTTTGCTGTAAAATCCTAACTGGAATGACTACGATACTTTGTTTTATGCAGCTAAAAAGTACATCATCTGAGTTTTACAGCAATGTGAAGCACAGTGTTGCTAACCTCCCTTATTAAATTAAGCACGTAAGTTTTAGCTGCCAAAAATTAGCCGTGCTAACGTTACTGGTTTTGAGTCAGCCAGTCAAGATGGAGCGATCCAGGCAGTGGCACACTGATAAAAGAACATTTAGTAAGTCAGCTGGAGCCCTAATGTTGAAAGACTTTTGAAAAACAAAGACAGGGCTCATGTCTACCACTATTGCAAGTGATAAATAACTGTAAATGTTGTGTAATATAATATATAAATGCAGATTAAAGAGCAGTATTATTTTAAAAATTTACTTTTTGGCCCACAGCCTTTCATCCAGACACATTTTTGGCCCTTCTTATGAAAGAATTTTGGCACCTCTGCTCTAAACTTCTCAGACGGTTTTATATGAATATTTGTTTGATGCCCAAATAGATACAATTATACAATATTTTAAAAATTAAAATAAAATAAAGATTGTAGTGGAAAAAAATGTATGTATGTTTTAGTAGCAGAGCGTTTTCTCTTCTTTCCTCTCCCATTAATCATCTCACCACCCCTCCGCCCCCGAGATTGAGAACCACTGGACTGAAATACTTAAAAAGCAGTTAAAACTAGCTCCACCTGGACCAGCTACAACAGTAAAAAGACTACTAACACATTGTTGCGTCAGCAGCATTCACAGTATAAGAACGTAATAAATAATACATCAGCCACTGAAGCCATTTTTGGTATTATTTGGAGTATTTTTTACTCTGGGTACTTTTACTGAAGTAGGATTTTGATCTTGTTTGCTTTTTTACATTGTACTGGTACTTCTTCCACCATTGGGGGAAAAAAATTCCCTTTAATATTTGAAAACTTACTGTATATAAAAAAGGACACAATATATTTAGTTATTTGTGTGGACTGACCTTAAAATCTACGGAGTGCAAACTCATAAAACTAACTATTTGGATGAGCTCACTCAGAGGATTTGAGCATCAGACATCTCCATTTAGCGCTGCGGTCAGCGCTAATGAGAAATATCTTGGGCATGGTATCACTGTGGAGGACTGTGCTGTTTCCCGACTCTTCAGAACAGAGCCTTTCCTTTGTCCTCGGGTCTCTGAAACACTCCCCGTGATTGTAATTGTATAAACACAGCATCTGTTTCCCTATCCACCCCCTGCAGCCCAGAGTGTATTGAATTCAGACAAAGAGCCTCAGTTCGAAGAGTGGGAGTTCAGCATATTTATGCCGTGATGTTTGAACCCCCTGCAAATATGGACAGCATGGACTTTTACCTGAAACCACATGAGCCTTTTTTATTTTTTATTTTTATTTTTTTGCTCAAGAGATGCTGCACGAGGTTGCTTATGTTTCTGCTGCAGGTCAAGAGTTATATTTTAAATTCAGAGCCACAGAGTTGTACAACCCCAACCAATTAATCCTGTGTTCAGTCCAGATGGCTTTAGCAGAAAGTAAACCTTTTGTTAAACACATTCCTGGACAGAAATCGTGTGACCATGACACAAATGTAAAATCCAGAACAGATACAGTAGGGCAGTGTTTCTCAAATGGGGGTATATGTAACCCTAGGGGTACTTTGGAGTACTACAGTGGGGACGTGACATTTTTGCAAAAAAAATGCTAATATAAAAATGTCATGCATAATTTCTAAAATAATTATACTATAATAACAAATTAATTAAGTGATGGATTCTTAACATTTCAAATGTAAGATTTAAATGTTTTTGTATAAAAAAAGGTTGTTTAGTGAATCTATCCCTGCCAGCGCTGTATTGTACCTCTTTATTTAGGGTTAGTTTTCTACCAAAAAGGTTTTGCCCTGTTCAGGGGGTACTTGGCTTAACCCCTGTGTCGTCTTCACTTTCGAGGTCCTCTCGTATCCCTCGGGGCAAATTGACCCATGACTTATTTGGGGTTTTAAAAACAATTGTGAAATAAAATGTTACTTCATAATCTATTAACAAATATTGTCTTTATCTCAATTTCAAACAATTGAGATAACACATATGTTTAGGGAATGTAATCAGTCTCTACTAAAACACAATAAAAAATGAAAGTGGGATTTGTTTTTTGTCATGAGGTTATAATTCACGGTTAAAAATCCACTATGTGATCATTCTTATCTTGGAAAAAACATAAGTGGTCATATCCAGAATAATTTTCTGAATTGAGTCAGGGATACATGTTTATCACAGAAAATAAGGCCATTGATTTTCATGTGGAAAAAAATGTAACTTGTACCATTTTTTTTAAATTTTAAATGGCTCAATTTGACTTGAATACCATACAAGGGTTAAAGAAGCAATTCAAAGGGGGTACTATATTAAAAAAAAGTTTTAGAAACACTACTGTAGGGTACTAAAGATATTTCTCATCAACACATTTCCTTGTTTTCTTGATAGGATTTTGTCCATCACTTCTGTGTGCTGCTCCCAGAGGGCACCAGTGCTACCAGAGAGGGCATCCGGCGGAGTCTGGACCAGCTAGACCTCGAAGCAGATGGCTACCAAGTGGGAAAGACAATGGTATTTACCCTGGCCTCTCCTGTCCTCCCTTTTTTTTTTTTTTTTTTTTTTAATTAAACATGTTGCGATCATCTGTTAAAAATATACATGTAACACATTGTTCCTGTCTGAACAAGCTTCTTTACTGTACAAGCAACATGTACAAAATGTGTTTGTCATTACAAATGAATGCGTTGTTCAGCTATCTGAAGTTATGTTTAGATTTCATTGGTGGTCCCAAAGTTTCCTACGACAGCAGAGTGACAGCTCATTGTATATAAACTTATATTATATCTGATAATATTAAATGTGATGAATTGGTGCAGCCAGTGTGATATGCTGTCGCTCCATGTACGTTTTTGAACTCGCTGTTTGAAAATATGGTGTGGAAAAAATGAGAGCCAAACTGTGGTTTTCTTCTGTTAAGTCATTGTTTGGTGACATTGGCGAAAAGAAAATGTTTGGGCTCATTATTGTATGTTATGTGTTACTGTGTTAGTGGAGTCCAAAACCCAAAACTGATTGACAAGGATAATGTGGGGGTTTAAAATGACTGGAACTCAGTTAGTTTATTAAACCACAAACTATAAATAGAGTCATAGACAAAGGGAAAGGGTAGTGTTGGGGATAACCTCATATTAACTAAAAAGCATCCTCCCTCTGGGGGACAAAAAAGGATGTAATGAAGACAGTGTCCCGTATTTGGTGTGGCTATGAATGAGTCATGATGGAGGGGATGCCTTTGGGATGCTGTCTATATAATTAGTGGATCATACCTGACATAGTTGTGGCCATGTATCTAGCCAGGGATCTCTGAGGTTTGTGTGTGAGCTTTTTTAAAAGTGTGTGTGTGTGTGTGTGTGTGTGTGTGTGTGTGCGTGTGCTGACTCCCATCGTGGTCCCTCCTCTCAGGTGTTTCTGCGGGAGGCTGAGCGGCAGCGTCTGCAGGCCGTACTCCACACAGAAGTTCTCCGACGCATCGTCACGCTGCAGAGGCGATTCAGAGTCCAGCTGAAGAGGAAGCACTTTCTCAGAATGAGAGAAGCGGCGATCTGCATCCAGGTACCGTACAGGGCTTTGCATTAGCAGTGCGCTCATCTCCATCGGCTTCATTTCAGGCTTTTCCTTTAGTTTGATTTAAATCACCTTTTTGTTGTTTTTTGTTTAGGTAAATGTTCCTGAGAGTTGTTTATACTATCGGCTGGGCGTTGATTCAGTATTATTGTTTATTATTATTATTATATTATTAATAAGATGATCCCATCATGTCGTAGTTTTACAAAATTTAGTTGTGCAAATTTATGAATCCAAGCTGATTTTAATTAAAGACTAACAAATAGGTTTTTGTTTCACTGAGGTGAGACGGGTTGTATGTTGAATGAACACAGTTCATGTTATAAATGATTTACCTTACATTTGTAATATTGTGATACAAATCAATATCAGAAAAATATTGGTAATAATATAGCGCTATTCATTTCTTGCGTACTGCCCAGTCCCAGCTCAGTGCAGCCCTACATTTGAATGAAAGGACCAAAGGTGCATGTTAATATCAAGGGTGTTTTATTTTAGTTCCTAAAATGGAAATTACTTTTAAGAGTAATGTGAAATCTGTGTAAAACTTGTCACTCACAGACATATCCACTGTTGCTCTGTGAATGAATTGTTTTTTAAGTCCCAATGAGAAAGTAAATTGAGATTGACTTTTGAGTAAAGATGGCTTATACTTCTAATGGAGTTGCTGTATTGAGTGAACAAAAAAAAACGTATGTAGTATCATGAAAACAATTTATCATTATCATCATCTCTTCACAGAAATGGTGGCGTTTGTACCAGTCCATAGAAGAGGAAGAGGAGGATTATGACCCTAACGTCCAGGAGAGGGCAGCTCTGTGTCTGCAGACACACTGGCGAGGTTCCAGGGAGCGTCAGAAGTTCAGGCTGTGGAGGGAGGCCGCTCTGGTGCTGCAGAGGGCATGGAGGTTATGGCTCCACCGGCGCTGCACAGCAGCTCTGCTCATTCAGACGGCCTGGCGCTGTCATCAAGCCAGAGAAGCCTACTTGCGTCTGTATCATGCTGTGGTACAACTCCAAGCAATAAGCAGAGGATTCCTCACCAGGCAGAGGTAAGCCATTCTGTCAAACACCTTATTCTGAGCTAGGGCTGCACAATAAATCATATTTTTTCATTTTTTCATCATCATCATCGCGATATCAACTTGTGCAACACATCACGAAAGGCTGCAAAAGAAAGACACTCAGTGATTTTATTGTTAGTTAAAAGAAAATGTTAGTGGAAAACTGCACTTTATAATGTATCCGTCTTTCTTTTTTTAGTGGTGCCTTTTGTATGCAATTCCATTTTCAATTTGTTCAATAAAATCATGTTCTGTGTTTTAACAAAAGCAAATATGTTTCGCATTTTTACAAAGGCTTAATGCTCTGCAAATAGCTTAAGTGACTGCATCATTTTTGCTCAAGCTGGTGAAAAGCCAGATTAATCTTTGCACACAGCTCCTGTAGTGTATTTGGTCATTGTTCAGTGTGCTTATAGAGCGGGCTTGGTAAGAGCATGCCATTACGCAAGCAGTCCAACCCCAAGCTGCTCTGTAATCAGCTGAGCTGCCGAGTGCAAGACTTTTGACTTTGGTGAATACTTGTGGAAGTTTTGTTCTGAATAACAGTTTAAAATGTATCTTGATCATGAGAGTAGGAAGTTGTTTGGCATGAACTAAATTTGTAGCGATGGCTTCTTGATTGACAGCTTCAAAAAACGGCAAGAACAGACAAGGAGGGACAAGAAGGAGCAGCAGGAGAAGCTGCTTCAACTGCAGAATGGCCAGGTGAGTCTCTCACCAGAGGAAGAAGAGGATCCGGCTGAGAGGATAATGGGGTTGGACCTCAGCACGTGGGAGGATCGCTCCTACGAGCAGCGAGAAAGGAGCCTCCAAACCCTCAGCAGCCATGAGGGTGCGGCTCAAGAAGAAGGAGAAGAAAGAGAGCATGCTAGGACCAAAGAGAATGCCTCTAAAGTGCAAACTGAAGCACCGGACCCGATGCAGACCTCCACTGTGGTGGTGCGAGAGAGGTCCAGAACTACAGACGAGCCCAGCCAGAAAACCACTCGGGCCAAGAGAGAGAGCCGGCGGATGAGAGAGTTGGAGCAGGCCAAGTTCAGCCTGGAGCTACTCAAGGTGCGGGCGACCAGCGGCGGACCCTCATCACCATCTGAGGAACGCCGCTGGTCTCTGGAGCTGGTGCCCCCGGCAACACCACCTCTCCCTTCGCCCCAGGGCACGCCCGACAGCCAGAGCTCCAAAGGCAGCTTTGAGCTTCTCAGTATGGATGACGAGCCACCCAAGGCTGTCGAAGAGGTGACAGACAGCGAGGACCTCTGCTCCCCTGTTCCTTTGGTAGGTCCGGAACCTGAGCCTAATGCCGAGGTTGTTTCAACAAACCCAGAGCCAGTGGAACCACATAGGACGGTGGTTTCTGATGCTGGCGGCCAGGGCCAGACCAAAATGAATCTGGCAGCCCCCTCTGCCCCCACACATCCGCCCAAAATCGAGAACTACCTCCCTACCTTTTACGTTCCTTCGAGCGAGGGCAGCACTGTCGTCTCTTGTCGTCCCGCCGAAGAGCCCAGACAAACCACCGAGGCAGCCGTCTCTACATCCACCACTGTTACCAAGACTCTCAAAGAAAGGCGGGAGTCCTCGCGTCGCCCAGTGGTGGTGGTCATCAGCATGCAGAAAGAAACGCCACTAAGCCAAGAGCTGAGTGATATTGTCCGTCCTCCTGTAGAGGTTCGAGATTGGGCATCCCAGACTGGGGAGAAGGCAGACCCAGCTCCCGTCCCCGTTCCTACCGCTGTCCCCCAGGCCGACCAGGCTGTCATAGAGAAGCTGGTGCGACTAAACGAGGAGAAGGAGGTGAGGCAGCGTAATCAGCGGCAACAGAACGAGAAGGAGATGATGGAGCAGATCAGACAACAGAAAGAAGTGCTGGAGCGCCAGCGTCTTTACTTCGCTCAGTACGAGAGAGACATGTTTGAGAAACACAGAGGAGAAGCTCTGCACAGAATACAGCAGAGTCGGCAGGCAGGACAAGATATTGGCGGAGCCGCAACCTCCGGAAAGCCCCTTAGACCCAGTTCCCTGCTAATTGAGAAAACAGCAGGGCTAGTTCCTCATGGCAGAACACAGTCAGTCTCCACCCCCCCGTCAGTGCGCTCTCCGCCGGGTGTAGACCCACAGGGCGGTACCCCTCACCCCCAGCTGCCTCCTCCACCTGCTTCTGTTCCCAGAGAAAGACGCAAGGAGAGGAAGCCTGTTGCTGAGGGCTGGGCTCCCAAACTCACGCTGGAGTCTAAAGATGGAGGAGGAGGAACCAGAGCCAGAGCAGCAACCAAGAAGCCACCAAGTACTCAAAAAGACACCGTTAGTACGACGGACAAGCCGAACATCTTCTTCTCTCCAAACGACAAAGTCACATTTACAAAGTGAGTAATGAAGTCAAACATTGCTGTTTGCGTTTTTGTTATCTCGTTTTTAGTTTTTTTCCAATCAAACTCAGGTGTATTGCTAAGTGGGTTTTTATATACATGGAATTAGCAACAATGAATATATTAAGAGAAAATAAAGAATAAACAAGACGGGTACCGCAAAAGTCAAGAGACACATTTGAAAGCTGCAGTAACCACATGGACATTTTCAATGACCTCTTTGGTAGAAAACTTAACTTTTCATTTATTAACATTTTGTTGGCTTTGTATCTTCTTTTTGTCCACGAGGTTCGACAGTGATGCTGTCACTAAGGAAACGCCTGCAGCCATTCCCAGAGAAGGACCATCACCAGTCTCCAAGCCCTCTAAAGGAGCAAAGGCGCGTGATGTAAGCAATCTCTCCCTTTTCTTTTTTTAGAAAATAGACATAGCATGCGTTTGGAAGTTTGCAGGAGTGTCTTTTTATGTTGTGAGTAAATTAATGAATCTTGGCAGCTCCCAGTCTTGCACTAAAGACCTACATGAAATGCAATGCACTAAAGCTCTTCTGCGGATAATAAAGGCACCTTTTAAACATGCTTTGTTATCACTTGTGATAAAACTCCAGGTTGGCAGAGCAGGCCAAAAAAAGAAAGCCAGAATGGCACGGACCCGCTCCGACTTCCTCACGCGCGCCCCCAGCCTGTCAGTTGGGGGCGATTCAGACGAGGATGACTATGATGGCGACAGCCCCGTCAGCCCCTGTCATTACACTCTACCCCTCTCCAAACAGAGCTCCACGGACGCGGGCTTAAGAAAGTCCTGTTTCAGTGACTCAGACATGGTAACCGGCGCCCACGGCGTAACAGTGGCCCTCTATATGTTTTTAAAGCGTGGCTTCTCTTTGATATTTCTAACCCCCTCAGCAGAGAGCGCATAGATCTGCACCCAAGCTGAACTTCAACAAACTTTCTAAAACTGTACACTAACTTTCCGTAAGAGTGGTACACATTTTAAATGTAAACCTTTAACATAGTTGCTTTTCTAACATGCTATGGCTTCTCTGTCTCCCACAGCTGTAACGCTGACTATTTTCCTCCCGGTTATTAACAATATTTGCATGTCACTTGGTTATATTTCCTCTCCCAGCTCTTAGCACTAGTCAGGTTTTTAACCTTGGGAATGCTTGAAAAAGGTCTTCATTCACTCTTGAACTTCTTCATCACTTAACAAATTTCTCGTGCCTTTTAACGTTTTTTCTTCCTGGGAAAACCGATGTTCTTCTTCTGTCATATGTTGTTGTGTCATACATATATTTCAAAGGAATTATTTGTTGTTTTGGTGCTTTGTAATATCATGATAACTATAAACAGCGTTAAAGGGGAACTATGCAGTTTTATTATTTTAATTTACCTTAACTGAACGGCTTCGGAGTCATTGGAATTATTATATGACTTTTTGTTCGGGTTGAACGGTGGTCGTCTCACTTCCCTTAGCGCCTGTGTTTCAGTTAGGAAAAAACACCGTTGCAACTTTTGCTTGCCGGCCTCAGCATCATGAAGTATTGCGTGATATCAAGTCTCGCTATGTAACAAATTGCTTCACAGCACTGCACACATAGGCCTACATGCCCCCATTCAGGAACTGATAGCTATAAAAACAAGGTAGTGATGAAGTTTTTCCACACTATTGTCATGGCTGTGCCGGCAAAAAATTAAAAAAAATTTGGAACGGAGAAAGAGGAAACGGAGGACTGACCGAGTGAGGAGTCAGACCCAAATAAACATAGGAGCTGCCAAATATCTATTCCGAAGCTGTAGGGGGAGCTCTATAGAGAAACCTGTGAGCAAAAAAGCGAGAAAACAGTATAGAAATTGCCAAAACTGTGTGGCGCCCCTTTAACACGTTTACTAATGATACCTAGAAGCTGCTGCTGCTGCTGTAGCACCAGTAGTGTGATGCTGCCATCTACTGGCTGGCTTCAACTTGTCCTTAAGTCATAATCTACTCATGTGAATTCACAAAAAGAGAGGCTTTTCTTGGGTTTTGGCCCATCTTGAACTAATCCGACTTAATGTTGTTCCAGCCTGCAAGCTCTGAGGAGCAAAATAAGATTCACAAAGCCATGTCCTCAGGAGATTTGGTCAAAGTGGACTCCATGCGCAAGAACTCGCAAGATGGAAGGTTTGTTCAGCAACTTTGTCTCTATGCCTTGGCCTTAATCTTAATAGTTAAGTTAGAAGTTAAAGTTAAAGCTATTTTAATTTTGATAAATGTTCGTCAATTTTGTTTTAATTGTGCACAGGGTCCGTAAGATGCGTTTCTGGGGCAAGACAAAGTATGGGGATAAGAAGACGTCCAGAGAAAAGTTGATCTGTGGGGCTGATTCCCTGGACGGAGACTATGGAGACACTGGGCCATTGCTGGGAGATGGTGCGTTATCCAAAAGCAAATACATAGGACTCTCACGTTGGGTGCTAAAATACTGTCTTTTTTTGCTTGGAGTAAATTTGACTTGGAGTAAATTTGACTCACTTGCACAAATCCTTTGTTTTTAACCGGTATCATTCCCACTGACGTGTCACTGACTGGAATCCTCTTTCACAGCAGGTCAGGAGAACATGTCGCCCCCCTACAGTCCTGACCTGATGTTGGATCGAGGGTTCAGAGACTTGAAGGAGAACAAGGAGCCGTCTCCCAAGGTGAGGCGACGGCGCAGCGTTAAGATCAGCAACGTGGCTCTGGAACCTGCTCAGTGGCAGAACGACGCGCTGCAGATCCTCACCTGCACCAACGACTACAGGAGCATGAACGACTTCCTCATGAAGAAGGTACAGACCAACATGTCCTCTCTGATTCTCTTGAGATCACGTGGGTGAAGAG
>NC_045733.1:18915726-18917369 GCF_008692095.1 Etheostoma spectabile
CATTATCATTTATGTCTTCACACTCTTAACACTATTTTTAGAGCTACAGGCAGTCCACATTCATGCTAAGATTGTGGTGTCATGTTTTAGATCAACGACTTGGACACGGAGGACAGTAAGAAGGACACCATGGTGGACGTCGTGTTTAAAAAGGCTTTGAAGGAATTCCGTCTGAACATCTTCAACTCTTACTCCACAGCACTTGCGGTAAGTGCTGTCAACATTGTTAAATGATCCTTTAAAATGATTTTATACTTCTCAAACAATAAGTTCTCAAACAAGAAGTTAATACAAGCACAAAATTGTAATCATATTAATTTTTTTTACATGAGGGCAGAAAGAAGGACTAGATCCTTTTATACTGGGACACTATTTCCAAAGTAGATAAACACTGTGCTCTTCCTGTGGCCCCGATGTCTTCCTCTGCAGATGGATGACGGTAAGAGTATCCGCTACAAAGACCTCTACGCTCTGTTTGAGCAAATCTTGGAGAAGACCATGCGACAGGAGCAGAGGGACTGGAGAGAGTCTCCTGTCACGGTGTGGGTCAACACCTTTAAAGTTTTCCTGGATGAGTTCATGACTGAGTACAAACCTTTTGACAGCTCACTCAGCAAGGTAAAGACACGCAACAGCCTCCCGTAAAATAGGATTTTGGAAGATGTCTATGGACATTTTATGCTCCTTTAAATGTATTCTGTGGGGAAATAAATGTGTGTTAATTGCTGAGGGTCCAATAAGAAAGTTTGATATGTGAGGAAAGGTTGTTGTTTTTTTAAGTGTCTTTATAAACTTGTCCTGTGGTGTATAATAGTGTATAAAAGCCTTCTGGGTTGTTAGTTTCTAGGGAGTTTATCTATGGTGTACATTGTGTTAACATTTGTTAACTATGCTTGCAGTTACATTACTTATTAAATACTTAAACATATCTGTTGTACTGTTTTGTCTTTTTATACTACAGCAGGCACCTAAACCTGAACGCAAAAAACGGAGGAAAAAGGACACCGACATTGTAAGTCTCTCTCATTCTCATCGTGACTACGTGATCTTGAATCATAACAAAAGACCAAAAAAACACTTTGCTCTAACAGCCAGCTCTTTACACCCCCACGTGCTCTTTGGAATAACAAGATATAAATAACTCATCGACCAGAATTAAAAAGGCAGTAAAAAAAAACTAAGAAATGTGTGAAGGATAATATGCAAGTGAACTCCAAATGAACCTGTGCTCTGCTGCTCTCTGCAGGTGGAGGAGCACAACGGCCACATCTTCAAGTCCACCCAGTACAGCATCCCCACATACTGTGAATACTGCTCATCACTCATCTGGATGATGGACCGTGCCTGCGTGTGCAAATGTGAGTGTGCATGCAAAATATCACATACAGGAATTTCATACAAAATTTTGGAGAAAAGAATATCTGGGAAAGGATACCCATAGGATGGGTAAGTCCGGAAATAATTCATCAATAATTCAATTGACAGCAAATCAATCATCACCACCATTTATAAGGTCCCATATTGTATAAGTGAGATTTCCATTTCTTTTTTCATTATAAAGCAGGTCGTGGTGCTATGTAAATACTGTGAAAGTATCAAAGGTATCAACACAGCCCGTATTCAGAACGTAACTCTGACCAATC
>NC_045733.1:18917379-18919141 GCF_008692095.1 Etheostoma spectabile
TGGTGTTTTTTTGTTGGGGGGGGGATACACAGGGTGAATACAGGTATATTCAACCAGACAGTATGAGAAAAAGAGTGTTTTCTGTATGCTTTAAAGCATGTAAACATGTTTTAGTATAATTCCAAAAATACAAGTATGAACCTGAAAATGAGCATAATATGAGTAAGTTGTTAAGTTATTGTTTTAGTCATTTACTAAGGAAAGAAATCTGATATTTGCTGGTCTAAGTTTCTTCAATGTGAAAATTTTCTGCTTTATTCTGATTTATGTAACTGAATATAATAAATTGAATATCTGTTGCTGTTACTGTTACCTTGTGCTCTGCGAACCCATAATGGCCTTTTTTAAACTTTTTTCTGATGGGTTATTGACAAAATAATAAAATAAAATAAAACATGTTAAATGATAATAACCATTGTTAGTTGCAGCGGTAAAATATCAGTGACGTTGAAATTGCAATATGTATTTGTGTTTGCACATGCATCAACATCTCACATACAGAGTGGAAAACCCTGTGGTGGGATTTATTCTACAATTTCTCTACTTGACATTAACATAACTTAAGCAAATCACTGAGTAACTTATATTCTGTGAAATTCACCAAAAAGGTCTTGTTGGTGGAAAGTTCAAATAATGGACATGTCTGTTAAGTGCTCATATTATGCCTTTTGGCTTTTTCCCTTTATTATATTTCTTTTTTGTTCACGTAATAGGTTTACAAAGCTACTGCACATGTGCGACTCCCAACAAAGATGGAACAGAATTGAGATTCTCTCTGTAGCTAAAACAGAAAGCTCAACACACACAGTGAAAAGAGGAGATGCAGCAATGAGCAGTACAACAAATATATTAGTGTTTTTTTTTTAAAATGAAACAATGTAAAGTAGTGCTGTCAAACGACTCAAATATTTACGGTAATCGTGATTAATCACATTAATGTCCTAGTTAACTCCCATTTAAGCGCACATTTTTATCTATTCTAAATGTCCCTTGATTTAATTTTGTCCTATTTATTTCTCATTTTAATGCTCTTATTAACATGGAAAAGTGGATCAGCTTTGTTCAAATGTTTTTTTTATTGAAAACAACATTGGCCTACTGTCGTGTTCAATTTCACACATACATTTTCAATAATCTCTCACACTGTCCATCAATAAAAAGGTGAAAAAATACTTTGACGAGGGGGGGGAGAATTCTCATCAGCTGTGTGCTTGGCTATCAATTGGTATTTTAGACTGGACGTGCTGCGATGATAGCGCAACGACCAAACCCACACATCACTTTGGTCTTGTCAATGGGACATTTGGAAACTTTTAAAAAGTAAACTTTCCATCCAGAATCTTATTGGCATCCATTTTGCCGTCTGGCGCTCGCCATCCACTCAAAACGGAACATTACTACTCTTTGTGCCTGTTGTTTTGTTTCCGGTCCTGTTAGATCTGGTGGGTGTTGTGGTTTTTCTAACTTTACTAGTTGTTGCAACAGCAGGTGTAAAAAAACTACAAAGTTTCCTAGGCCAAAAAGAACGTTAATCTTGCAATAAAAAAAATGGACGTTGTTAAAATGGGTTTGCGTTAATGCCATTAAAAACACGTTTAACTGACAGCACTAATAGAAACCTATTCTGATATAACGTCTAAATACATTTATGAACCTGAAAATGAGCATAATATGAGCACTTGATGTCTGAGTGCTGGAACTCTGTCCATCTCACACACACACACACACACACACACACACACACACACACACACACACACAC
>NC_045733.1:18919151-18929429 GCF_008692095.1 Etheostoma spectabile
ACACACACACACACACACACACACACACACACACACACACACACACACACACCATGTCTGTGGCAGAGCTGTGTTGAGGGAGAGAGTGAGCCCCGCCCTTTCTCCCTGATCAGCCCTAATCAGATTGTCTTCAACTGGACTCATGGGGTCTTGGCTGTGTCCCTCCAGAGATTTCCCCACACAGTTCGTCCTTTATTCCCACAGGATGTTTTCCTCACGCCAGCCAATGCCGCTTTGGTTTTTGAAGCAATAACGTTTTTGTTTACCTTTGTCCTAACTTTTGCCTAATAATGAGGAGGCTCTGCCTTTCCGTGGATAGTGGAAATGACCTGTTTGATTTCTCTGGTTGTGTTTATCCAGTGTGCCGATACGCCTGCCACAGAAAGTGTTGCCAGAAGATGACCACCAAATGCAGCAAGAAGGTGAGTCGCCCATATTGTGTCCCATGACACTAATTGTTTTGCTGTTGGGTTATTTACAGCAGCAAGTTTTATTTGTGCCACCTAATACACTGGCAGTGATAGTTTGTTAAAGACTGTACCTAACGGGCTGAGAATATATTTTTCTTTGGAACATTACCAATTCCTGTTAGCATTTTGAAATATGCATTTGGGGCTGTGTGCATGTGTGTATAAAGACAACATGCCTACGTGTTTAACAGAGTATTTTGTGTTTGTGTCGGAACAGTTTGATCCAGAGCTTTCCTCCAGACAGTTCGGAGTGGAAGTTTCTCGTCTGACTAATGACGAGAGGACGGTGCCTCTGGTAGTGGAGAAGCTCATCAACTACATTGAGATGCATGGTCTCTACACCGAGGGAATATACCGAAAATCTGGCTCAACCAACAAAATTAAGGAACTCAAGCAGGGACTCGACACAGGTGAATGATGCCAGCTGGCTTTTTAAAACTGCGAAACCTGGGTGGGATAGGAATAACTGTGATTACTAAATGTGGGTTTGGTTTGTCTGCATTCTCCTTGTTGACACACAGATGCCAACAGCATGAATCTGGACGACTACAACATCCATGTTATCGCTAGTGTTTTCAAGCAGTGGCTCAGAGACCTGCCTAATCCTCTGATGACATTTGAGCTGTATGAAGAGTTTATACGACACATGGGTAAGTGATCAACATCAACTATTCTGTCCACAATAACATTTTATTATTGCGTAGAGGAGAAGAGGTGTTTGTTTGCTGAGACAGTAAATGGTCATGTGCCTGTGAAAATGTCTCCTCAGCTTTGCAGGATAAAAAGGATGCGATCAGAGGAGTGTATTCTGTTATTGACCAGCTGAGCAGAACTCACCTAAACACACTGGAGCGTCTCGTATTTCATCTTGTTAGGTACAAATCTGTTCCTATGCTAATCTTAGAGTAGGATCAATACATTAACTGCTTTATATCCTCCCTGATGGACTGTTCTAATACTGAATTCATGCTTTAGGGTTGCCTTGCAAGAGGATACAAACCGTATGTCAGCTAATGCCTTGGCTATAGTTTTTGCTCCCTGTATCCTGCGCTGTCCTGACACCATTGATCCAATGCAGAGTGTCCAGGACATCGGCAAGACGACAGCGTAAGAATACACTTCATGTCTGAATAAATTCTCTGCCTTTGCTAAAGGCAGGGGTTCACAAAGGTTGGGACGGGAGTGGGTCTTCAACTGTGTTAGATATGGAAACAATTAACAAAACTCTTTTCAGAGCTGATTTTGTGCCTTAGCCCTGACCACGATACTATTATTTAAATAAAGTATGGTTAATTTGGCTTGCTTTGCTGCAGATTTCCTGAGTAGCGGTTTAGAAAGATTATGGGATTTGTTTTCTGTTTCCAAAAATGTGAGAACCACGTGCCTAAGGGAACATGTGACAATCATACTGTACTGTATAAATAGGAAAGAAACATTGCCGTGCAATGTACTGTATATCCAGTCCTTCTGAAATGGTTTTGTGTCCCTCCATAGGTGTGTAGAACTTATCATTTGTGAACAGATGAATAAGTACAAAGTTCGACTTAAGGACATCAATAGCCTGGAATTTGCTGAGAATAAGGCCAAGTGCAGACTGACCCTCATTCGACGGTCGATGGTAAGATCGGATAATATGATGAATACACCTAATCCCACGGTTATCAGATGAATCACGTGTTTACAGTGACTCATTGCTACATATACCTGACTGAGCCACCCTAAAAACTCCCTGATTTCCCCCTTTGTGAGCTGTTTTTTTCTCCTCTCCAGATACTCCTCCCTAACCTGTCCTTTCCTTTACCCAGAAACCCATACTAATAGCTGTTAGATTTGTGAGCATAGCGCGCACTATGGTATGTATACACACACCGTGGATTACATGTCCAAACTATCATCCAGCGGTGATGTTGTTGTGGTACCCGATCACTGCATAGTGTCATCTCTTTAAATGTTAACACTTGTCTTCTCCATCCCTAAAGCATGACTCATCACTTCACTGTGTTTCTGCTTCTGTGTTCTGTAACTGTCTCTTGAGGATGAAAGTCAGGATATAATGCAATCATGCATCTTGTGAACAGCTCATTGCATGAGTGAACTATGGTCTCAAAAAATATAAAAAGCAAGTCTTCTTTAAAAACAATTCTAGAGTTTGTGCACAAATAAATTGCCTTTATTTCACAAGACAATATTTAAAATGACCAACGCGTTGCAACCTGAAGACACCACATAGCTAGAAAGGCAGCAAATAAGTTGCTAGAATTGACAGACCTTGATACTGCACATTTAAACTGACCTTTATGACATTTTGGCATTACTTATCCCTCTTCTCTTTTGCTTCTCACTGTCGTTCTAAGCAGACAAATGCAGCTAAAAAGGTAAAGTTTGTGTATCTAGGTGTATCTACCTTTTTGTGCTGCTGTGTGAGTGAGTAGCTGCTTACTAACAGTGGTGAAATGTAATGTATATGGCAGCATCATTTAGTGCTCGGCAGCTGCTTTTTTAATGTAATACAATTGGGATATTCACATTAGTGAGAACATCTGCCCTTCTGTGTTTCACAGGGAAAAGGTCATATACAGCGACTAAGCTACCACACACCTTCGCCTCCAGTAAGTCCCCGGCTCCCATCTGTGGCTCACCCCATGATAGAAGAGAGAGGTGGTGACGAGGGAGAGGACTCGTTTGCTCAAGTCTCAGAGCATCAGCAGGCAGCCATGCAGCAGGAGGAGAGAGTGCTGACAGAGCAAATTGAAAGCCTGCAAAAAGAGAAGTAAACACCCTCACTGCACTTAAAATGTTCTGAAAATGTTCTGTTTAAATAACTCCAGCTTATAAAACCATGACCCTGTGTATCCAAACAATAATTGGTAACTGAATTTACAAAAGTAACAGTAAACTGTAAATTTGCCTTTATTACAACTGTTAGCTGTGTCTTATCATGTGTGTTCAGCTCATTTGTTAATCTAAATAATGTTTGCCTCTGCAGAGAGGAGTTGACTTTTGAAATACTGACTCTGGAGCCACGAGCATCAGATGATGAAACCCTGGAGTCAGAGGCTTCCATCGGTACAGCTGACAGCTCTGAAAACCTTAATGTGGACATGGAGGGAGCAATTTCTGACTTCTCTGGTATGTCAGGGAAATGCAGGAAATCCCATCTCACCTTTTAGTTTGCTGTTTTTCATGTACAATCAGAGACAAAAGATTAAAATTAACTTGCCATGTCTTTGCCTTTCATTGCAGAGAGAGGTCCAGTCTTGACTCCCCCGTGGCCTCGGAGAGCCGACATGACGAGCCCCCGACGGCACGGTCTCCGCCGGCAGCCTGACTCCCTGGACTCTGTGGACTCTTGCTCCAGTGTTTCCTCCTACTCTTCCTCATCACACTTCCAGCCATCATCCTCTTCCTCCTCTGCCACCACCCGGCGCTTTCGTTTCCACTCCAAGTCTCCCACCCTGGGCTCGGGTCCAGCCCAGGCACAAGCACAGGTCCAGGCTGTTAATGCATCTCAAGCCTCCCGTTCAGACAGTATAGACAGTAGCCCTACAGGAGATCAGGAAGTTGCGTATGACGAAAGGCCCCAATTTACCAGCCGAGGCACCTTCAATCCGGAGAAAGGCAAACAGAAACTTAAAGGGGCCAAGCATTCAACTCTGAGGCACTCCAGAGAAGGCAGTCGGCAAGGCAGGGACCCTCCAGATATACCACAGCAGCTGGTAGTGTATGGCAGTAATGAATTCATGGTATGAAGAACACTGCACCACCAAATCACTCCCTATCTAACCCCCTAGCAGGTGTATATGTTCTCAATGGGAGGTAACGCAATGGCGACTGATCTCCCCTCCTCAAAGCACTCTTTGCCTTTCTTTCTTGAAGTCTGCAAAGAAGTGTCCCAAAGTGCCGTGTACCGTGTTTCCATCTCCAGAGGGGGGAGATGTTGGGCAGAGGGACAGGAATCAGTGGAAAGGCTCCTTTTCTGTGGACTGAACTGCCACCCATGCTCTCACAGTGCCTTGGGCAGCTCTTTACTCAGCGCCAAGAGGGGAGGCACTGAGCAGGAGGACAGAGAAAAGGGAATGTGGGAACGTGCAAAAGACCATGCAACATCAGAGAATGTTATGAAGCCGGAAAGCTGAAGCAGTGTGAACAGTAAATAAGAAGAAATCAGGCAATGTCAAGCGTCACGGATGTTACAGTGAACTTAAAGCTCACAATTATTAGCTGCTTTATGAGTTTACAGTTTATAACAATCAGTGTAAGCAGTGGTTGCTTTGTTACTGCAAATTTATTTTTCCCTTATTTAATAAGTTTTAATGTCACAGAAATTCTCTATAGCATTTAATATACAGGTATAAATACTGTACAAAGCCGGAACCCCAGCCTCTGCTGGGTAGTTGAAGTCATATTTATCTTTAATATTTTTTTTTGGAGTATCTTGGACAGAGATGTATGGATTGGGATTGGGATTGGGATTGGGATGGTGGGATTGGGATGTGTGGTGTGTGTGTGTGTGTGTGTGTGTGTGTGTGTGTGTGTGTGTGTGTGTGTGTGTGTGTGTGTGTGTGTGTGTGTGTGTGTGTGTGTGTGTGTGTGTGTGTGTGTGTGTGTGTGTGTGTGTGTGGTGTGTGTGTGTGTGTGTGTGTGTGTGTGTGTGTGTGTGTGTGTGTGTGTGTGTGTGTTCAGTTCTTGAGTATCTTGGACAGAGATGTACGGATTGGTGGATGATTTGTTTGTGTGTGCCTAGCGTTTATGCGTGACTGTGGATATGTGTGAGAAAGAGAAAAACCACTTCATGTGTTTTACGTTTGTGCTGCTTTTTCCCCCTTACAAGGGAAATACCGCCATCAAAGGGACCAAGTCAGCTGGCGTGTATTCGAGCCAAAGGGGATCCCAGCTCTGTAACGAATGATGGAATTTGTATGAAAACCCTGCATTCACTGCTTAACAGCCATACAAGAGTTGTAATCGTACAGTACAGCTCATATGTACAGTATAGTTCAATTCTACTCTTGAAACCTATTGTCACCTCCCGACTCCCAAACCCATCCTCACCTCCTGTCTCTAAAGTGTTTGCTCATTAGCAACCAAGAAAGAACATAAAATCAGTATGTCTTCTGTCTTTATTATTGTTTGCTTTTTATCATTCAAGTGTATTTTTTCCACATTGTCTATTGTCATTTTGCAGCCATGTCAAATTCCACAATTTGTCCACCGTGAGTACATATTAGAAAATAGGCTTTTTTCACCACAGATATTAGTAATAACATTAATATTGGCTTACTTTTATTCCCTGTCAACCATGACCGTGAGCCAGCATGCACAAACCCAGGACCCTGAAACTGAAGAAGCTAAATGGAATTCAGCCCTCATACTTTTATTATTTACGCTATGCTTCTCCTACTGTGACATATATCAAAATGTATTATATTAAAAAGACGCAGTAACACTAATTAATCAGTAATATCTGATCAAAAGGAAGGATTTTAAAAATAATTTAATAGGTTAGTTGCAACGATCCATGGGCTATGATACCATAAACCATTATGATACATACCAGTACAATTAGCAAGGGTGGAGGTATGGGGACAGACTGGGAACTCTGCCCTTCAATTTTTAAGGGAGACCACATGTAACACATTATTTCTTTTCCAGATGAAAGGTTAAGTTTATGATTCAATCCACTACAGTCTTACTTGGTCCAGGAGACCAGTAGCTTACAGTGGCTAATGTTAGCAAACTAGAAATTGTTGTGTAATTTTCTGACTTATGACTCCTCTCTACGTGTACTACTGTTACACTACATTTTAGCCACAGAGGCCATTAAGTAAAACTTTCAAAGGCTGACTTTAAGGAAGAGGCGGAAGTGTCTTCTGATAAATATGCATACATTACATAATTACATAGATTCTATTACATAGATACATATTATTTGCTGTATTTTAATAGCATTACACTTCCCGAACAGTGTGTATATTGTAACAAATATTACAAAGTTAGTGGCAAGGTTTTGATGTGTCTGATTGCATTTCATAATCTTTGATAACCATGGGTTTCATGGTATAGTTAATGGCGTGTCATAGCTTTAGGGATCTGGTGTCTCCTTCAATCAAATGATTTGCTTCTGTCCATGTAAGTCATGTAACTGTTGAATTTAGAAGAGCAGAAGTGAATCAACCCCGGGGTCATGTATTGTGCCTTTTTGTCACAAAAATAACCATCTACTATAGTTGGTGGCCCATTTTCCACCTCTGGTATAAATAGATATTGGCTTTTCAATTATAAACCTTATGAACTTCTCCTACAGCTGTTGAAACTCACCATACCTCGTGTGTAGCCTAAAGAGAGCCGACATTCTTCATTTTGTTTTCATTTACATTTTGCATAGTCCATTTGTTTCTTCCCCTTTAAATATTACAGTCAAAATCAAAGTCAAAGTGTGCAACAGCTAAAAGGGGCACACTCATAAAATGTAATGAGACCAGGTGTAATAACAACTTGCCAACCTTAGAGGGGTGTTGTAAAAAATCTGTTTTAATCCTCCACCTGTAATTAAAGTGGGGGGAAAATATTTTATTTTGGAGGGCTTACAACCAAATGTAGTCTCTGTGCTACACTGCCATAATGAAGCTAAGATGTGGTTAAGTCAAAATATCTCTTATTGTAAATAGCCTTAAATGTAATGCAACCTTCTGCATTATTACCCTTATGCACCATAATGTCATGTTTGCCATCTAAACATGCATCAGCAGGAAGCTGGGTTAGTAAAAACAACAGTGTTTTTTTTTGTTTTGTTTTTATAGAGCATATTATTTAAGCAAGAGGCACAACATAATTTTCAAAGATATAAGGCTAAAAGCAGTGGTGGAATGTATTTAAGTACAATTTTGAGGTACTAGAGTATTTCCATTTTATGGTACTTTATACTTGTAATCCACTACATTTCAATGGGGTAAATATTGTACTTTTTCCTCCACTACATACACTATATATACACTACATTTTAAAGCTTTAGTTACTTTGCAGATTTAGATCAGTAATATGAACTAATAAATAATGATCATAGTTAAGCTACCCAGCAGTATATAAAGCAATGAAAAATAAGCCTCACCTTTACTGGCTTCAACAGTAAAGTGATCGATACATTCACGCGTTAATAATTATAATATATTTTTCCTTTGCAGGATATTTTTATACTGTGGTATTGATACTTTTAGTTAACTAGAAGATCTAAGTAGTTTTTCCACCTCTGACTAAAAGTCCACGACAAGACATCGCTGCATGGCAATAAAGTGTAAAACAATACAACATAATAAAATAATCATCAAATTAATAGAACAACAACCTTTTATATGGTATGATATACCAAGCCTATGGAATTTCCATTTTCCTAGGTAGCCTGCTTCCGACCCAGATTAATCAGAATCAGAATCAGAATCAGCTTTATTGACCAAGTATGAAGACACATACGAGGATTTTTCCTTTGGAGCATAGTTGCTCACAATGTGCTTACACATTCAAAACAAACAAACAAACAAACAATATATACACACTGATATGTACATATTCTAAACAGAAACAATGTAGAGAGATGAGTGCAATGAAGAGTCCAATAAAAATTATTTAAATGTGGAACATAGTGCAAAGGGTACTTCTATTACAATATGAACAGTATGAACAGTATGAACAACAGTATGAACAGTTCTGAAATAGGAAATGAGAATGATGAATAAAATAATGAAATAATAAACCCATATTCCCACAGCACAATACGGTTTTATAAAGCTCTCACATACGTTTAACCCAACAGACTGAATCTTATTTCAAGTTAAACAATTGACATAATTTCTTATAAAATAAAGAAATATATCGATTAATTGATTAGAAATAACTTCCGGACAGCCGCCTGGTGACGTGAGCCACCTATCGAGCGGCGCATGCGTAGAGGCTCAGGTTCACTAGCCGCAGCAGCACCGTGAGCACGAGCAGCAGCCGCCGCCGGGAGACGGGAGCCGTCGTGTTGTTTATTTCACACAAGATAAACTTTTCTCTACAATGTCGGAATTTGACAGCAACCCCTTCGTGGACCCACTGGACTTAAATCCCTTCCAGGTCAGACTGTTGCTTACCTTTCTGTGTGCGAAGTTTCCAAGAAGCTGTTTTCGTGCAAAGTGAAGACTGAAAGAGATATGCTGGAACAAAAACCAGTTGGGTTGGTTGCTGGGTTTGGCCTCAACGTTTCCTGACAAGAATAGTCACATTTATGAAGTATGACACATTGTAGTCCAGTCGTAGGCTATTTATGAAGCTTGACGGTTAAACTGTGTATTCACGCTGACCGTGGGCTGCTAACTCACCTGCGCAGGTAGGCAGACCCACGAACAGGTGCCTGCTGCTGATATTTAGCCATCTACGTGACTCCTCTTCAACACGCCATTAATGGTAGACTCTGTAAACCAGATCCTTGATGAGAAATGTGGGATTTAATGGCGCACTTTGTAGGTTTATAGATTATCTTCATTAGGTGTATTTTCTTTAGTCTAATAACTTCACATCCCCGTTTTTTTGTTTTCCAATGTAATGGCTCAGTGAAGTATATGGTTATAAGTTAACATTTGTCTTTGTTAAATATTTACTTAAAAGAAAAAAAAAAACACTGTTTCTTCAAACCTAAGAAATTATGTTTTAACTGAGCAAGATGTGGCCCAAGGGTCCAAGGCCAAGAGTCTATCAATAGTTAATGTGGTGTGAGACAACCAAGTGCTCCTGGACAGGTTGGGACACTGTGGGACACTGTGGGACACTGCTAACATCACACATGGCACCAGATAAAAACTGAAGGCTCATGGATTCTCAGCAATTCACCATAACACCAAGTACTGCTCTTTTTTCAGGATGCCTCAATCACCCAAGCCACCAGAGGAGCCCCTAAAAACGTTGGGGAATTCAACCCATTCTCTGCGACTGAAATGGTTTGCTCCATTTTTTTTATTTTAAATGTAACTACTGTATAGTTGATTCGTAAGTCAGAGGGGATTTAGTTATTTTAAAAAGCAATATTGCTTCACTCGTTTCACAGGGAACCCACTCTGGCACGACCATCCCCATCTCTGCTGCCGCCTCTCAGCCCGCCATCCTACCAACATCTGTGGAGCAGAGCGCACAAGTAAGTCAGAAACGCACATTTACAAATAAAGACAATTAAATAAGCTGACAATAGATAATGTCAATACTAATACTACTAATTCATTCATATATAATTTAGTTAATGAGTGAATTGTGGAGTAGAGCCCTGATTTATAAGGAATTTCTGAGGCGGATATTGATAATTGAGTTCACAAAAACCGAGAACGCACCAGCTGTTATAGGTTACTTTTCCATATAAAACCTAAAATAAATTTAAGTTGGGGGAGAAGTACTCACATCCTTTTACTTATGTAAAAGTAGTAATACCATAGGCTAAAATACTCCAATTAAAAGTCCTGAATTCAAAATGTGAATGTACAGAAGTGTTATTAGTTAAATGTACTGTACTAAAGTATCAAAAGTAAAAGTACTCATTATGCAGATTGGCGCTTTCCACAGTGTTACATTATAATAGAATATTATGATAGAATACTATATTCTCTTTATATCACTAATGAATATGTGTAAGAGCATTTTAATGTTCATATGGAGCCAATTTTAGATAATTTATGTAAGAAAAAATCCAAGTGTTAAATATTCTTTATATATATATATATAGTGAATAAAAAAAAATGGAAGTACTCAAAGTACCAGTATGTAAAAATTTAAGTACAGTACTTGTAAA
>NC_045733.1:18929439-18939089 GCF_008692095.1 Etheostoma spectabile
TGCATTGTACGACTATATAAATTACATTTTGAGTGGCAGGGTTGGGTCAGTGGGTAGAGCAGGCGCACATATGCTTCAAGGTATATGCCTCCAGGGTCCAGGGTTTGAATCCTACCTGTGACCATTTCCTGCATGTCTTCCACCTCTCTCTGTGACCAATTCTATATATTTTACACGTTTTACAGTTCAAAAACAAACTGGCCAGTTGGACTCTGATGGAGCATCTCGTCACTTCTCGGCTGCCATATTTACCAAAACCAATTTACTGTTCTGTTACGCTAAAATTGGTTGATTGAATCACCTGATCTTAGTAGCAATAGTCGGGCTATAGTAGGGATTTGGCCTCGGGAGCTGGTGTCTCACACAGCTAAATTAGCCGCGGGGTGGATGTACTGCCGCCAGTAGTGTGAATTAGGCATTGCTAGGAGGAAAATAGCACCAAGGAGTGATAATAGTAGTGTATCACCCAGCAGGCAAATGTAGCAGCTGGCCAGGCTAACCTGCTGAAACAGCAGGAGGAGCTGGAGAAGAAAGCAGCTGAGCTGGAGCGGAAGGAGCAGGAGCTCCGGAACAGGACCGCAGCCAGAGCGCCCAACACTGGCGGTAAGTGGTTGTTTTAGAAGCTGTGTGTAAACTTGTGTTGTACATATGGCCAAGAAGAATTGACACCACTCACAATGTTAATCCAGCTCTGAATTCTTTTTATTTTATTTTTTGGTCTATCAGCTAAAGAGAACAACTGGCCACCTCTTCCCAGCTTCTTCCCCGTGAGGCCCTGCTTCTATCAGGACATTGAAGAGGAAATCCCTGAGGACTACCGCAGGATCTGCAGGAGAATGTACTACCTCTGGATGTGTATGTACCCCTTGCATACAGTATTTGCTTCATAGCTGTTGTTTTTGAATATAAAAGAGCTATTGATCCATAAGATAGTATTGTTCACATCTATTTGTTTGGTTTGTTAACAAGTCTGTCTCATTTTTTAAAAACTGTGTAGTAACCAGATCTACCTGCAGTCTGAAGGGCTGGCAAATGTCGGCATCTTGACATCATGAATTACAACATAATAATTATAGTTTTATATATGATATTATTAAATTAAGAGGCCATCTGAGAACCCTGGGTTTGTTGAATTACGTAAACTAGTTAATAATGTATCATAAATACATGAATCATAAGGATACTGTAGGTGGTTTTTACTAGTACATTGTAGATTGCTTGGCCTCCTGTATTGCTGCTTGCAGCTTTTTCCAGAACCATTGTACTCCAAAATACCTTACAGAACGCCCCCACCAAGCAGTTAATATGCAACTGTAGACCTATCCTACTGACTTACTGTGTACTTGTACTTCAGAGGAAAACATTCATTTACAGAGAATGTTCCACATTCAGATTCTAGTCACAAAATACCATGATTAAACTCTGATGTGTTAAACTATCCAGCATTATATTAGAGTGCTGACTGATAATGCCTCTCTTTTTACTTTAAATAACATTTGAAAGCAGAACTCGCACTGTGCTGTCAAAGGCGGTTTTAAATGGCATAAGTAAACGGCCGGAGAAATGCGCTCAACAAAACAACGTGCTCAATCAGTCGCGGCTCGGCCGCTGCTCATTCAGCATTGCCCCTATTTCATCATTTTCATGTTCAGTAGACAAAAATTAGTTTTTGGCAAGAACCGCAATCAATGAGCCTTGTAGGGAATCAGCAACTCCCTCCCCTGTTCCTATATATCTATGGGACACACAGAGATATTCCAATTTATAGTTGGTTATGATGACATTTTTTAAACTTTCTGATTGGGGTTTTCTCAGAATATGCCTCAGAGCTTTTTGTGGAACTTACATTGATTCACTTGTGTTGCACTCCTTTTAAAATCCAGCAGTCAGAGTGCAATCAACTTTCAGTTTAATTAGGGTTTTACTGAAAATATCCCGCACACCTATTAAATCGTCCTCTAGGGCAGTGATTCCCAAAGTGGGGGTCGCGAGCCAGAAAGGGGGGGTCGCAAGTTGATTTCCAGAAATAAAATAAAAATGTTCACTGCCAGTCGAACCTCGGATTGAAGAGGAACAACGCGGATTCCGTCCTGGTCGTGGAACAACGGATCAGATCTTTACTCTCGCACGGATCTTGGAGGGGGCCTGGGAGTATACCCAACCAGTCTACATGTGTTTTGTGGATCTGGAGAAGGCGTATGACCGGGTCCCGGGAGAAATTGTGGGAGTGTGCTGCGGGAATATGGGGTGAGGGGGTCTCTTAGGGCCATCCAATCTCTGTATGACCAAAGAGAGCGCTGGTCCGGGTTCTCGGCAGTAAGTGGACTCGTTCCAGGTGAGGGTTGGCCTCCGCGAGGCTGCGCTTTGTCACCAATCCGTTTGTAATATTTATGGACAGGATACGAGGCGTAGTGGGCGGGGAGGGGTTGCAGTTCGGTGGGCTGGATCTCATCGCTGCTTTTTGCGGATGATGTGGTCCTGATGGCATCATCGGTCTGTGACCTTCAGCACTCTCTGGATCGGTTCGCAGCCAGTGTGAAGCGGCTGGGATGAGGATAGCACCTCTAAATCTGAGGCCATGGTTCTCAGCAGGAAACCGATGGAGTGCTTTCTGGGTGGGGAGTGGTCCTTACCACAGTGAAGGAGTTAAGTACCTTGGGGTCTGTTCGGAGTGAGGGGACCATGGGCGTGAGATTGGTCGGAGAATCTGAGCAGCCGGTGCGGTATTACATTCGTTTATCGCACCGTTGTGACGAAAAGAGAGCTGAGCCAGAAGGCAAAGCTCTCGACTACCGGGCAATTTTCGTTCTACCCCACTATGGTCAGAGGTGGGTCATGACCGAAAGAACGAGATCCAGGGTACAAGCGGCCGAAATGGGTTTCCTCAGGAGGGTGGCTGGGTCTCCCTTAGAGATAGGGTGAGAAGCTCAGTCATCCGAGAGGGCTCGGAGTAGAGCCGTCGCTCCTTCGCGTTGAAAGGAGCCAGTTGAGGTGGTCGGCATCTGGTAAGGATGCCTCCTGGGCGCCTCCTAGGGAGGTGTTAGGCAGTCCAGCTGGGAGGAGGCTCGGGGAAGCCCAGGACAGGTGGAGAGATTAATCTCCAACCTGGCCTGGGAAGCCTGGGATCCCCCAGTCGGAGCTGGTTGATTGGCTCGGGAAAGGGAAGTTTGGGGTCCCCTACTGGAGCTGCTGCCCCCGCAACCCGACCGGATAAGCGGATGAAGATGGATGGATGGAAAAAAAAATGTAAAAACGATTAGAAATAGCATATGTTAGCCATGATTTTAACACAAGATAAAACTAGTGGCTACATTTAAAATAAAACCAAGCAAATAAATAAAAAGAGAACAGCTCTTTAGGTTTTTACGCCAATAGTGCGTGCGTGGTTGCGCGCAATGTTTATATACGTTTATAGTGGGGGGGTCGCAAGTCACTTGCACCGTTACTTTAGGGGTCATGGACTGAAAGTTTTGGGAACCCCTGCTCTAGGGGAACCAAAGATTAACTACAAAAATACACACAACTCTATTTTAAGCTATTTGAATGCAGAGTGGTGCTTGTGTGTCTTTCGCATGATGTCTTTGACAGTAACCAGTCCATCTCATTGGTTTCCTGTGTGTCTCCGCAGTCCACAGTGCTACTCTGTTCCTCAACGTGCTGGCCTGCCTGGCTTACTTCACTGCAGACCCCCAGTACGGCATTGACTTCGGTCTGTCCATCCTCTGGTTCATCCTCTTCACCCCAGTGTCCTTCATCTGCTGGTACAGGCCCGTCTACAAGGCCTTCAGGTATGCTGTTGTACTCGCCTTGTACTGGTGATGTTCTTTGATTTGCATGGTTTCTGCGGGGTCTTAAAGTCTAAAGAAGTCTACAATATCAATATCAAAATGTTAGGTCTTGTCTTAAATTCATTAAGTATTGAGTTCTAGGTCTTAAATAATTTAAAACGGGTCTTCATTTTCCTACGTCAATGTAACGCTACCTCTAATGTTCTCACAGTGCTTTAGATTCATGTGGTGTTGTAGTTCTTTCTGTCACTAGTCCAAATATAATGTGCTGTATAACGACTACAAATGAGACCAACGTGCAACTTGCATTCAAGCCAATCTAGACATCAGTCCTATAATGCCAATGAGGGAATCTGAGATTTGTTTCAGACAATGTTTCCAGACTCTGGCATCTGACTTTGTTTTTGTTGTTGTGATATATACGTAGGGCTTGAATTGAATTCATAATGGGCTTAAAAAGTCTTAAATTTGACTTGGTGAAACCCAGAGACCAAGATTTTGGTAGAAACTCTGTACATGACTGGATGTAACTGTTTTGTTGTATCCTGCAACTCAGCCAGAAGGGTTAGAAGAATTGGAGACACTATGTACTTATCATAGTTAAGAATTATTAGAATTGCTCATATCAGATTTTTCTTGCTTACATCTCAGTTCCTTAATTTCAATCATATTTTCCCCGAGACTTGTATTTTTGGCAGAGGAGCAGCATCTGAAACAGCATTTACCCCTGACTGTACTTCAAAAAGACATTAAACAATTGGAGTAATTTCTGCAAAACAAAGTTTTTACGTATTTAAAATGATACTATTAAATGTTTTACAGCATAGTATTATTATTATTATTATTAGTATTATAATTATTGTTATTATTATTATTATTATTACTATATGTATTGAAACAAGTCTTTAATGGAGGCTACAAATGACTGGGAATGTGACTTACCTGTGTTAACTTTATATCTATAATCTGGCGGAAAACAAACCTCTTGAATACTAACTATCATTAATAACTTGGGATCGACCAATATGGATTTTTTTAGTACCAATACAGATTTTTTTTTTTCTTTTCATCAGCCTTAGCCGATGACTGATACGGGCTGTTGATTTTCTTGAGCCAATATTCAGAGCTTTTGCTCCTTCAACGTACATCATAAAAATGTAAACCCTGCCACACTGGATTTGTTTTCAGAATCTGTTCTGTAATTTCTTTAAAAATAATAAACAAAAACGCAGATCAGTGTCACTTCTGCAATCATCTTACATTCATATCATCCAAATTATGTGTGCAGTGTGCATCATGTGGATGGGTGTACTGCATATGGATAACTGTGCAAGGGTAAAAGGCTTTCATCAACGTCTACAACACAGCCTTGACAATGCATTGCTTGGACATATCATAAGACAGATATAATCAGGTCATCACAAAATGTCCTTTGTCAACCCATTTAAATAATTTAAGATAGCAATAAACCTGAAAAGTATCCATTGAGATAAAGTGTGATTTGTAATTTAAGAGCCATGGGGCTAGTGGTGGGGGGGAGGGAGGGCCAGTGCATGGTCTGCACATGAACTGCAGCGCCTCCAGCAGCACAGAGCTGTCTGTGGACGCCTGTCTGTAAATAATGCTGGGAAAAAACTATCGGCGAACGCGGCAGCCGCGTATCAGCCGATGCCGACACATGTTAAAACGCAAATATCGGGCAGATATATCGTCCGGCCGATTAAAAATGGTCTATCGCTATTAATAACATGTCCTTTGTGTTGTCTTTTTCCCCCTCTCCAGGTCTGACAGCTCCTTCAGCTTCTTTTTTTTCTTTTTTGTCTTTTTCTTCCAAGTGGCAGTGTACATCATCCAGACTGTAGGGATTCCCAAGTGGGGAAACAGGTCAGTGGCAACTTTTTTTGAAACTGAACAATCATCTGCATGTTGGTTGAAGGTGTGGCGTAAGTGACGGGTGTTCATTGCTAACAACAGGTTTCTATTTTCATTAGTAAGAATGATTCTGTGCACTTGGCTTTGGTTAGATTTCCAATAAATGTGGGTACGCATGGGTCCATTTATTTCTTCATTCACGCATATACTGTGTGTGTGGGTGTGGGTGTGGGTGTGGGTGTGTGTGTGGGTGTGGGTGTGGGTGTGGGTGGTGTGTGTGTACTATTTTCCTGTATCTCCTCTCTCGCATCTCTTTGACAGATTCCTGCTGCCCTAACTTGTCTGGGTTGCTGCTTTGTAAGTGTGTGGAACTTTTCTCTTTGGGTTTCTTTTCTATATCCTGTGATGTATTTTAGGCTTTTTAGTTTTCTATCATTCACTTTTTTCAAACTTCATGCTTTACCATTGGTCACTGGGGAAGGTCGGGATGTTTGTTAATTTCTCTCTAATTCAGAATGCCATTCTGTTGTATACTGTACAGTACACACTTCTTGTGGAGAAACGGTGAAATGACCCATGGCTATTTGTTTGTATGTCTCTGTTCTTCACAGTGGATGGATCGCCTCCATCAGCATGATCGGCACAAACCTGGCAGTGGCTGTGGTTATGATGGTGGTGGCCGGTTTTTTCACTGTAAACGCTGTCCTGGCTATCATCCTCCTGAAAATGGTACGCTATTGTAAAGGTTTTCCAACGTCTCTTATCATAAAAGAAACTTCTCTTCTATTGAGCAATGTTACAGTTTGTTCTATTACATGTTACTGTTTGAATATTAACCAAGTTTAATATAATTGCAGTCTGCATAAAGTCCACACATACTGTATGTTTGCAGTAAAATTAAAGATGGCAGTGCCTTATAATCAATTGAACTCGCCCAAAATAGAAAGTTGAACATGGTGCGTCATACATTTAAATATGGGTATTCCAACTGTGGCTTCATTTTGTTTATTTTCGCTTCAACACAGTGATGCCACATGGAAATCAAAGAGAGAAGCATAGCAAGAGAAACTAAAAAAAGGGGGTGACAAAAACTTGCAATGCAGTTGCAATAAAAGGACGATGAAGGCATCAGAGGGAATATGAAGATTTAGAAACTATTCATCATTCTGTACCACCACCAGAATTGCACCTTGAAGTGCGTTGGTAATACCGGGGGGATTACAGCGCTGCCATATAACCGCAACATCTTGGGTTTGATTCCAGCCTCGGGACCTTTGTTGCATGTCATAACCCTCCTCTCAAAAATTGCACAGTCCTAGAAATGTTTTTATTTTAATCGTAAAGATGTTTAGACATTTTGGATCTGCATCTTGACCTAACTTTGCTCTGGAATACACACAGTGATAGACAATCATCACATTTGTTTTCATTCAAATACTGTAAGTATAGTTTATGAGGAACTGGCAAAAAAATATGTTGCAATGTGAACTGCGATTTATTTCGAGTTGAGAAATTATGCTAACTTAAAGACCAAAAGGACAAAAACTGTGAGTCCTTTGTGATTCGTCCTTTGATCTGATTTATAAACCTGTCCCTGCCATAATCTGTGCTCCTTTTCCTATGTCCCCAGGTCCACTCTAAGTACAGAAGGACAGGTGCCAGCTTCACCAAGGCCCAGCAGGAGTTCTCCACGGGAGTCCTGACCAACCGAACCGTCCAGACTGCTGCAGCCAGCGCTGCCCAGGGAGCCTTTGGCAGTTAGAACAAACATCCTCTCTGCTTCTGGCTAGTCTCTTCTCTGACCAACATAGCCATGTCCCAACATACTTCAATGTGTTTAGGGGCTGGGGGTTTGATTATTTATTGAAAAGGGCCAAAAAACAAGTAACTTATGAGGAGGTGAATTGTTCTCATTGCGTCAGCTGAGTGAAGGGTCTACATTCTCTACTTACTAACTTTTCAAGAGACTGTTATATAGTACAGCATGACAATGACTCTCGATTGTTATTGAATCTTTACCATCCTCCTCAGTATGTTAGCAAAGTGTATGCCATTAACAGTTTTTCTGGGACATATAGGAAAGTGTAAGAAAACAGAGTGGGTTTGACAAAAAGGAATTGGCAACACCTCATCACAGTATAACTAACTGGAATACATTTAACGTAGCCAACTGAAGTAAGTATATCTGCAGCGCACCACTGAACAGGGCCGGGGTTTAGCGATAAAGTAGTTGTTGTTTTTTTTCTTTTTAAATCCCGTCATTCTTAAATACGCTGGCAGAAAGGATTTCTCTATCCCACAGAAATAAAAAACTAGGGCCTCAAAAATGAACACTGCGAAGAGTTGGGATTATATAAAAGCATACTTGAAATGCGAATGTTTTACCATCATTCAATGATGGATCCACATAATGTGTGTATACATATTTTTGGCGTTACAGCAGCACGTAGAGCGTTACAGGGTTAGCATTCTATCATTCTGCTTCATAGACGTGTTTAATACATGCACTACTGGATGCCCTGTAAGAATCATACATCCTGCACTACTGATGAATACTGTTGCTGTACAAATGTTCGCTCTAAATTTGTTTTCATGTGCATAACACTGTATAGGATGATGATTAATGAGGTGACGGGATGGTGGAAGGTTTATCTTTCTACTGGTTTTATTACTTTACTTATTTTAGATGAAGTGAGACAAAAAGCTCCTCTTCGGGCAATTGAAGACATAGTTTAACAGTGACGCGATATTTTTACATGTTTAGTTGTTAATAATGTTTTTAGATATAGTATGGCTCCATGCTGTGAGTCAAATGAAAGACAGGGTGCAGGTTTACTAATGTAAAGTTACTGACATAGTATAGAATTTAGACTTATTTACTTAGAAGTGTATTAATGAGCAGAAAGAACACAATATTTATCTGTTGATTATCCAGTCTTGACTTTATTTTCATGGTAATTTGCAGACCAAAGTCATGTGGTTCTGAATAGTCGCAGATAGATATTTTTTTTTACCTGCTTTCTACCTACTACTAGCATTTTTTTCACATATTTACTTGTGAATATATGCTGTGAGATTCTCATCTTTTGTTACTGTAACACTGAATGACTTTGTTTAGGTGTAACCTCACTCAGTGCCTTTCAGCAGATGTAACCCATCATTTTTGCGTGGGGATTTAAGCGCAAGGCTGTTGTGTTTTGTCTGATTTTGTTTGTCTTAATAGAGAAACGTGTTTTATGGTGATGTTTCCCTTTGATGATCAGAATGTATTAAGGTGTGTTGTACATATTGGTGACTTATTTAAAACATAATTTACTGGGGGGAGGGGGGTATTTGCTAGAAATTGGTTCTCAGTCTTAACATAAATAAACTAATTTTTTCATCTTTTGAAAATGTAAATCATGTAAAGGGTGCCTGCTAAGTAAAGACATATCCATAGGGCTTGCATACTAAATGTCTTAGCTAGATGATGTAAAATACACGTCATACGCTTATAGTGTACAGTGGCTTTCATAAGTTTACACACCTGTGCTAAAGTTGATTAAAAAGAGGAATAAACTAAATTAATGCCTTAATTAAAAAAAAAATATTAAAATCCAACCTCTTATGGACACCAATTTTCTTTGTGAATGAATAATGTATTGTAAATAAATGTTCTTCCTTAAAACACAGGGGGCATAAATATACACACCCCTATGTTAAATTCACATAGAAGCAGGCAGATTTTTATTTTTAAAGGCCAGTTATTTCATGGATCTAGGATACTACGCATAGGCCAGGGGAACTTTATCAGGATCCGTAGTATCCTAATCCATGAAATAACTGGTCTATAAAAATCAAAAATGTGCCTGCTTCTATGTGAATTTAACCTAGGGGTGTGTGTATTTACGCCCCCTGTATTTTAAGGAAGAACATTTATTTAGTTGCAATACATAATTAATTTACAAAGAAAATTGGTGTCCTTAAAAGGTTAGATTTTACAATTTGTTT
>NC_045733.1:18939102-18945704 GCF_008692095.1 Etheostoma spectabile
CATTAAGATCAATTTCCAAAAGATGTTTTTTTTATTCCTCTTTTTAATCAACTTTAGCTTTGGTGTGTAAACAAGGACGTTATATTTCCATCTTCTCTGTTGTTAGAAGCACATTTTAATTATTCTCAGTTGTGTTCCTTATGGACAAATCTGTTCACTGCGCTGAGGTAGAAACCAATTTACTCCATAATCAGTTTAAAGTAATTGGTGACTTCATTGCTGCATGTTTTAAAAATGTAAACAGGAAGCATCAAATGCAGCAGTGTGGTGTACAGGTGTGTGAATGTAAACTGGGAAGATCTGTAGAAGAGCAACTTTTCCTCATGATGTTGCATGCTATATTACAGTAGTTGTGGATAAAAAAGAAACTACTATATGGCCTATAAATATATATTTTAAATATATATATTTTTTTCTTACTTTATTTTTAAAGTACATTTAACTGATATTTATTTAGTATTTACAGCGTAGTAGCAATGCTAAATACTTATTTTGCCCTTCCCATTTTATTGATAAAATCTGTCGACGTTCATAAATCCAACCAGCCACTCCTCCGTATTCCACTGATGTATCCATGGCAACAGCTTCTAGCGTTGATCAGCCCAAGATGGCGGACGAGGAGAATGCCACGGCGGTGAGTGCAAAACCAAAGCTAGTTATCGTTTTCTTGGGTAAAAATTCAAGCGTTCCGCTGTTTAAAGTGATAGTGTGACACTCCCTAAGCAAACGTAACGTTATGTTTTTGAGTTTAGTCTTTGCAATAACGCTCGTTATTTTATTGTTAGCTAGCTTCCTGGCTAACCGATTCTTAGTCAGAGCTAAATTGAGTAACCTGCAGCTAACGGTAACGTTAACTAACCTGCCTCGCGTTCCGTCTTTAATCTCACTCATCCAAGGGCAAGCTAGCTACAACCTGAGAGCTAACAGCTAATATAGCTGCAGTAAGGTGACAACCGCAATCATTACAGTGCAAATATGCATTGTTGACCATCCTTAGCCCACGCTTTATACTGTACCGCTAACTTAGGTTAGGTAAAATAACTGAGGCTGACTTTACCACAAACACTTACCATTGTGTTATGGCTATAGCGTTTAGGATGTGATGACATAAAAGATATTAATACTCAAATCGTCAGTGGCGAAGCAATCCACAAGTGGGTCAGATATAGAGGAAAAAATGATGTGAAGCAAAACACTGGGATTGAGCATGCGTGCATCTAACGTTACCTGCATGTAATGTCGACTGGTTAATGGTTCTGTTAATGTAATAACATTTAACTCTCTGTGGTAATAACTGGTCGAATCGGTAGTCACTATTGGTGGAATTAGAACATATACTTAAATACTGTACGTAAAAGCAATTTTGACATGCTTGTACTTTACTTCCATGTTATTTTCTACTTTTACTTTCCTACATTTCAGAGGGAAATGTACTTTTTACTCCACTACGTGTATTTGAAATTTAGTCAGTTGTTACTTTTTATATTTAAACATTTTTTTTTATATAAAAATGCTTTTCTGTTTATGTTTTAGTGAACAGACTACTATAATCTATTACTGTGCAACGGTTATTCAAATTCTGCTCTATATGTGACAATACATTCACATCCAATTAAGAGTCTTTTTTTCTATTTTGTACAATTGAATATGAACACACCTTTTCAGGTCACTTTGACCTGTATTTCCACACAGTCAGAACACATACTGTAAAGAAACAATACAATTTTTTTTGTTTGGGTGGGGGAAATCTATTTTGGTTGGGCGATCATAAATACTGCTCATGGGAGACACTGATGGATGACGTCTAGTGTATTTTTCTATGTAATGGATGGATTATAGGCTGTTACTTGTTTGTTTTTGTTGTATTTCATACTGTATATTTCAGCTCCCAGTTGCTACTGAAGCCAAGAAACGTCTGGCACCTAAAGGTACTGCAAGACATTTGACATGCATTCATTTCACAAGTCATTTTGCAAAATGATTTTCAAACAGCACAACTTTTTCGACACCCATTGTTTTGATTTCTGACAATTTGTCTGTTAGTGATGAAGAGTAATAATAGAATGAGTTTGGAACCAATCATCCTGCAGAGGTCACCCTCACCCTTCTATCTACCCTACCCTGAAAGGGAGAAGCTTTTAAATACAGTATGCTTCTCAGCCATGTTCCAGATATTTCTCGGTGTGGAAAATGTTTAGTCATTATGGCTTAATGTCCCATTAAGCAAGTTAAGCTGTTGCTCATGATTAAGCTTTTTTTTTTCTTTTTTTTTTTTACAATATTTTTAATTATCAGCGGCACTGCTGAGACTGCAAGTCCTATGGGAGCAATTAAGTATTGCTCTGTTATTGTTTTGTATGGTATGGTATTGTATTTCCATACCGTGATCTTTTACATAGCATCTAAGCCCTTACTGTGCCAAAACCCTAAGTGCATTAATGTAAGGTAAGATGACAGAGTAATAAAAACAGAAAGTAAAGATTGGATTTTAATCGGTTAATATAATGGATGTGTACAGTACTGTATAGGTGAAGTGCTAGAAGCTCCATAACTAAGTCAAAAACAGTAAAAGTTTTAATTCTGCTTGTGACTCTAGTACTATATTATAAAAATGAAATATAAAGCTGTAAAAACATATGACAAACATGCACATCTAAGGACAGAGGGTGTCGGATGCTGTGCAGATTTTAAAGCCCCTTGTGGCAAATTTGTGATTTTGATATTGGGCTGTATAAATAAAATTGCTAAAAAAGCAAATGTTTATAAAAAAGCCAATATATCTCAGTTTAATTGTCTCCATAAGCTACTGGTTTCATACACTTCTGTAATTGCCATCATGAGATGCAATCAGGGTTAAATAACAAATACATTATATTATTTCATTACAATTTGTGTAATACAGTTACTACATTGGTACCAGGTAAGACTGAGGAGGTGTTGCAAAAGTATGAGCATGCCCACTAGTAAGACCTAGAATCAGTTTCTTTTAAATCGCTAAATTGAAGGGGAAAAAAAGTAATTTCACCTGTTCTAGTACACCATGCTCCAGTTTTGTAGAATCAGGTGTTAGTGAAGCAACCTGCCTTTATTTGTCTTTTCTCTCCCTCGAAAGAATTAGTGTCGGTAGCTGAAAATGAGACCAAATTACTTGACAAGACCACGGGTTATTTGAAGTTTTTCTGGTGTAACTTCCCCAAAAAAATTCTTCATATTTTTCATTACATTCTCCCCATGTGTCTTTTGATCTCAGCATGCCTCTCCTCTGCTCTTATCCCCTTTTAACAGATGGTTGAAGCCCACGGAAGCCAAATCTGTCTTAGCACTAGCCAGATCAAATTTAACAATGAAAGAATTACTCCGTTTGGGAAGAAGTTTTTTACAGGACTATATTTAGGAAACCTCATGCTGTGCTCTTCTTCTTAGCTCCTTTCTACCCTTCTTTCATACCGTAGTTACAGGAATACATGCCACACATATATCCCATCTTTCCTCCACCAAATATGCCCTGCTTTGTGTATGTGGACACTGGAGTGCCACAGGGCCCCATCTGAAACCCAGAGACAAGAATATTATTGCTGTCTCAGCTGGAAGAAAGCGGATTAGGGTGCTACAAATAGGGCCATTTCCGAATCTTAACGGGGCAAACGTGTGAGACCCATGCAGTTTCACCCTCAGCGATGAAGAGGATTCCTCTGAAGTTGTTGGAAGAGGCTCCAGTTCGAGTGGCAAATCAACAGAGCACTGCTTGAAGCGCTGACGGATAAAAACAGAATGGAGCTTTAGTGTAATTCACACTGTATTCCTACACAGACAGTTCATTAATGATATCCACAGATGTCAGTGGCAGACTTAAAGCCAAGTAATTCATTCCACATTGCCTTGAAACCTTTTTTTAGCCTCAAAGAAAGGTAGTTGGTAAAAGATAACAGGATTACCAGACTCAAACTCGCTCGAATTGGAATTACGTTCTACTTGTGAAATGAAATCTTATACTCCACTGGGAAGAAGACTTGGAGCATTGTGGTTGGGTTCTTGAGGTTACCTAACCCTTTCTAAAGCTGGCTTTTGTATTGTGCTGCTTACTCCTTCAGCCTCCCTCTTTCAGTCTGTCTCTATACCCTCTCTGTTCTGTCACAAGCACCTGGCTCACGAGATACATTGTTGCCCTGGCAACGGGCAGAATATCTCAACCTGCCAACAGACTAAAAAAGAGACAGAAAAAAAGCAGTGTTTGTAACGGGAAAAACTTGCTTACAAGGTGACATTTACAGTGTGGCTGGTGAATTGATTACAGTTTAGCCCGGGGATTTTGGGTGAAGTGTTAACATCCATGTTACTGTCAGATCAAAGACTTGCAAGTGACTGCAGAGGGAGGGAGCTTTCAAGATTATTTGTTTAATTTATACAGTCTTTTTCTAATTTGGCAGTTGAAAATAGTTGAAATAGACATAACTCTTAATAGTCTGAGCCATCTGTTTATAAATGAAATGATTTGCAGTGTGTTTGGTGAATTGACTTAAATGTAGCCTGTGGATTTAGGTTGAAGTGTTACATCTCTGTTAACTGTCGGATCAGAGACTAACTAATGACTGCAAGAGGAGAAAGCCAACGGGATTAATCATTCAGCTATCAACTGAATAAGACATTATCGAAACAGTAATGAGCTTAAAGATTTCCCTGATTTGTCATCTCATTTTATTATATACGTATTTCCAGCTCCAGAGCTTCCCATTGTGGAGAGGAGAAACTGGCTAATCCACCAGCACTATATCCGTAAAGACTACGATACATGTAAGGTAAAGTACCTTTCTATGGTTTAGTCTGTTATTGACCCATGTCTGTGTCCGGTGTTGGTCTGATTGACCTTTTAAAAATAATAATGAAGATAATGAATGCCTGGCATGTACAGGGTTCTGGACTTGATTATGGGCTAATTCACTGCATTGACCCGTGTATTCCCACAAGAAACCAGTAGGTACTTGGGTACTTCAAAGTCTCTGAATAGATACCTGTACTTAAAAAATATATGACTGGAATCCTCCCATGTCACTTTCTCCTAGTGACAGAAACACTCCTCACTCTCAGGGCCTTATTTTAATTGCGCCAAGCACAGTGACAAGCCATAGTAGGTTCTGGGCACACAAGACTGTGTGGCCGTCGCTAAGCACACCTGCTATTTTGGTCCATGTATGTGCAGCAGCACAAAGTATAAAGAGCTGGGTGAGGTTGGATATAGATCAGACGGTTTAGTGATTAGTGAATTCGCTCTCAGCCAATCACATCACTGGTCTCATTGCTGTGAAACAGCTGAGCCAATCACAAAAAGGCCCAAACACTACAATAGCTCAACAAATGGAAAATCATATTGTTGTACACAACACCATAAATCTCCAGCCACAGGCAGTTGGTGTGTTGGCTGTTTTTTTTTTGAATTTTTACCAGCCAATTATCAAATGATGATAGAGACTAATAATAATAAAACATGTGGTTAAGTATTTTATATGATTGCATCAATTCAACTCTATTTCAGTTTTAATTCTAATGTATTTTATGTTGCAAACTGTTACATCAGATCTTAAAATGTGACAGAACAGTGTTTGCTTTGTACCACAACATTTTCCTTTATAAGTTGGAAAGGAGGCTGTGATTCACAGGTTGTATGAGCATCGGTAATCCAACGGCAGAATATTTAATTATACCGGACCTGTCTAATGTTTGTGGTGGTGTAAGCAGCTTGGTGTCATTTACACGTTATTTAATGAAGGTAAACGCGCGGACAGTCGCGTGTAATTGCACCTCTGGCGAGGCACTTTTCTTATCAGATGGCGCAAATGTGTCAACATTTGTCCTGCTGCCCTCAGATGGCTGCAGAGATTTAAAAAACTGAAAGACATTTACATACCATATAAAGCAACTGCATGTAGACAACAGATAATGTGAGAATCACTCATAATAATTTATAGATAAATGCAGACTGATTTAATAGCATTCCTGCTTTCACCACATTGATGGCATTTAAACACATCTATTTGCTGTTTAATGTTGAATTAAAATATAATAATATTATTTACATTTCCTCCAACCTGTGCACCGGGCACCGGGCACCACAATACCACACAGCTGGGCAAAGCAAGTTTCAAGGTCAGGAAAATACCAAGCTGTCATTGCAAAATATACTGATACAAATGTTCAAAGTTAGTCTGGTTTGGGATTTGCAAGAAGAATCTGAATCCCACTAGGGTTGGTTTACAGCAGGGCCAGTTAGTTGTTTCAAGCATCGTAGCAGTTGTTTTAGCAGTATCCCTACTCACGCTATAACATCCACCTCAGTTGTAGAAATGTCTCCCGTTCTGTGTCCATGTAGGCGATCATCAAAGAACAACTGCAGGAGACTAATGGAATGTGTGAATATGCCATATATGTTCAAGGTGAGCTGTATTTTTATTAGTAACTCTTCCCTCTCACAAATGAAACAGTTATGATGTTAATGAAGAGCTACATGCAATGAAGGCTCTTTGGTTGTCAACGGCAAAGCTCCCCAGTACATTATTTAGTTCCCCAAAATCAGGTTGTTCGACCCCACGCTGTGCCTTTGATTTTTT
>NC_045733.1:18945714-18965044 GCF_008692095.1 Etheostoma spectabile
TTAAACTTCCTCATGTAGATGAATATGCTCTCTTTTTGTGTCTTAATTTCTTGCCACAGCCCTTATCATGCGTCTTGAGGGCAAGATCCAACAGTCCCTGGAGCTGTTTCAGAGCTGTGCCATCCTTAATCCCAGCAGCGCTGACAATCTCAAGCAAGTAGCCAGATCACTGTGAGTCTACTGCCCTCAATTCTGGGGTGCATCAACACCCCTTCATTATCTTAAATACGGACACAGGAGAGAAATCTACATCGACACCTGCCCACTGCTATCCACTTATGGCCTGAACATTTTTCAATGCTGTAGAGAAAAGTTAATTCAATTCCAGTAACTATTTGTCACTGATGCAGTATTAGAGCCCGACCGATAAATAATTTTTAACATACCAAAATGAATATTTGGTTATTTAAAAATCCCATATGCCGATATAACGGCCAATATGTATTTTTTTTAAATCCAGAAACGCGTTCCAAAACAGATTTCCCTAACATTATTTGTAGTTATTTACAAAAATAAAATGATAATATATTTTTTTATTGTCACAACAGAACAGAAGAACATCAAAATGTATTAAAGTTCTGATAAATACAATGTATAAAAATACAAACTTAAGATATGACACGTAAAGACCTTTTGAACAAAAACACAGTAACAAAAAAAAATTCAGTGTTGCCAACAAACTATGCAATGCCAACACTCATAACATGGTCTGTTTTTACTTTTTTAATATTCATTTGTCAGAATCATTTATCTGTCATTATAAAGGATTCTGATGAATGATTTGTTTTTATTTAAATTGTCCATTATTAATGCCGATACCAATAGATCAGGAAATGTCTAATATCAGCAAATAATATCGGCCCGCCTATATATCAGTCGGGCTCTAGTAAGTATAGCTATTCAGCATGCAGTGATAACAATTGCTACATTTCTTATATGGACTATTGTTTTGATAGTTTGTTTTTTCTGTAGGTTTTTCCTGGGAAAGCATAAAGCAGCTATTGAATTCTATAATGAAGCAGCAAGGCTCAACGAGAAAGACTGGGTAAAGGAAAAGAAACCCTTTAGTACTCTGTTTCTGCTTGGTCTTAAGCATGGTCGTTCATTAGGCCGGGTATCTTTCACTCTAAATACACAGCATGAAGTTCTCTCCCCGCCCCTCATCATCTAGAACAGAGATCTTCACCAGGGTGGTCCTCAGAGTCACTGCAGGGGGGGGGGGGCGCCAAATTATTGTTTAATACTTTTTCAATTGTGTTTTTCCCCAAAAGTTAAAATATGCCCGAAAATATAAAGTAACATGAATACAACAGATTGTTAGAAAAGATAAATCGGCGTATTCATAAAAAACATCAACAACATTGAACGCTTACTGGCCTATAGGTAAGGTAGCCACTGTAGCCATCCACAGCCACAGCTAAGCTTTAAGGATTTACTGTGCCTTCCACATGTTTGTGTGACGTTAAAACATGATATATGAATATGTTAATAACTTAGTATTGTAGGGCACCAAAAATGTTTGTATAAAGGCTTTAGGCCGCTTCACACGTCAGGCTCAGTTTATTATGCAACTTCATTTTATACAATATATGTAGTAGTGGGTCCCTGTTCAACTCTCTTTCAAGTTAGTGGTCCTTGGCCTAAAAAATGTTGACGACCCCAGATTTTGAATGTTAAAATGACCAGACTGGAAAAAAACTTGGTTGTACCTTCAAACTGAACCAGGCCGGTTTTACTATGAAACCCTTAAACATTGTATTAAACTGGCCAAGCTGGACCATTAACCACTCACACTGCTATGTTTTGGAAACGGTCCCCTCTAATACTACTTTGAGTAATACATCATTTGTATTCCACAGCGATGTTGCCTTAAAACCTTTTACTTGTTTATTTATTTGGAAATTTTAATTCGCTGAGCCTTTTTTTTCAAGATTTTCAAGATTCGTCACATATACATACAAGTGAATTGTGAAATGTTGCTGCCTTTATCCAGCTCTGTTCATTTAAGCATGCACCAATGCCCCATGTATAATTTTCTAATTTGCTCACTCCAGGAGATCAGTCATAATCTGGGGTTGTGCTATTTCTTCATCAAAGACTTCAAAAATGTGAGTATGTTGATTTTACAGACACTGTAAAGGATAAATTGTTCTCGATCCCAGGTGATTTGATCACTTTGATTTTCTGTCAGGCTGAAGAGCACCTAAACATAGCTCTTCAGATAAATAAACACGACAAGACCTTCATGATGCTTGGAAAGGTTCATTTGCTGGCTGGAGATACCGACACGGCCATCGAAGTGTACAAGAAGGCTGTGGAGTAAGTAAACTTCAAATGTGGACAAAAAAGTGTTTGTGTTAAAAAAGCACTGAGAAGATATTTCAAATAATCATTATAGGTATATGGTATTAAGGACTGCCACTGTGGTTCTGTATCTGTTTTTAAATAGTCTAGGCATACATATACAGTAATCCATTGTATGTGTTACGTAGGCAATGGTGTCGGAAATGTTAGAGAAGAGAGCTTGTGACCGGGAGGTCGTAGGTTAAATCTCCGGACCAACAGGATAATATGTGATGGGGAAAGTGAAAGGGCAGCGCTTGTCCCTCCCTGATTACCACCACTGAGGGGCCCTTGAGAAGGCCCTTAACCTAAAAAAAAAAAAACACTACAGTGGAGCTTCTCAGTGGCCAGCAGATCAGACTGTGGTTGTACTGGGCAGCTTCCAGGTGTGAATGGGTAACTGTGTGAATGTGATCAGGGCGTTCCTGCAAAAGAGAGGCTGCCTCTCCGTGAACCTTCCTTGAATAAATAAAGGTTCCAAAAATAAATTAAAAAACATTTCAGGAATTGTTTACCTAGACAAAGTTTTTTTTTTTTTCCAATTGAGAAACTTTACACAGCCACAGCATGACAGTTTTCTTCATAACAACATTGTATCACGACACTAAAAGAGATAAGAACCATACAACGTGGTTACTTCCAAGGGACTTCCCTCTTTATTTATATGTTTTCAAGTCTTTGGAGCCCATTCCAGTAAGTGGGCCTCCTTCAATCTTATACAAAGCTCCAGTTTTGAGACAGTTTTAATCCCAGGCCCTTTTCAGTTCCAGTATAAATGCTGTTAATTTCCTCATCTATTCACATGTTGAATATTTAAACATTAGGCTGTGGTATAAATAAGGAAATGACATCAATGTCTATAATTGAGCTCATTATTATTATCTCCTCTTGGGGATAAATGAATTAATCAAGTGCCCCGATACTGAAGTTGCTTTTAATAAGACTTACCACTGTGAATCTTTTTTTCCCCAATGCAGATCTGTCTCTTCTCTACCATTTCTTTTTTTTTTTTCTTCCAACCATATCTTCCCCCCCACAGGTCATAATTAATGCTCCACAATTATGCTGAATCAAACCCTGATTGAATCAGCAGATTCCTTGAATATCAATTATGTTTGCTTTAGAATAAGTGCAGGCATTAAATGTAATTGGATAAAGTGACATTTTTTATTCTGCTTGTCTCCTCAATTCAGATTCTCTCCAGAGAATACTGAACTCCTGACTACTCTTGGCCTGCTGTTTTTACAGGTAGGTAGATTTTGTTTTAAAAATCTTTTCAGTCTAATTATGTGTAAACAGGCAACAAGCACTACAAGAGTGACATCTACTATAGGTGTCAGAAACATCTAAAAAGGACAAGATGTATAATTTTGTGTGTGTTTTTGCCAGCTTGGGAAATACCAAAAAGCATTTGAGCACCTTGGAAATGCCCTCACTTTTGACCCCAACAACTATAAGGTATGTGGGTATTTCAACACACACTATGCTTTGGTATAAACATAGTTTGTTACTGAGGACAGAGCATTAAACTTCTTTTAAAGCTGTTCAGTTAATAGAAAATAAATAAGGTCATTCTCCGTCACATAGTACAGTCCATCTTTCATTATGTGCAATTTCAAAGGGTTCTTCTTTCTCTAATATCTCTTTAATGACTGTTTTTATTCCCAGGCCATCCTGGCTGCAGGCAGCATGATGCAGACCCATGGTGACTTTGATGTGGCCATGAACAAGTACCGAGTGGCAGCATGTGCTGTGCCCGAGAGCCCCCCGCTCTGGAACAACATCGGCATGTGTTTCTTTGGAAAAAAGAAATATGTGGCTGTAAGTAACTACTGTTAATTGGTGCATTTGTCCAGCTTTGGAATCAATGTATTACTCCAAACAAAAGAAGCATTCTTATTATTATTTTGTGTCAATAGGACATTCCCCATTAGTTCTCCTTTTGAAAGTAAATACCATCAGAGATGGAGAATAGCATATTTACCGTTTTACTCTGTAGTTTATGCTCCTTCATATTTCTATCCCAGTACATTTCAGAGGGAAACATTGTACTTTTTTGCACTACATTTACTTGACAGTTGCAGTTTCTATTTAGATTAAGTTTTACATTAAAAAAACAAAAAACCCAAACATGATAAGCTTATAAAATACATTGCCTTGTTATATGTTAAAACAGTGGTTTCCACCATTTTTGGCTTGTGACATCTTGTTAAAAAATGGCTAATGTTTTGTTATTGTTTCTTCTTTCCTCTCACATTAACTATCTAGATACTCGTCAGATTTATCCCTTTACCACTAGACTGAACTACCTAACTGTACTAGAACTAGCTGCACCTGAACCAGCTACAACAATAAAAGGCTGCTTACACATTCATTCATAAATTAATTCATCTTTAAAATTGGATTATATCTCATTAGTCACAGGGGACATTTTACTGCGAAACAAGTACTTACTTTTTATACTTAATACTTTTATAAATACCACTTGTTTGTAATACTTCTGTACTTTTACTCAAAGGTGCTCTTTGGAGTTTTGTGGTAAACAAATGTTTCTTTTTATTTCATTCAGAGTTATGCATTGGGTATCCGGGAGGTCTAACATTACTGTTTAGTGCATTTATTTTCTTAAAAGTGTGAAACCTGCATTGTTTGTCATCCGTGTTTACTAGCTTGCAGTCTTCTTCTTCGCTGCCTTTTTTGGCGCGTACCTGGGCACGTTACTGCCACCTGTTGATCACTGGAATACTGTGAAACTATTGAAATGTGTACCACATGACCCATGGTGTGGTACATCAAACAAAACAGGGAGCCACTTGTGAAAACATTGCTCAATATCATTTATAGTGGTCAAATACACTGGTCTCAGTAAGTAATCTGAGTATTTTGTGTCAATGGAGCAATCCTGGAATTGGAACGTGAAGGATATGGAGTATTTTTACACCAACCACAGACTGTCCCTTTGTGATAGTAACATAGCATACATACATATCTCAGGCATTTTACACGGCATTGTTGTTAATTGACTTTTAATGTATTCTTGCTAAAAATATATCTCTGCTATGCTGGAAACAGCTTGCATTCAGTTCAATTGCTCACATCAGCTAACAGAACACTTATTTTCTTTTTACCAATTTGGGAGCCAACAAGATGAGATCATATTAATAAATAAATATATTGCTACTCCATAAGTTCTTAAACTATTATAAATAGTTGTACAGAATCTATAATTTTGTAGTTTCCTCTTGCATCATATTTTATTAAGATACTATTATTATTTTTGTAGTTAACAGTTCTGTCAGCTGTTTGACTTCTCTCTCCCATCTTCATCCCTCCCACAGGCCATCAGCTGCCTGAAACGGGCCCACTACATGTCTCCCTTTGACTGGAAAGTGTTGTACAACCTGGGTCTGGTCCACCTGACCATGCAGCAGTATGCCTCTGCCTTCCACTTCCTCAGCGCAGCCATCAACCTGAAGCCACGTATGGGGGAGCTCTACATGTTGCTGGCAGGTACTGTGCTGAGTCAGAGAGACAGAGAAATAATTAAAAAAAAAACATAATGGCAACAATTACTGGGTATTAAGCAGATTACTGTACTGCATTTATTTAAAGTGCTCATATTATGCTCATTTTCAGGTTTATAATTTTATTTAGAGGTTATATCAGAAAAGGTTTACAGGGTTTAATTTTCAAAAAACATCATATTTTTGTTTTACTGCTCATTGCTGCTGCTCCTCTTTTTACCATGCGTGTTGAGCTCTCTGTTTTAGCTACCGAGTGAGGCATCACACTTCTGTTCCATCTTTGTTGGAAATCGCAGGAGCTAAAGTAGGTAATGTCTACGAGCCAGTCAAAAGCAGAGTATGAGGCCGTGCCACGCTAGCAGCTAGACGAGCATTATAACATGTTACAAAGTGATGCACGTTTGTCACGGAAGTAAAGGCTGGACTACGGTAAAGCTGTATGAGATTATTTTCGAGGCTTTTTTCCTTTATTATAGTGACAATGGATAGACATGAAAGGGGGAGAGAGATGGGGGGATGACACGCAGCAAAAGGCTACAGGTCGGATTCAAACCCGGGCAGCTGCAGGACTCAGCCAACGCTCTTACAGGAGACTTTGGGCTTTTTCACTGTGTAAACCTATAATTTGCACAAAAAAGATATTTAACACAATAAAGGAAAGGGAAAAAGCCAAAAAAGCATAATATGAGTACTTTAATAATTTACCAAAGGAAATATACTATACCCTTCTTTACAACAAACTGAACATGCTGAATCTGCTCCTGCGTTTGACAGTATTTCAGTTCAAGTTTAAGCCAGTTTCATTCTCATTCTTAACAGTGGCTCTGACCAACTTGGAGGACGTAGAGAATGCCACCAGAGCGTATGAACAAGCTGTGACATTTGACAAGTGAGTCTGTCTTACGCCTTCTACCTTAAATGTACTGTGCGTCTGAATTTGAGTCTTTAGTTGAATCCTTTTAATATTTATTTCTCCTCCTTGGTGATCCATTATCTACAGTTCCAACCCTCTGGTCAACCTGAACTTTGCCATCTTCCTCTATAATCATGGTGATAAGAAGGCAGCTCTGTATCAGTATCAGGAGATGGAGAGGAAAGTCAACCTACTTCGAGACAGCAGTAGCAACAATGAATTTGATCCTGAGGTACTTTAGATCCTGTTGATTTCTCAAAGTCAGTTGTAGAAGCCATTTCTTACAGTATTTGTAATCGTTTTCCTACTTGTCACTAACAGCTGATGGACATGGCTCAAAAGATGGGAGCTGCCCTGCAGGTGACAGAGGGTCTGGTGTGGACTAAACCAGTCAAGGACTCCAATTCCAAGCCAAACTCTTCATCAGCCACCAAAGCCCCTGGTGCTCCCCTTGGTACAAACCAAGCTCTGGGCCAAGCCATGTCTTCTGCTGCGAGCTACAATAAGAACTTCCAAGGTCAAACAGGTAAAAGTGACGGAGTGGGTTGTAGAAAGTGTCAATAAATATTGTCACCCTGGTGTAACTTCTGGTTGGACGTTTCAATATGTATATGAGCCACTCTTGTTGAGTCAGGAGACCACAAAAGGCTGAATATCTATCTTAAGTTTGTTCTTGCTCTGGGGAGCACAAAACTGAAAATTGGGTGAGCGCATACAAATATTTTTCATTAGAAAAGTCCAGTGTTACAGCCTCAGTGCAGGTGATGACATATTTCACAGCCTCCACCTCTCTGTCTATTAAACCAAAGCCCAATTTTTCAATTTAAATGGAAACTTAAAAATATCTCTTCCCTGTGAGCTTCTTGCCTGCACTGCTGTAGCAGATTGGGTATATGGGCTAATGCAAAATGGAAGATGGGGAAAAAAAGAAGCTAACCTTTAACCAGTATATATTCTTGGCAACAAAAGAAATACAGCAGTGTGGAAACACACAGCTAAGATAATAAATTCAAGTGTACTCTGAAATGATCGTTGCCGCTGACAGCTGTGAGCCTGTGTTTTCTATCACTTTTTCTTTTAGCTGTTGACAAATAACATCAGAACAAAATGTCCATGTACTACGTCGTTTTACAAATAATTACACAGCTCTGACAATCTATCTGCTTCCTAACACTCAACACTATAAAACTAGTTAATATAATTTAAAGTGGAGGGTTGTATACTGTTTTTGCTGATGTCAGTATATTTAATGCTGTTCTGTAACAGCTAGTCTGTAAAATAAATGTGCTGTAGGTCAGAATTCATGCGTAACAGGCAGGGACCTACTGTATCTTGTTGGTTATTAAGATTAACAACTTACCCCTGAAACTTTCCAGGGGTTTGGGTTTGTGAAGATTACTGTTACAAAGTGCATTGTGGGTTAAAGGTGTTTGTACAAATGAAAACAATATAAATCTTTCAAAAGGAAAGTTCAGTTTGTACTGGCATATTTGTTTTACCAGCATTCAGAACCCTCCCTGTGTCTCACCCATGTGTATTACAGAGGGGTGTTTTAAAGGAGGGGGCCGGGGGGGTATTATGTAGCTGTTAGGTCATTGGGTGAATTTATAAATGTACTGTTAGAGCATCAAACTGGTAGTTCTCAATGATTCACCACCTTTTACATGTGAGTAAAATGGACCATTTTGAAGAAGCCAATCTAAATTGCACATCTGCAAATCTAATTATATGCAGTATCCAACTTTTCAAAAGGTACAGTCACATACAACCTCTGCTCAACAACCTCCCTGTAGCCTCAAAACATGTCATGGTTTCCATGTGGGTAATAAATAAATATTTTACAAAGTCATTGTGACGCTACAGTTTGTAGTCTGGTTGTCTATGTTATACAGAACAACTTATTTGTTCAGGCAAGAATAAGGACTTCCAAATATGAGGTTCCAATGTTCTGTTGGCCTCAATTGAGATCTGTTAAGGTACTTCTACCCGGTGAAAGTTCAACAAAGGTGAACTGTGACCTGCGAGTTTGCCGTAGCCAGCTTGAGATAACACTCAAACAGAGAATACATGCTTGAATGTCTCTGTTGTGTAGGCTTTAGAGTGAACGTGAGCTGGATCACATAAGAGTGCAGTATGACCAAAATATGAATTAATTATTACATTACATGTCATTTAGCTGACACTTTTTCCAACAGTTGCTATATATACAGTATATCAGAGGTCCACACCTCTGGAGCAACTAGGGGTGAAGTGTCTTGCTCAGGGACGCATTGGTTGATGTATATCAGTGGGAATCGAACCCAGAAACACCACGTGTGTCATATCCTCTGCGCCATTACCACCCCGGCAACAGTAACCAGAATCATGTTCTATACTGCAGGATTTGACATAGAAATGTCTGTAGAAGTCGTAGAAAAGCAATACCTCTAGCTAATCACATTTAAAGTTCCTGAATAATGCTGCAGATATCATTGGAAATTTCATTCAATTCATTTTCCAAGTAATCCTAATATCAACTCTTATGCTTTTGTTATTTTCAGGAGTTTCCAAAGGCCCTTCCATGCCCCTTGAGCCAGAACCTGATGTGGAGAATGCCCCCAGCCCACCCACTGACCCTCCAGGCTCCCCAGAACCGGTTGAGGCAGAGAACCCCAGACCCAGAACCTCCAAGAGGAAATCCAAGGTGGAGGAATGAATTAGTTTGATAGTTTAATTTTACGGGACATCTTTGTCATAAGGTCACTCTCATGTTATGGAGGCAAATTAAGGTTCTCGAACATGGAGCCAAGCTATTTGTGGTTTTCTAGCTTATTGTAGTTAGACATGAACCCTTGAGTTCTAGGCCTCTCGTTTAGTTGTATGTACTGCACAAACATTAGTTTGTCACTTAAAAGGGCAACGGCAATGTGCACTTTGTCATGCCCTTTATTTCAGGAATATTAAATGTCACTCCATCACTTCTCACTTTTTAAACCAAAGTTTGTTGTAAAGATATGTGGATGTGGCAGCGTTGGTGCACATCCAAACCCATTCCAATGGATGGTTGCCATTTAAAAGCGTCTATATTTGAAAAAAATTGTAATATGGGTGTTTGTGCAGTTTCAAGTGTTAATATTTGAATGAGCTCAGCAATAAGGTTAAATAAGAATTTTCCTTGTATTGACATTTCCAGAGAAGGTGTCGGCCCTAAAATATCAACATGATGAAATTGCTGCGACAATCACCGCTAAAATCTGAGGACAGAAAAGGATGTTTATGAATAGTTACAGGATATTGCTTGTTTGTATGATGGGGCTCTTTTTGAGGGTTGAGTGTAAATAGTGATACAGGCTTTTTATATGTAGATACATGTTATGTGTATAGAGAGTAATGTATTTAATATTAAATAAGAGACTTTAAACAAAGTCGCCGTCTCGCTGCTTTTATAAAGTCCAATTTGTATGTTATTCGATTCTGTGTTTTCTAATGTTAAGGTCATTTATTTCAGCAGACACCACCAACAGGGGACAGTATTGTTTAAGAGCTTTCAAGTTGTTCGATTGGCTAACACACAATGTGTGTTTTAAACAAGAACAATAACTTACACATGAACACATTAATCTGTCCACCTAAACTGATGCCGAAACTGTCAACATCTTGGACGACGGCTTCCAGTGGAGTATCCGCTTCTAAAATGTTATATAGTTATATTTTGATATTGTTTGTGTGTGGCGTCCCATATATGTAGATTGTAGAAATGAGGTAGTCATTAAACCCAATATTCTTTCAGTCCGGGTAATCATCCATTAATGGTTTTGGGGGGAAAAATGTAGGAACAAGGAATAAAGTGTGTTCAAGAGAGGACCTCATACATTATCTGTACTGGAGGTCACATAAAAACTGAAATTATTAATGTGTATGATTTACAATAGGGATGGGGCAATTTGTACATATTAACCAACATATTTATGAAAAATGTCCCCTGACAAAGTCTCAGTGCACACGAATATGTTTATTTTTGTGTTTTTAATATTTGGGCGGCAAACCACTGTTGTTTTGGTTTAGTTAGTTAGTTTAGAGACTAAATGGGCAACTAAAAGACAGAAGAAAACTTGTGCACATTTCAAAAAGTACAGATTGATGTGTCCTTATTGTTAGAATTACCATGAGAGCCTCCAAATCATAGATATACAACTGCTCCAAATCGTTTTTGACTCACCCAAACTGAAATGTTATGATGAGTAACTGTCAGTTGTGAGTATTTTGGAATAATAATGAAATTATGTTTTTTGTGACCAAATGTTTTTATTTTAACATTACAAACAATTACAAACAATACGCAGAGACATGAGATCATGTGTCAGAACCAATGAAAAATAAAAATAAAAACACACAGAGGGGAGGAGGGAAACAACAAGTCTCTTTTATATAGACCTTTGTGGTCCCCTAATACGTTATCAGAAGTCTCTTTTTATATAGACCTTAGTGGTCCCCTAATACTGTATCTGAAGTCTCTTTTATATAGACCTTAGTGTTCCCCTAAACTTTATCTAAAGTCTCTATTATATAGACCTTAGTGGTCCCCTAATACTTTATCTAAAGTCTTTTATATAGACCTTAGTGGTCCCTAATACTGTATCTGAAGTCTCTTTATATAGACCTTAGTGGTCCCCTAATACTGTATCTAAAGTCTCTTTATAGACCTTAGTGGTCCCCTAATACTGTATCTGAAGTCTTTTTATATAGACCTAGTGGCCCCTAATACTGTATCTAAAGTCTCTTTTAATAGACCTTAGTGGTCCCCTAATACTGTATCTAACGTCTTTTATATAGACCTTAGGGTCCCCTAATACTGTATCTAAGTTTCTTTATATAGACCTTAGTGGTCCCCTAATACTGTATCTGAAGTCTCTTTTGATATAGACCTTTGTGGTCCCCTAATACGTTATCTGAAGTCTCTTTTATATAGACCTTGGGGCAGAATTACAGTCACTAGAGCCAGTCCCACAATGAGCTTTCCTTAGTGTATGCCATTTCTGTGTCTGTAGCTTTTGAGGAGGAGGGGGGGCAAGGTGTGTGTGTGTGGGGGGGGGCGCCTTGACCAACTGCCACTTTGCTTGTTTGAAACCATGATGTCTTATGACCTCATAAGGAGCAAGATTCCAGATCGGCCCACCTGAGCTTTCATTTTCGCAAAGGTAGAGCAGGATCCCCAGGGCTCGGTTTACACCTATCACTATTTCTAGCCACTGGGGACCATAGGCCGGCCGGGGGAACGCATATTAATGTTAAAAAAAAACGTATAAAGTGAAAATTTCATGCCATGGGACCTTTAATCCCAGAGATAATCAAAATGACAGATGCTTGATTGAGGAAATATTTAAGATAACAGTGGAACAAAAACTATTCACGTTGCGATGTAATAGGCCTACAATAGGAAAAAAATAGCGTTGACAGATGTGTGTGAGTTTCTCTACAAAGTTGTCTGCAGTTTGGAGGTAATGGTGCTTTAAGAAGTTTAACAGACTCTGCCTGGGACGTTGGCTTCCGTCTGAAGGGCTTCATTGCCTGGCGTGTTTGAAGACCCATAAGTATGATGTTTGACTAGAATAAAGTGTAATTATCCTGTTCATTTATTTATCCCTCGCAGATCTCACAGATGCCTCAGGCGATTGGATGTGATGTGGATTTTCTGAGGACAGAGCTTTGGTTGAATTTGTTGACAGAAGGAGTTGTAGCTTCACTAAAATGCAGGACAGAGCATGTTGGTGTTGGATAAGAAGGAGAAATGCTGAGTTGTTATGACTGAGTTGTTTTCCCCTTCCCAGTGTTGAGGGCAAATATGTATTCATCATGGCACAGGACAGGGTGAATGCTGCTGCCAACCAAGTGTCACTTCAACAAGCCTGCTGCTTGTCAGTCTCTCCCTTGTACTGTAGCATGTGTTGTGGTTGTGGTCACCGTACAATACGTCATGTGAGCGTAAAGAAATGCTTGTGCTGGAGGCCAAAGCTCTGGTTTTAAAAAGCCTATTTGATTTGGAGTCTGATAACATGATTCAGATGTATACGGTGCACCCCTGGGAGTCGAGAGAACGTTCTGTATAATGGAATAGCCCACTACAAACTATTCTGCTTTAGTAACATTCACATCACCAGTTGCTTTAGGTATTTAGTCTGGCCTAGGACCGTTTCTTCTTTTTTGCCATTACAGATAGAATGAGGCATAGAACGTATAGAACAAGGTATCAAATATCATCTTGTTAAACTATTATTCATCATCATCATCATCACTTTATTTATAAAGCGCTTTCACATCAGCAGTAGCTGAACAAAGTGCTGTACATGAAGGCAGCAAACACAGATAAAAATAACAGTCACAATATCATAAAAATAATAAACTGGGGGTGAAGATCTACCCAATAACACTATATAAAAACAGATAAGATCAAGTCTCAGTTTGGGTTGAAAGCCAAAGTGTAGAAATGAGTTTTAAGAAGAGTTTTAAAAATCGGTATTGAGGAAGCCTGATGAACGGTCAAAGGTAAGGCATTCCATAACTTAGGAGCACAAACAGAAAAGGCCCTGTCCCCTCTAAGCTTCCGCTTGGACCCGGGGACGACCAGGAGCAACTGGTCAGCCGACCGGAGTGACCGGGAGGGAGTGTAGCGGTTGAGTAGCTGAGTTAAATAAGACGGGGCAAGACCGTTTAAAGCTTTAAAAGTAATCAAGAGGATTTTAAAATGGACTCTAAAATGCACTGTTATTGTTTCAAAGTTTAAAATTCTGGTATCATGACAACCTGACAGTGGAATATAACTGTAAAAAAAACACACATCATGAATGGCAGGTAGACTTGTGCGTCCATTTGAGACGCCAGGGGGACCAAGCAGCGGTTTGATATGAGACCCTGCACGCTGCTATTGGCTATGGGGTAAGACACCCACGTGGGTCCCACTGCTCTTTGTTGACGCCCACGAACGTCCCGCACTCAGAAAAAGAAAAGAGAAAATACAGGCAGAGGGCAGGTCTCTGCAGAGACAGACACACACAGGGTCATAAGTGATCATTGAAAGGGACTACTTTTGTATAAGTCTAGACATCATTTTTAGGAAAAGCACTGCATATATTACATAGAGTGTGATGCCATGCACCTATTTTACATAGAGTTGTATTTGAAGATAAAAATATTGTCCTAACCATTTAATATATATAGATGGAGATAATGCAGCCATTGTTCTCTTAGCTGCATTTCTTATCTAAAACAAGCATCTCCTTGGAGAGAGAAAGTCAGATACTGATCAAATCTGCCTCACATGGCTCCATTTAGTCATTGAAGATTAAATCCCACCAGACCATCATTTGACCCTGAAAGTCCACTCAGCAGTGGTCATTGATCTGTCATGGTGACCTTTCCTGTCCTTCTTGCTTTTTTTATTCTTTCATGACGAAGAATAGCATCTACATGTGTAGCTGCTGTCGCCAAAAGACTTGTTTTTTCATTAGGTTCTTGTTAAATTATGCGTGCCTGAGTTGCCTGTGGTCATAACTTTTTACTGGCCTGTAATGTACTGCTCCTGCTGCAGTTATTTTTCAGTCCACCTGTGGGAGATTGTTTTTTTTTTTCATTTTTCGTCTTTCTACAATTCAAATCGCCTGTGGAAGCGTCTCAGTACCTTAAGTTTCGTTTAAAGTTGTCTGGCTCCAGGGAATGGTAAGTTGTGCTATTTTGTCATTTAGGGTTTTTTTAAATTGTGTATACAGTTGCCACTTGTGATAGGCCTAAATAAATACATTATTTTATGTTGTTGAATTCACTTCTATAATTTTTGACCAGCGAGTCTTTCTTATTTCAATTATGGTGACGTGGTGGTGTGATATTTGAGAATTCTGTCCGGATTTCAGGTGAGCCCATTTTCCTTTACTTTGCAGTTTGACTGTATATCCTTACAGCTTTCAACTTGTACATCACATAAAACTACTATAATTCTGTCCGCACCTCTTCATGCAGTGTCTGCTCCTTGTCTGGCTCTTTTAAATAGTTCCCCAGATAATAATAATAAGGTCTCAAATATCAAGCTCAAGGCTGACACGTCTCATCCTCCTGTCTTTCCTTTTTTCTCTTCACTTATCTCAGTTACACATCTTTTTTTTTGTCCAGTTTCTTCTGAACTCACCACATTCTCTCGTGCCTGACACACACTTTGTCCCAGTTCCATCCTACCCATTTATTGTACACAGTATGTACTAATCTCTACATTATACCGTTTTTCCTTCAGTTACTAGACAAGAAATACACATACTTCAATGATTCATACAACCAGGTAATAACTCAATATGCACACTGCAATTACAATCAATCAACTGTAGAATGCCATTGCCAATTAAACTTCACATAGACACAAACAAATCTGATAGTTATTTTTGTGTTTTCTGAGGTGTTATTGGAGCTGGCTCACCAACATCCTTGATTAGATTTTTTTCCAGCTGTGAGGAGCTCTTAATTTCCTTTGTGCATTGCTTTGTGGGAGAATAGTGTCTATCAATAGTACACTTACAAATCTAGTGGTTTTTAGCATCAATTCTGTCTAGTTTAGCCATGCTGGCGCCTTTGTGTTGGTCGGTCACTCTACAAATTTGATGCAGACTGAAATATCCCAACAAATTTTCACTTGCTGACCTTGGTGATTCCCTGGCGTTTCCTCTTGCGGCACTATGATGTTTACATTTGTATTTTTAGTGAACAATCTTTGGAAATTTGCCCCTCTCGGGTTATCTTGCACGCGGCTGGATTCTCACAAGATCACGCTAGAATCATGTGATCACATATCACCTGATAATCCATATGTCATGCTTCAAGTAATCCTTTTTGTGTCTGAACTCCCATCTAACCGGACCAATCAGCGCCCGGCGAGGAGCTACTGGCAGCTACGGGTGTGGTTTAGGAGTCTGTGACCGAACATCCAGAGGTGTCAGATTGAAAGTGGAAAAGGCCTGAGTACCCAGGGCCCTCCTCACATGAGGGCCTGAGTACCCAGGGCCCTCCTCACATGAGGGCCTGAGTACCCAGGGCCCTCATGTGAGGAGGGCCCAAAAAGATACTTTAATGAATCGCTATGGATGTGGGGAGGGGCCCATAGGATATGCCTTTCCACAGGGCCCAGAATGTTCTACTACGCCCCTGAAAACGTTGATGGTGGACATGATAGACAGATGGTTCATCAAATCACCTGCCAGGTAATTTTTTAAAGTGTGTTCCCTTTCTTAACCATTCCCAACGACGGCTCCTCAGATCATTCTGGCTCGTCAGTTGACCTCTCAGGACCATGAGGTAAAATCTTCTTTTGTCCAAAACCTATGACCATCTACTGCAAAACTAATTACATTTCCGTCAATCTGTTGTCCTGCCCATGCAAATGTATTAATACAGAGCAATTTTCAAGCTGTGCCACTTTTCATGTTATACCACCTGTATTAGGGCACTGCACAAGAGCTTAAAAATCGTGCCTAATGTTTTCCAAAAAACTGTCCAACTCTGTATTTATTTCTGATATACGTTTCTGATTTCCCATTTTCTGAATACTGTGCAAACATGTAGCTCTTGAAAAGCAAATCCCAGTCAGGGGAGGCTTTTCGCCACTCTACACCTGTTACTCCTTTCACCCACCTTCTCACTTGCGCAGCCCCCTGCGGTTCCATTCTCCATCCATCCACCAGACGCCCTAAGACTCCCCCCCCCTCCAGCCCTGCTGTGTATTACCAGTGCATTTCATTTTCCCTGCCAGATTGTCACTGTTTCTACATGGCTTGTTCTCCAGCAGCCTGATCCCTAAACCCCAAAATCTGGAACTTGGAACCTGTAGCTGCACCTGCCTGTAAGCTTATCTCCACTTCTTCATTAAATCAATGAGCTCTCCCTTCCTGTGTCTTTGGACCCACTCGCCCAGAGGTAGAATGTAACTAAGTACATTTACTCAAGTAATAGACAAATTTACTGGTCAAAAGTACACATTTAAGGTACTTGTACTTGAGTTTTTTTTCTTTCCATTCTACCTCTACTTTGCTACATTTCAGAGAGAAATACTGTACTTTTTACTCCACTATATTAATCTGACAGCTTTTGTTACTTTACAAATTAAGATTTTTGCACAAAAAACACGTTAATAAAATCTGGTGTTTTATTATAAATTAAACTAGCCAACAATATAACAGCCTACAAGTCCAGCTGAAATGATTAGACATTAAACACACAACAGTTGGATCGTTTTTAAAATTTGTTTGACTTGAAAAGTTGTTTGACTTTTAATACTTTAAGTCCATTTTTCTCATGATAGTTACAGATTTTTACTTGAGTAACATTTTCAATTCAGGATTTTTACTTGTATTTTTACAGTGTGGTATTAGTACTTTTACTTAAAGGAGAATTCTGGTCAATTTACACATGTAGCTCTTTATGTCTTTCTGTCACATCTACTGCAGTCAAATTCACTGTGTTCTCTTGGAAGTAATAACTGCACATGGCGGGGCACTGGTAATGACATTTTGAGCATGTGTAAAGGCTAAAAACATGTTTAAAACTTGCCCTGTTTAAGTCTGTTGGGTGCTAACTCTAGCAGAAGGATAACTCGGTGTAAACCGCACCGATTCTTTTCATTTGTCTCGCTACTGACAGTGCTACAGATTTCAAAATAACAGAGCTAGATGTTGAAATTGACTGGAATTCTCCTTTTAGTAAAGGTACTTCCACTAATACTTCTTCCAGCACTGCACTCGCCTGACATCATAACCACAACGCTAGACCAGATAGCATCTAAATTAAACAGCTCATTCCAGAAAGGTAGAGCAGGCTTTGCAGGAACCTAATGTTGATCCATCCTGATTACGTTCCCATCCTTCACAGTCATCCCTGGGGAGAGTAAGAGCAGCTTGCAGTGCCAGAGGTGAGCAAGGTGACAGCAGGGAAGCAGACGGTCCCGTTGCTGCTACTCCATCATCGTAAGCATCTCTGATATCTTTGAGTGATTCTATCCGCCTGTTAGACTGAACGCAAAATGATTTATCAACATCTCAGGAGCATTCAGCCTTTAATTGCATGCACTGATTTCATGTTCTGAAAACTGATATGATCTGCAGAAATTACCTCATTTATAAAAATTCGACACTCTGATGAATCTTTAATGGTAACTTTAAATCATGTTTCAGTTTGTACATGAGTTTGATTTATAAAACCAGCCGAATGAAGCTGAGTCGGCCCAGGGGCGATTCTAAGATCAAACCTTTAGGGGGGCTCAGCCCCTAATGAGAATGTGACACGGATATAAAAAGTTGAAGTCGGTCCCCTTCCGGTGGACCCACATGGGACCTTAACTCGGAGAAAATAAGAACAGTGGCCAAAAGATAAAGACAAATTATTTTTTGATCCCGTTTGAATTGAGCCATGAAGTACACATACAATGTTTATCAGGTTAATAGATAATTTTGCAAATCAAGAAAGTCTAAGACGTTGAAAATATGTAATTAGAAAGACTACACACTTCAAAGTCACATGGATAATGTCTCGCTGAAGCTACGATGTCTGTGTGTAGCGTACCGGGGATGTATCTGCTGAAAACACTTCACTGGATAAAACACATCAGGTAAGAGACTGTTACATGTGTTGTGGAACAGAGCTAAGCTAGTTAGCTAGCTAGCAAGCTGAGCATTAAGCTAGGTGATGTACGTATTGCGTGAGACCAGAGATGTAGTTCACTGGGTGGTTTCACACAAAACTAAGTGGTCGTAACCTAACCAAGACTTTCTTCGGTTGAAACAATAACTTTTAAATTGACAAATATCATATTTGTAATCCATGGCTTTATTCAAACATGATAAAAAAATAATTTCCCTCTCCCCATTCACTACCGTTCATATTTTTTTGAAAGGCCGTGACTTTGGTTCTCTATAGTGCATGCAAAAGTATTACCCCCCCCCCCCAAACAAACATTTCTTGCAAATCGATTTGCAATTTTTTTTTTGCACAACTGGCATCTTAATGTAAGAATCATGAGCCCCATCAATTCTATTTAAAAATTGAACTTGTTTTGAGTAATACTACCGCTGTTAAATATGTATATGTGTCAACATATTTATGCAGCCTGCACGCAGCTCCCCAGGGGGGCTCACATGTGATTCTTAAGACTGAAGAAACCTCAGCACACCATGCTAGTAATGTGCTATCTCAGATATAAACCTGGTGTAGAATTAATGCACGTCAACTTGATGTTTTACAGAGTCTTTGTTTCCTGCACACATGGTGAAATCAAATATAATTCTCCAGCTTTTCTTGATTGGAGTCCTTAACCCTTGTGTTGTCTTCCCGTCAAAATTGCAAATCAACACTTTTGTTGACGCTTTTTATCAATGTTTTTAACTTTTTTTTTTACATCTAACACTACGTAACAATAACTTGTTAACTTTTACAGTTATTCTGGGAATTTATGGTCAATAAACCTAATTTTTAGGAAATTACACCTAATGTTTAAGTTAGAAAAGCAGAAATTAGGAATTATTTCGACTAAAATTAAAGGAATGGA
>NC_045733.1:18965059-18989849 GCF_008692095.1 Etheostoma spectabile
AATCACAGACTGGAATATGTCAACTTTTACTCAATACTATTTCAAAACCACTTCCAATTTCTTCTCTCCAAATGTTATAAAATTGAATACGACACCCCAACACTATTGAAAGTAGAGATTTGTACTTGCTTAAGAGCGTTGTGTGGAATCAATCATGTTATTTTGGGATATTAAAAAGAACATTGATTCAGGAAAATATGAGGGTAAAATTGACACATTTCAGCTCTCATATGCTGAAAGGCATTATTTATTTAAAGAAAAACGTAGTTTGTATGTTGTATTGTCTAATCTTTTCAGAAATCAGCTGTTTTTAGTCGTTCCGAAGGAGTGAAAAACTGACCCACATTAAAGGGGCATTTTCAAACTCTCTCCTGGAAGTCAAGAATGAAAAACGAGAGCTACATGGAGAAGTTTAAGTCTTTAAACCTTTCTCACCCCCACAGAGCTGGCCAATCATAGCATGCAGTGGGTGTGAGATTGTTATTTTTGGAAAATTTGTTCTCATTGCTCTATTGTTGTACCAAAACTATTAAAAACTTTAGTGAGCCCCACTGTTGCACTGGAAGACATAACCTTTCATTACCATGATGCTGGTCCCTGTTGTTTCTTGTGATATAAATCCTACTGTCAATACTCACTAACGCACCATACGTGTAATCCTCAACAAATACAGTGTTTACTCCTGTTTGAGTCATATTTTCAGCCTTTTCTATCCTAATGAAAGTGTATATGACCTGTTTTTAGTCACTTCAGTTGGAGCAAATGGACACAATGGCATAGACGGGCAAGTTGGAAAGTGATGAGAGATGAACTAATGCATTGTTGTGTTATCACTACTTTAAGCTTACAGTCCATCTAATTCCTCCGAGTTGGGTTTTGGTCTATTTGTGGGATTTATTTGCAGCAACAAAACTATAGAATAAAGCCAGTATTATCGTATAAGCTACCATGTGCAATGCATCCTGGGAAAAAAGGAAAAAATCCGATGACAAACCTATCAACATTGGTGGGGACTGAAAAGGGGAACTTTAGTCCACAGCAAATCCTATGTATGCTTGTTTTGTTCTGTTGGTCACCTCAGCATGTACAATGGTTTGGCATTTCTATACATGAGATTACCACATATGAAATTGACTTGGCTGGTGAAAAGCTACAGATCAGATGATATGACAAACCTTCGAACCTTCGGACCTTCTGCAGAGTGCAGGCAGTGACCAAAGATGATATGCATCTTTTTAACATCTGTAAATACTTTCCATACCTCTAGCTGAGGCTTCCTTTAGCAGGAACTTTACATTTAATCCACACAGTGCCCTGACCAGAGGCTGAAATTAACATTTTTTCTTATGAGCAATTAATAAGTCATGGCTTTAAACACAAGGCATCCCTGATCATCTTAATTTCTGTATTTAATAATGCCTGAATATGTTTTATATTTTCCACATGCATTCGTAAGTCTTATCAACCCTACCTAAAGGAAAACCCGGGACAGTGGATAAAAGAAAATAAAGCACTCTCTTTTTCTCTAATTATGGCTGCGCTAATCAATATTTCTATATGAACGGTGGGTTGAATTACTAAGTGTCATGTGAAAGGGGATGCTTGTAGTGATAAACCCGAAGAGAGATGTAGAGCACTCTCAGCTCTATAGAGTATTTTAGCAAAGTTAGCATAGACTTCACTACATACGGCAGCATATTTCCAGGAGGACCACTCTGACTATCACCTGTATTCTGTCTTTCTGCTTCGCTGCCTACTGACCATGTCTAGGTCCAGAATCTAAACTCTTTAGTGTCTCTGAGGCGGTTTGATTAATTCACGACCGCTCGCTGTAACCTTTAGTCCTGTTTCACAGTAACTCGGGCATGTGTTGACTGACTGGAGACTTCAAAGCAGCAGGGGACACAAATCCGTTTTATTACGGAGACATATAAAGCCTTTGGTTGTTTTCAAAACCTATTAGCAAAGCTAATTCAGGGTTTTATTTGTTACACCCCGCTTGATCTCTGCAAATTCATGATCAATAGATGATTAAACCCACTGAATCAAGCATGTTTGGGTTTTTGGGCTTCATGAAAAACACTTCCTGATTGGTGGCCACATTTAGGTGGCTGTTCTTCCTTCCAGTAAGACATGTTTATGGTGCCGGCTGAATTGTTTTGCCTCCTCTGAAAGCATGCATCACGTCTGTGATCAGGGACAACAAACGGTTGCAGAAAATTCCCGTCTGTGCTGGTGGAGATCTGGCAGGCTGTAAAGAACCGGGAAGAGTCTGAGCCAACACGTGAAATAAGACCTCAGTGCTGAGACTTTAAAAACAATATATTGTTTATAGTCAGGCAGTATAGCAAATGTAGCAGAATATTTCTGTCTCAGTGAAATACTGTGTAGGTGTTGTACTTGTTGTACTTGTATGAGCAGAGCCTGGAGATCTGACCTGATTTTACTGTTATAACAGCTTCAAAGGAAAGGATCAAACCAAATAGTAAATAGGCCTGATACTGCATTTATAGACTTTTTAAAGATCATGACAAAGAAGATGATACCCCTCTCATTAGTGCACTGGAGTCTTGTTGTCAGAGGTTGCCAGGAAACAACCGCAGACGCAACGCCACATACATGGTAATAGAGGTGTCGCAAGCAAAAGCAGTTTTCGACCATCATGCGAATACACCTTTAGAGGTGCTTATTGGCATATTTTCCTACCTTTGAACAGAGCCAGGCTAGCTGTTTCCCCCTGTTTCGACTCTTTATGCTAAGCTATGCTAACAGGCCACTGGGTGTGCCCCCCCCCCCAACCAGAAAACCACATAGTTCATTTGTTCCTACGCTCTACTACGACCCACGTAGCATAGCATAGATAACGTAGATATGTACATAACTGAACATACTGAAGTTAACTAACGTGCGTAAGATCCAATAAGTCAACGGTGACTTTTGGTTTCACATCGGACACGACCAGTATTCTCCTTGGTCAAAGTCCTGTGTTTGTCTGATCTATCCCTATGTGGACTTTGCCCTCTTTCCACTATGTCACCTAACAGTTACTGGAGGTCGCTGCCAAAATAAACGTAAATATGGCTGGTATTAAGCTGCTTACACAAACGACCTATTTGGTCGTTTTTGGGGAGGTCTAAGGTCTGCTGTAGCCTTAAATTTACTGTACAGACATGAAAGTGACGTTGATCTTCTCACCTAGCCCTCGGCAAGAAAGCGGATGTGTATTTCCCAAAATGTTCCTTTGGTAAATAAATGAAAGTGTAGTGAAGTGTACAGCAAATGGCCTTTAGGACAATGAAACGTATACTTGTCTGGTCACCAGTGTAATATTTAATCTAAGGTTGATTGTGTCCCTGAGATTGTTAATTAGGGTGTAGAATATGAATGCTTTCCCTTATTTACTTTTTGAAATTTCAAAATGACTCTTAGAATCCTTCGACTTGACATTGTCTCGCTTCTTTCACTCCAGTGGTTGCCCTTTTATAATTCCACTCGGTTTGACAAACCAGTGTTTGGGATTTAGAGCAGCAATAGATGGATTAGAACAGAGAGAGAGAGAGAGAGAGAGAGAGAGAGAGAGAGAGACAGACAGACGCGCCACAAATCCAATGTGTCTTTGAGGTGCTGTTTCATGTAATTAATCTGCCTAGCTTCACTACACTCAACCCATATTGCGCGATGACACTAATAATGCCTAATTATATGGTGTTGTAAAATCTTAGTTGGTGTTTAAACATATTATTTAGGTAGAGTAATGGTGCATATAATGTATTTTACTTTTAATCACTGAGCTTTTCATGAGGAACTGAAGGAGTGAGGCTTTGCATTTCAATAAAGCCACTTGATTAGGGAGTATGGTTGTTGTTGTTGTTGTTGTTTTTCTTCTAGCAGATACTGTTTACTCTGAGCTCCGGCTCCCAAAATTCTCCCTCCGCTCCTCTCCTGGAGACAACTCAAAGACCCCCTGCTGGCAGCTCAGCGGAGCAGCTTTATCTGGGTTCTCCGCTCTCCCGTCTTTCCGCAAGCCTTGTCTCATTGTGTCACCCCAATGTGTCAGACACAGGCTGCAAGTCACAGTCACAATGTATCTCAGGGATGAGACCGCCATTCATTAGAGCATCAACACCAGCCTTCTCAAGAAAGGTTCACTGTTTAATTTCCCATCCCTCCATATGCATGTAAATCTATATGAATACACAAGCAGGAAAGGGAATGTTCTGTTGCTGGTTAAGGGAATTTATGTGCACAGCAACCAAGATAATTCTCAAAGTTATCTCTTCAAAGGGCTACTTTGAAAAATGTTGTGTGCATGCACAGCTAAGAGTAACATTTTTCCCCATAGCCGCATAAAATATGTACAATGAGTGAACACATCAACTTGTGTTTTCAGTGTCACCTTAGCTTTACATTTTACATGTTTAGATCTTTGTTTCCAGCATGAACACAAAATCCAGCTGCTCTAACAGGAAGTTTGTCCCCTTTGGTTTAGAGGGTGTATGGAAGTCTGTCTTTGATGCGAGTTTGGGGATAACTAAGATTACGGTGCTATAACAAACGCTGCTGTGTCCAGGTAACCTGACCACAAGCATGGTTAGGGGTAGCCAAATGAAAAGTAAACTTTAATGAGGCTGTCGGCTTGACTTTGCTGATGCCTAACCAGGTTGTCAAGACAACACTTTGAGGCCAGGGTGCCTCAGTAGGTAGAGCAGGCGTACATATGCTTCAAGGCTCATGTCTCTGCGCAGAGGTCCAGGGTTTGAGTCCAACCTGTGATGATTTCCTGGATGTCTTCCCCTTTCTACCTCACCTAGCTGTCCTGGCCATTAAAGGCAGAAAAGCCCAAATAATCTTAAAATAAAAAAAGACAACACTTTGGGCCCTGTCTTGCACCCGGCGCAGCGCAAAGCCCGATGTAAGTGTATTTGCTAGTTTAAGACCAACACAGTTGTTAATTTCCTGTCCAGTGCCCACATCATTTAAATAGCAAATGCATTTGAGGTGTGTTCAGGTTAATTCTTGGCGTATTGCTATCTTGAGGCAGCGGGAAGTAATCACGCCATTGACCAACAAAAACCTGGTCTAAAGTCAAAAGCGCAGCATTTCATTGTTATTTTATTAACAGTGCATTAGTAAAATGTGCCTAGGCTTGGGCACAGAGTTACACACACACAGGGAAGCGCAGCAGCACACACACATGCAAAAGAATACTAATAAAAATACGACGGTGCAAATCCTCCATCATGATAGCAATGTGCCAAGGTACAAACGTGCCTGGCTTTTGAAGGGAATGGGACATGACACTGATTGGTTTATTGCATGTTACGCCCAAAACACACCTAAGAATTAATGAAGACACTAAGTACAACCCTGTTGAACCATGCGCCTGGCGCACGGATCCTTTTTTCCGCCGTCAGAATAGCAAAAATGGATTTGGACACGACCTAAACGCATCTACGCTTCACTGCGCTGCGTTTAGACTGTTAAAATAGGGCCCTTTGTTCCAGAAGTCATGACAAAAGTCCAAAAAACAGAAGCGGTTTGCACCAACTAATGCCCTGTCAGCCCTCTGGAATAACCCACAACAAGTTCTTAATGTTGTAATTATAAATGCATGAATGCAGCCTAATTTTACATTTGGTAAAAAAAATGCTGTATTTAAACATAGGCTTCCTTTCTGATTAGCAACCTCAAATTACAATTTATAACTTATCATGTGTTTGGTTACTTAGACAGAACTCTTTAGATCTCTACTTGTCTTAAAATAAACTGGTACCGAGTGGGATTTCAAAGTATTTCTGAATCTTTGGGAGGCGGCAAATTTTGCTTCAACTGTCGATTTTCTTCTTTCTTCTTACTGGACTATTGAGCCAAAACAAACCATCTTGTTGTTTAAAATCGTGGAAAGGAATGGCGAGGAGTTCATCATATTTCAGTTATTCATTTATTTTACTACGGCGCCATTGTTATTGTGTGTGTGTCTTATAAAGAAATATGTGAAATTCGAGCAAAGGCCCTGGTCAGTTTTTCCACATTAAAATAGACTCTAATGTGATTTTTCCACTCGGAACAAGCTGAACCAGACTCCCATTACAAAAGTAGACATTTAGACTTTGTGTTAAATTATGAGCACGCCGGATGAACTCAACCATCTGAATTATGTTTTACTGCCTGAGAAAGAAACCGCTTCCTCTCATAAGATTTTTAGCAGAATAAAATACTGTTCTTTTACTGAATGAAGCTGGTTCGATGAGTCATGTAAAAGGAGTTGAACATAATGTATATCACCAGGTCACCCCTTCCTTCCTCAGCCTCCATACCATTTCTGTCGGTTTATTTCCCCAGATATTTATGAGATGCGAAATCCCCCTACAACAGCCCACTCACACACTCATACTTTATTGTTTTCACATCTCTCTCCCCCAGCAGCCTAGGAGAATTAATTTTACTCATGTAAGCAAAATACTGTCACACCAGTAACCCAGTAGGAAGTTGATATGATATATTTTATTTTACTCTTCTCTGGTAGTATTGATCTGTGGAGCTATCTGAGTCCTGTGGTGAGATCGTATTCCATGCAGAGTCCACGCAGGCAGGTAGGCAGGACTACTGCAGCGTAAAGCAACATTTCAGCCATCCTGTCATCCCCTAAACCCCAGCACATTCAGAATAGACTCGAACACAATACTTCCTGCCACGGTTGTTTTACGGCTATATTTGATAATTGGGTTAAAGATTTCAAACACTAAACTCTTTTTTTCTGACCGTGATTGATTGTTAGACACCACGTTGCAGTGTTGTCTGAATCAGTGTGAGGTTTCTTTTCATAGAGCAGGACAGAGACAGTGTTTTACAACTGGCCCTGCTGTTGATCGGGCACTAGGCAACGGATAGGATTTGGTGAAAAGAAGTGCAAAAGTCATTGAACTGTATCTTTATTCTGGCTGCGTTGACTGCATTTCTAGACTTATATGGTGCTTTTCTAATCTTGGCGACTGCTCAAAGCCCTTTTTCATAGTACAGGGTCAGGCACCATTCACACACCAGTGGCCAAGGCTTCAAGGTGCCACCTGCTCATCAGATAAGCATTCTCCACACATTCACATGTCGATGGCGCAGCATCATTTGGGTTGTCTATCACGCGCCGGATCTCAGGCTTTACCCTGGATATTTGCTGTTTTTGATCCAGACTGCATAGTAATCTACCAGGAATGTGCTCTTGCATGTCTGTGATTGGCCAACGCAGCTGCTTTCTGGATAATGTTGTGTTGCGTTTGTCCCTGCATCGTTAAGCTGGAACCCCGTGTTGGCACTTCGCTGCGTTGACGGACTGGCGTCTAAAAGGCATTTAAAAAAACAACCCTGCAGGGCTCAAGTCAGTCTGTTCGCAGCTGTAGACACAACAGTGCTCAAAGCTAAATGCTAACATGCTAATGTAACAGGTAGTCGACCATGTTCAACATCTTAGTTCATTATATCAGCATGCTGACATTTGCTACAATGTCAAGAATTGACAGACTTGTACAGAAACAATTCTGCCCAAGTCTGTATTTCAAAAATGAAATAAGTAGAAATAAGTTATATTCCATTTCACAACAACAGTTGAGCAGAGTGCTGCAAATAATGTAATACTGATTAAAGTTAGCTCTATAAAGTTGGTTAACTGAAGTTGGAGTGATGGATCAAAGTATTAGCTCTTCAAAGGTTGACCACATGTCATCTTTGAAAAGCCTGAAATGTGAATCGGGGATCAGAGACCTCGAAATGTCCTCGACAGCAAGAGCAGTGAGACTTGAACTTGGAGCAAAAGTAAAATCAAAGGCTGAATTGGCTCACTCAGAATTTTAAAATGAAGACACCCGAAACCCAGCAGTTAAGTTAATATGACCAGCAATAACCGCTTGGTTGCAGCTCAACACAACAGGAGATAGCATCTGAAAGAGTAAAGCAGCATTGGCTTTGGAGAGAGGCAGATAGCACATCAAAACAATCTTCTGTGACTTATAGATTGCATGGAGGATTTTCAACCTGAGCACATTAAAGTCTTACAGAAGTAGGGTTACATTAAAAAAAAATGTTTTTTGAACACGAGTGCCTACATGGCCACCAGTCTCGGGAAAGCTGATAAATAGAGCTTGTAATCAGCAGTTGCGGTTGGATCTGTTCACCACTCCACAGCTCGGTTTCAGTTGAGAGGGAAAACTCCAGGAAAATAGAGGCCGTTGAGTCATATAGACAGAAACCTTTGAAACAGCAAGATGTGAAGCATCATGTTTTTCTTGGTGATATGGATTCAGAAGAGCGATGTCTGCACAGTCGAATGATTATATTACAGAGAAAAGGGCTTTTTTTTTAAAGCAGTCATGATGAGCAACAGAAATGCTGCAGTAGCTGGTCTGCAGCAGGGATATGACTCTTGATTTTACCACTTAAACATGCTGCGATGCATTTGATCTTCTGATTTTGCATAATTCTTGCAGGCATTATGCCACTTATAATGCACTCAGAAGTACGCTACATGGCCAGAAGTAGTTGGACATCCAAACTTTATGAGCGTCTCATTACAAAAGCAGGAGCGTTAATCTGCTGCTGCTACAGCCTCCACTCTTTTGGTTTCTGGCTTTTTGCAAGACTTTGGTACCTGGCTGCAGGGATTTCGTTGTGGGTTGGGGTTTTTGTTTGGGGGTTATTTTCCCGTTTGGCCTTCCCTGTGTTTCTTCCCGGTTTCCCTAGTCTGGTGTCATAGATTCTGTCTTGTGTTCCCTGTGTGTGTTGTTATGCTTTCGCTTTATTTTGGTAGTGTTTGTCTTGTCTTGTCTTATTTAGTCTAGCTTTACTTTTGTTGTCGTTGTCCTGCCCGCCCCAATGTGATCCACCTGACGTCTCACCTGTTCCCCATTACCTCGTTACCTCTTGTATTTAACCCAGTGTTTCCTTTGTCTCTTGTCGGATCATTGGTTGTTCCCCTGTCTTTACGTCACCTCGTTGCAGTGTTCCTGATTTCGTTCCTGTTCCCTAGTCCTGGTTATGGTTTGTTTTTGTATCTTTTTGGGTATTTTCCTTTCCTCCGGATTTTGGATGTTCGTTCCATCGAGGCTTACGTTGTGTTTGGCAATAAAGACTATTTGTGTTCTACTCCTGCCTGCCTCTCCTCACATGCATTTGGGTCCGACCTCATACCCCCCGTAACAAATGATCCGACCAGCTATGGACCCAGCAGCCTTCGAGGAGTTGGAAGGCTGGAGTATGCCGTGGCGGTTTGTCGTCGAGCTGGGGGAAACACGGACGTGGGGCGCGACTTATCATCTGTTCCCTGATAAGAAACGCTGTGACAAGCAAGCCCGGGTCTTTGAAGCCCAGGCATGAAGACCCTACTCGGGAGGTTTACCAGTGGAAGCTAGCCTGCAGGTCACTCTTACCCCCACCAGCGAGTGGCGCCTAGTGTTCCTGACCCCCAGCTGACGACGACCGCCGCCGCGGAGCCCAGCTGACAACTGCCGCGCGTGGAGCCCCAGCTGACAACTGCCGCCGCCGTGGAGCCCCAGCTGACGACTACGCCGCCGCGGAGCCCCAGCTGCAGACTGCCACGCGCGGAGCCCAGCTGACGACTGCCGCCGCCGCGGAAGATCCTAGCCGCCAGCTTCCGCCGTTAAGGCGGATTCCCAGCCGCCGGCTCCCGCCATTGAGGCGGATCCCCAGCCGCCGGCTCCCGCCGTCGAGACGGATCCCCAGCCAACGACTCCGCCGTCGAGACGGATCCCCAGCCGCCGCGCCCCGCCGTCGAGGCGGATCCCCAGCCGCCGGCTCCGCCCGCAGGCGGATCCCCGCGCCCGACCCCCGCCGTTGAGGCGGACTCCCGGCCGCCGACCCGCGTTGAGGCGGACTCCCGGCCGCCGACCCCGCCGTTGAGGCGGACTCTGGCCGCCGACCCGCGTTGAGGCGGACTCCTGGCCGCCGACCCCCGCGACGAGGCGGGCTTCCTCTGAACTTGGCCAGGTACTCAGCGTCACTGAACCCCGGCTGGCGCTCGGTGGTCCTGGTCCCCGGCCGACGGCCAACCTTTGTGGCCCTCGGTCGGCGGTTGGCGCCCCCGACCCCCAGCCGGTGTCTGGGCCTCTGCCCTCTCTGGGCATTGGCTCCCGGGGTCCCCCTGGTCCCGGTTCCGGGGGTCCCCCGGGACTCAGTCCCCTGGCTTCCTCCGGTCCTGGCCTTAGTCCCAGGTCCGCAGGAACCCCTGTTCCCCCGGTTTTTTCTTCTCCCAGTCTCCCTGGCCTTGTGTCTGTCCCTGTCTCTGTGTTTGTCCCCGTCACTGTGTCTATACCCGTCCCTGTCTCTGTGCCTGTTCGTGTCTCTGTCCCAGTGCTTGTTCCTGTGCCTGCGTCTGTCCCCAGGCTTGTCCCAGTCCCGGTGTTTGTCTCTGTTCCAGTCTTTGTCCCTATCCCGGTCACTGTCTCTGTCCCTGTCACCATTCCTGTCCCTGTCTTCCTTCCTGTCCCTGTGTCTACCCCATCCCAATTTGTGCCTACACCTGAGCCGTCTGTAGTCTCACCGTCCTCGTCGTCCCTTTATGACCGCGTGTCCCACCTGTTTGTTCGAGTAGCCCGTCCCCCAGTGAGATTCTACTACGCCCCCTGTGGTCTTTTTGTATCCTTGTGCCTTCGTAGGCTTTTCGTGCTCTCGTGCGCCCTCTGCTGGGCTTTTCCGTGCGCCCCACGTGGGCTTCTTTGCGCCCCGTGCCTCGTAGGCTTTTCGTGCTCCTCGTGGCCCTCTGCTGGGCTTTCCGTGCGCCTCCGTGGGGCTTCTTCGTGTCCATCTCTGGAGGCTTTCTCGATTCCTCGTGCTCTCTTGCGCCCTCTAGCGGGCTTTTCGTGGGTACGTCTGGCGCCCCTTGTGGAGAATTTCGGATTACCGCTCGGGTCCCTAGTGCGCCCTCTCGGGCACCCTTGTACATCCCCTCGGCTCGTAAGGCCCTTTCCTTGGTTATCTCCGGTCCCAGTGTCGTTAGTCACCCTACTCCTGTGTCTCTGTATATTTCTCCCTTTTTTTGTTGTTTTCTTTGTCTGGGTTAGTGTCTCCCCTGCTTTGTATGGACACAGTTATAGGTGAGAACTTATGAGATCATGAAAGTTGTTCAGAAATGTAAATGTCTGTTGTTCTCCTTCTTTCAAGTCTGGTGTAGTGTTTAGCTTCTAAATCCAGAGAGCCTTCTGTTGGTTGGTTGGTTTGTGCGTGTTTTTTAGGGAGAGATAATGGTAAACGTGTGTATGTATGTGTATCATGCTCTCTTGATTTATCGGTTTGTATGCCCAGTACAGGCTCTACAACTATAGTAATTTGTTACTGTCTGTGTGTATGTACATATATTTACCGGGATCCTGTATGTTTATATATGCATCTACATGAGTTGTTATGTCTTAAGAGCCTGTCGTTCCTTACAGTGTTTGCTGTCAGCCAACCCTTGATGTTTTGCCTTTTTGTTTTGTTTTTTCTTGTTGTAGCTAAACCATCATCATTCTTCAGCTTCTCTGGTGGCACTCTGCTCTCTGTCCCCCACCTGTCTCCTGTCCCTGTGTTGGTATCTCCCTCGTTTTGTCCCTCTCTTTGGTCTAGTCACGTCTCATTCTGTCCCCAGTCTTCTTGCTCTGTCTCTTTTTTGCTCCCTGTCTGCCTGTCTTCTCTGTGTATCTCCCGTTCCGTCTTCCTTCTGGTTGCCTGGTCTCATTGTTGTTGTTTTTTCCCTCTCTGCTTTGGTCTCCTTTGGTCCCTGTCTGTCCCGCTCCCTTGTTATCTCTTTCCATGTTTCACTCTCTGCCCCTACCTCCCTGCGTTTTCCTCTTTCCCTTTGTTTGTCCGTCTGACCCTCCACGTCCCTCTCTCTGTCCTTTGCCTGTCTCGCTCTCTTTCGATTCTGTTGTCTGTCTCTTTGCCTCCCTCTCCGTTCACCTAGTCTTTCTGTGTTCACCTCGCTCTGTCCCTCTGGCTTCCTTCTTTCCCATTTGTTTGTGTGGGTGTCTCGCCCTCCTCTGTGTGTCGGTGTTTCCCACGTTCTGTCTCTCTTTTTCCCTGTGTCCGTCCTGCTCTCTGGGTTTTGTTTTTTTTCCCTTTTTTACTTGTTTGTGTGGGTGACTCACCCTGTTCCTCTCCCCTTTCTCCAGTCCACCCCCGTCTCTCTGTGTCCTTCTCCCTCTCTCCGTGTGCTCCGTTTGCTCTCGGTCCCTCTCCTCCAGTCCCTCACCTGTGTGTCTCTCTCTGTTCAATGTCTGTCTCTCCCTTTCTTCCATCGCTCTGTCTCTTGTGCTTTTTGTGCCTGTCTGTCTTGTTCTTTGTCCCTCTCGCTTCCTTGTTTTCTTTTTGTTTGTGTGGGTGTCCTGTCTATACTGCTCTCTGCGTCTTCTCCCACCTGTCCCTTGGGTTCTTGGTGTCTGTCTGTCTTGTCCTTTGTGTCTCTCCTTCACTTTGTTCTGTTTGCTCTTTGTCTCTCGCTCTCTGTCACTCTCTCTCTTTCTACAAATGCGTCTCTGCCTTTTTCTCTCCCTCTGTCTGTCTTACTCTCTGTGCCTTTCCCTCTATGTACCCCGCTCACCCTCTCCCTGTGTCCGTACCCTTAGCCCCTCCTTGGTCTTTTCTCCTCTGGTCCCTCGCTTGCCTCCTGTCTCCAACCGTTTTTCTGGACGCCTTCAGGCCCTTCGTCCTTGTGCCTTTGGTCAGCGCTCTTTCCTCTACCCTCCTCCTCGTTCGTCCCATTACCTTCCCTCTTTTCATTTGGTCCCCTCTTTCGTCTTGTCTTTTCTTGCCATTTCGCCTTGTTTTCTCGTTTTTTTGTCCTCTTTTCCCTTTGTTGTCTTTTTACCTTTTTGTCTCCCTTTTTTTTTCTCTGCTTGTATTTCCTGGCCTGTCTCCTTGTCCCTTTCATGTAGTCCCGGTTGTCTGGTCTTTTCCCCCAGCCTCCCTTGCCTCCTCGCCTCCTTCTTCTCCTCGCCCTCGCTTTCTTGCCTCCTTTGTTTCCTTGCTTCCTCCGTCTCCTCTTCGTCTCGGCCCCTCTCTCCGTCCCGGTCCCTCTCTTGCTCCCTCCTTCCCAGTCCCTCTCTCCTTCCCAGTCCCTCTCTCGCTCCCTCATTCCTTCCTCTTCGGTCCTGCTCCTGTCTCCCCTTCAATCCCTCGTTGTGCCTCTTCCTCGTTCCCAGTTCTAGCTTCCTTTGTCCGTGCTCCCCTATGCCCTTGTCCCCCGTGCTCCGGGTTTCCTTCTGTCCCCTAGTTTCTCCGTCCCTTGGCCCCCTCTTTTCCAGTGTCTTCCGCCCTTACTGGGTTGTTTTTTGTTCTCTTTTGGGTTTTTGTTTGGGGTTTTTGACATCTGGTATCTGTCTTTGGGGGGGGGTCCTGTTGTGGGTTGGGGTTTTTGTTTGGGGGTTATTTTCCCGTTTGGCCTTCCCTGTGTTTTCTTCCCGGTTTTCTCCCTAGTCTGGTGTCATAGATTCTGTCTTGTGTTTCCCTGTGTGTGTTTGTTATGCTTCTGCTTTATTTTGGTAGTCAGCTTCCTGTCTTGTCTTGTCTTATTTAGTCTAGCTTTACTTTGTTGTCTGATTGTCCTGCCCCGCCCCAATGTGATCCACGACGTCCACTGTTCCATTACCTCGTTACCTCTTGTATTTAACCCCAGTGTTTCCTTTGTCTCTTGTCGGACATCTGGTTGTTCCCCTGTCTTTACGTCACCTCGTTGCAGTGTTCCTGATTTCGTTCCTGTTCCCTAGTCCTGGTTATGGTTTGTTTTTGTATCTTTTGGGTATTTTCCTTCTCCTGGATTTTGGATGTTCGTTCCATCGAGGCTTACGTGTGTGTTTGGACAATAAAGACTATTTGTGTCTACTCCTGCCTGCCTCCTCCTCACTGCATTTGGGTCCGATCCTCATACCCCCCGTAACAGATTTGCTCTTATTCAGCCATTAGAGCATCAGTGAGGTCGAGCACTGATGTTGGACAATGAGACCTGGCTCGCTGGCGGTGATCCAGTTCATCCTAAAGGTGTCGGATGGGGTTTAGGTCGGTGCATGCCAGTCAAATACTTCCACACCAAACTCTTAGAATCATCATTAAACTTTATGGACGAGGCTTTGTGCACTGGAACATTATAATTTTTTTAATTTTTTATTTACTAATTCATGACAATGCACATTGATGAACATGTACAATATAGTACATGAATAGTACACGTACAAATGCCAGATTATAGCCCAAAGACTAATTTCCATCTATAGTCCATTAGGCCGGTTGAAGTCACAATAAAAAATGACAAAAGATATACAATAGTAAAATTCGGTATATAAAACAAGAAGAAACCGAGAAAGAGAGAGAGAAAAAAAGAAAAGAAAACCGGACAATTCGTTAGTAGGTGTTAAAACAGAGACACAATTCATTGATAGGCTCTACTTGGCTACTTTAGTACAGCATGCAGTTGTATGTATGTAACAGGAAAGGGTCTTCTCAAACCGTCATCTAAAACATCATTGTATGTTGAAGCATTAAGATGATGATGATGACGATGATGCAATAATAATACTTATTTCAGAGAGAAACAGAAACAACAAAGCCAATCAGATGGTGTGAATACTTTTCCTTATAGAATTCTTTTTATTTGTACACTGTCATAGTAAATCCTTTCCATTCTGTAAGATGTGATCACAAAATGTGTCGGTGCAAGGCGAGACCAGAATCAGTGCACAATCTAAACTCATCTACCTTGATCAGGACTGAGAGCGAGAGGCTCCTGACGCCCAGAACAGAGACACCCGGAAAGGTTTCACACTGCGTGAAGTGCATTCTGATAAGTGTGGAGGTGGATCACATCGAGCCTTTCTTCATGTTTTTTTTTATTCATGAATACAGGGAGTGAGAAGGTATTTAGAGTTCCTCAATAGAGTTGAACAGCCTCAGGGCAAAGGTGAGGGCCAGTGAATAATTGAAAAAGTCCTGCCAGCCTGGGTCAGGATGTTTTTCTTCTGTTGGGCTCAATTACTGGCTGTTGTTAGGCGACGTGACACGGGGACATGCATGTGACAGGTGTGTTAGCTATGTGATGGTTTCTTAGAGTGAAAGGGTATGTTTCCAAGTCTCAAAACAATATTCACTCGCTTTTTTTGTTCCCTGTAATAATTTATTACACATACTGCCGACTAAAGCTCTCTCCTTCTCCGGCCTTCAAAGCTTTTTAGATTTTACCTATGCTATCTGCCAGCTATAAAAATGGAAGCTTTACAGCCTTAAAACCGTGTTGAGAACTCACCCAAGTACTGTGTGACAAAGTTTTGTGCTTGTGGACATACAAATATGCACCAACAACTGAGTTTGTCATGTCATTCAAATGACTCATAAGTCAGCCCTGACCTGGGTTTAACTGCCCCCCCGAGCAGCCGTACGCGCTCGCTGCTGAGACCCTTGAGTAAAAACCTGTATACTTGAATTGACTCAACTGCAGCTGATACCAGCTGTTATACAGTGCATACTCACTGCCCTCAACAACTCCTGGCTTCCTTGGCTCCTTAGCCTGATTGGTTCATGTACCAGAGTCAGACTCAGTGCTTGTTAGCTTGTTGACCTGTGGGTAGTATGCCTTTCTGCCAGCGTTTGACGAGACTCACTGCTCCAGTTCGATCGACAGTTAGACAACATTTAGTGCCTCTTAGTATTAAGACTTGTTTTGCATATTGATTTAAAGTAGAAGTACTGATTTCACTTCTTTACTCAAGTAACAAAGTACAGGCTTAGAAAGAGAGTCCTAGTAAAAATAAAAGTAATGTGTGTTAGAGAAATCTAACTACATGTTTGTTGAATCTCTGAAGAAGGAGGCTAGAAGTCTAATTGAGAATTAACAAAAAGGTTTCATGAAACAGCATGATGAAAATGATATGACAATAAGATACAAAAAACAAAACAACAGCTGACGGTGGTCTGAACGACATGTTCCCACTTCAGAGACATATCGAACAGCCCTGAACATTTCTCCATCACACACATATATTCCCGGCATCTGGGAGCGGTTCCTTTTCACCTGGTGTATTTAAACTTATTCTCATTGGTCCGTCGTTGGCATGGTAACACGTTGAGCGCGTTTCAGTGGCTGTCTTTGCTGCCTAAGATGAGGTTAGGTCACACCTCCAACATGCACGTTGGGGGTTGCTTTCGGACACAGATCACAGGCTATCATGTGAAGGGTCAACTCCATTCAATCTCACAGAGATAAACATTTCCATTGTTCTTAGTTATGAACACAGTAGGGGTGGCACCCAGAAGGCTGGAACCGCAGCTACTCTTCCTGTGGGACGAACGTTTATATCTCCATGTGTTAAATGCCAGGCGTGACCTAATCAATTCTTTAGAAGCTAGGGTTGATGTCAACCAGTGGAATGTTAAATTTTTCTAGATCCGTATTGAATCGATCTGGCTGCAGAGTTTACATAAAACAGAAGTAAAATTTTTTCAGAACATTGTTTTTAACTTTTTAAAATCCAACATACAGTATGTCACAACATATGCTAACCTTACCGCAATGATTTGTCGCCGAATCTGTGGCGTCGTCTTGTAGTGGCGCGGAAGTGCGACGTATAGTCCCATCCAGTTAGTTTCAACTGAAAGTATTTGAAACTAAAGTAACGAGTCAATTATGTAAAATGTAAGGAGTAGTTAGTACCGATATCCGATATTTAGCCCACGGCTAAATACTTAAGACTAATTATGCATAAATAGTTTTATTTCTACTCTGTACCCACACAACATGTCAGCAGGTCTTCCACTCTTGTAGACTGAAAGGTTTGCCTCGCCTCATACTCGATATACAGAAAAAACTCTAAAGTTTGATATTTATTTTGAGGTCCTAACCCAACATTTTAGTGTCTTCCTTTTTCTTATTGTCACTGCACCACAGCTCAACAAGGAAACACTGTCCAAGGGACGCACAAAGATGGAATTTAATACTAAAAACACTTTAACTTTAAAAGATACTCACTTGATTAGACTAATATCCAGTGCAGAAGTCTTTTATTAGCTGAACTTGAACTTGAACAACTGTGGATCCTTCATCTCTTACATTTACTAGAAGAGATCATCTTAATGAGGTACGGACAGGATGGACTTAGAATATAATATAATATGAAACTATCCTTTAACAATTAGCAACTCTCCTATAGGATTAAACAGCCTTGGTAAACACAATGTAAAGGTGAAAATGTCAATGATAATCTCTCTGTATTGGTGCGTGCATATGCTTGTAGACACACAGTACAAATTTGCACCAACAACTGAGTTGATCATGTCATTCAAACGGGTCATAAGTCAGCCCTGACCTGGGTTTAACTGCCCCCTGAGCAGCCGTTTCATAGCTTTAAATGCCTCTCCACCATGGCATGGCAGCACAATAACTTCTTGCTGCAAGGTTGATTTTTTTAAGACGACCCAGTAACAAATGCCGCCGGTGGTGCTGGAATTGCTTTCTTGAGACGAGCAGAACAACCAAGCATAGCATTATGCTTCTTCACAGAATCGATCCCTTGGAAAGGATACTAGTTGAATTAGGCCTTTTGCTTGGAGACTGTTGCTAAGCACTAAAATGGGCCAATGTTTATTCATCGGCCCGGGCTGTTTATCTTGGGGATAGGAATCAATGGATGAAAGAGAATGGCTCCATTTGAAAGAATACTCCAATTTTCTTAATTTGCTTATCTAGTCGAGCAAATTCAAAGAAATCAAAGAATCCTTTAAACTAGTATTTCATCTCCACACCTCATTTACTCCTTATTAGACCCCAGTAAATATTGCAGCTAATTCTCTAAACATCGTCAAAATTGAACTGGACCAGGATCATTTATTTTCAATTGTCATTATATTTAGTTCTAGAATGTTCACATTACAGTGAAAAAACATTTTACATCTGAACATGTTTATTTTTTCCTTTTCCAGTCTCCAGCTACCTTTTATATAAATTCAACTTTCAGTTGGTTAATAACAATAAAATGAAGTAACACCAACAACATAGAAAACAAACATAATAATAATGGTATTTAATAAGTGAAAATGTGTGTATTGTTTTTTTTTTAATTTTTTTATTGAACATTGATAGTACAGGATATGTACATAGAAACAACATTCACAAAAGGACCATGCTCACAATATTATTTGTACGAGTTATTACCACCCCGCCCCCCCCCCCCCCACCCCCCCCCCCCCCACCACCCCCCCATAACATGTAGGACACCCATCCAGAAAGTCGAAACGATTTCAATAGGAACAATGACAATAATAATAATAATTATAATAATAATAATAACAACAGTAACAATAATGATATTAATAATAATAAAACTAAATAAAATGTAGTAACTAGAAAACAAACAATAAATAAAAAAAAACACAAATAAACATAGGCTCACCATTGTTGAAATTGTGTACTACACACTATAATTCTCATGGATGAATAACACAACTGTAAGTGCTAGACGGCTGCTAAGTGGGTACAGTCTTAAGCTTACCCAAATACTTTGTTTGTGTTGTTTTAATTAAAAAGGGGGATGTGGTTAAATTTGAGGTTTCAGGTGAATTTGTACATGTGTAAGAAAACAAGGATAAGCAGGAGGCAAAATGTCGACTAACAATATTCACTTATTTTCCTACACTATTTTGCTCTTGCATTAAAATATCAGCTGGCAGCAACTGAAACATGATTAAACTTTATTATGGTTATGCTCGGTTAAAGATGCAATCTCAAAGATCTCGGTTTTGTTTTTTGTGGCGGAACCTATGGCGCTAAGCAGTGATTGGTTTTGGATCTGAAAGTCAGTTGGTCGCGAGTTGGAGCGGTTTTAATGTTAGCTCCGCTTTCGGCAAAAGATAGTGACCTAACAGACATTTATTCAAATGAAAATCTTCAAGAATGGGACTTTAAGGTTATGGAAAGATGACGTGGTCTTGGTGAAATACTGTAAAAGTCACCAGGGACTACAACGTGATTACAGTACTTCATTAACATTTAAATTAATTTGTTCATGTAGTGTCCAAGCCTTGTTTGCACTGTCCGTATCTGTCTAGCCCAGCTGATGTCTTGTATAAATGTCTTTGTCCTTATGTAACTGTATTGTTGTTTTAGTTGTCTAAATTTCATCTTTCCATATTTCTGCCTTGTAGTAGTGTCTGTCCTGACGTGCTGTACCATGTTTTATGTTTCTGCGGAACAGGAACCTGCTGAAAACCAGTTTTTAAACTGAGTCAGGCCTGTTTTTACATTGTAATGTAATGTTACTTTTTCTAACTTTCCTGTATAATAAATACGAACGAATGAATGAATGAAGGAAATTATACCCCAATCTTTCTCGAACATTCTCATCGAAACAAAGACATTCCCTTAAAACCTAACTGGCAAAACAAATAACAATACATGTCATTTATAAGACACAAGGCTGCTCAAATGGTGATAATATGTCACTGTTGTGTTTGTTTGTTTTCCTCCCCAAGTGCTCAGATAATAGCTAATGCCTGTTACTTTTCTTCATTTCTTCATCTGAATAATGCTTAACATCCTCAGAGCCACATATATATTTTCTTTACTGATGTTCCGGCGGAGATCAAGCATGTGAGAGCAGCCGAAAATGAACTCAGAACCGAGGTTGGATATTTCAGTGGAAGTGCTGCAGCAACTTTCTAAAGCCAGACCCCCCGGTGTGTGTTTTCTCTCTGCCAGCCTCAGCCTCCAGCAGCTAGCAGAGATGAGCTGTCTGGGAAGAGAGGCCAACGCAGCGCTTCTCGTCTCATCTCCTCCTAATCCGGCAGACCCCCTTCCACCCCGCCCGCCCTCCACCACCAACACCCCCGCTGCCTCCGCACCCCGCACAGTGACACTCAGCATTGGGCAAGTCTTTCCAACATATTCCACATCCCATTTCAACTCTGACTAATTGGAAACCTAGAATCTCTCTGTGGTTTTTTTTTTTCTGTCGTGATTTCTTTTTTCTTTTTTTTCCATTTCCTTTGTTCTTCCTCTCCCCCTCAGTGTCTGCTGTCTCCTTTTTCTCCATCATCTCAATATGAGAGACAGACAGTAAACTAACTCCTCAGTTGTCTGTGTAGCGGAGTAAAGAGAGCATAACCTGTGAAACCAAGCGCGCCCTTTATATTGGTTCATCTACATGCAGGAGGGCGGCCGAGAGACGGCAGGCTTCATTGGAACTGATGACCTCGGGTTTAGGTTTCATACATCATTATCACAAAGCCAATTTCACTCCGCCTTTTAAATCCATGGGTCTACAGGCACAGACACACACACACACACACACACACACACATACACAGACACACTTTATCTCAATCTACATTTCTTTCTCCCCTCGTCTTTCTCACATGCACACACACACAGAGTGGAGGAAGGACAATGTGCCCTAAGGGGGGTTTAGTCTAGGGACTGGTGGTAGTGCACTTAGACTAACAGCAATTACCTGATGTGCAGTAGAGACCATGTGGAGAGTCCTGGGCAAATCCATCAAAATGCAGTAAACCCAGTGGGCCTGTAATGAACTGGTGCTCTCCCAGCTCCTTTGCTGCACATCACATCAGTGTCTGGACCCATGCATTAGACATGCCAAAGGAAAGCCAAAGCCAGGCTTGTGTGAATATTTAAGAGCGGGTTGTGCAGAACGTGCATTCAGATCTGGTAGAGGCTTCTCTTTTACACTGGGCTTAGTCTTGGTCCATTCATGTCAAAGAACCACCCATGGTTTGTAAAGATCTCTTTAATTTAATTTAAGATCTCTTCTAGTTGACTTGTAATAATATAATATTTAACCTACAGCACAGTTATTTGTTAAAAACATAAAGCCTTTTATTCAAGTCTTTTATGGAAAATCAACTTTTATATAAAATGATCTCAAAACAGTCGGATTATTGAAAAAGGTTACATTTGCCACGGTTGCTATTTTAATTTGTATTGTTGTTTAATTTTGTCCCTGTATTAATTTTTTTAATAGTGTATGAGGTACCATGTGTTGTGGTTTGGGGTTTTACTTTGTTTTCTTTTCTCTCTTTCTGTGGTTTTGGTCCTGTCTTGTCTCCTCATGTTTGTGTCTTGTGTTGCTGTTCCTTTATTGTGTTCCCCTGTGAGTGTTTGTCTGTATGTTCTGTTTCCTGTTTTATTTTGAAGTCTGGTCTCTGTCTCATCTTGTCTTTAGTTGTACTTTGTCTGTCTGATTGTCCTGCCCCGCCCTGATGTGATTCACCTGATGTATCACCTGGTCCTCGTTACCTCTTCCTCGTATTTAACCTCCTTGTTCCCTTTGTCCCTTGTCAGATCGTTTTGTCCCTTGTCAGATCGTTTTGTCCCTTGTCAGATCGTTTTGTCCTGTCGAGGTGTTCGTGTCAGTGTTTCGGTCGGTGTTCCTGACCTTCCCTGTGAGTCTCTCCCAGTCGCTGTATCTCCCGCATCCTGTTTTTGCTTTTCCCTTTTGGTCTTTTTGGATGTTTTGACTTTGTTTCCTTAGTCTCTTGTTTTTGCCACCTGTTCCCTGTGTTTTTTGGAACTCTGCCTTTTCGTTTAATAAGTCCTTGTTTACCTGCTCCCGCCTCATCGCTGCGTTTGGGTCCTCATTCCTGCCTGAGTGTAACAGCAAGTACTAATGGGCCATCTGCCCTGAAGTTCAGGAAATGTAATTATTAACTAATGCTAATGTCACTATTATTCACACATTTGTTTGTATAGGTATCTCTATGAATCTGATGTTTTTTAAAGAAATTGTCAGACATTCATTAATATTGTACCAGGTCTTTTAAAGGACTTTTATCTTATAGATATGTAGTCCATCTCTTTCGAACTGCTTGAGTCCAAATATAAAATCCTCAACCTGGTTATATATCTTCAGTTCATATATCTTCACTTCAGTAATTAATTTAATTGATCCTCATACCTAAACAAAATAGGGCATTAACATCCCCCTGCATTTATCTGTTTCATGTTGTTATGTGTCTTTACCATGATGTTGTAATTGTGTAAACAAATAGACTAAGAATAAATCAGCAGACTGGATCTGCTTTGAGGTTGGACCTTCCATTTGATTGACATTTGTCTTTTTGTGGGTTAAACTGACAAGAAAAGCAATCGACTAGCAGCGTGAGAAACGACTTCATGTGAAAGCTCACAGTTGTTTGTTTGCATGTGTTAGCGTTGTGCGTTGTGTTGCAGGTCACCTCTAAATCCCAGTCGCCCTTTTGACAGTCCGTATAGGTTCAGCAGGACTTTTTTTTGCGGATTCATTTTCGCTTCATGACATCTCATTTTAGGATTACCTGGGGAGGGGCATTGTGTTGCCATGGACAACTAACCTCCTTTGCTAATCTGTCACCAGGCTTTATTGGATTTGGAGCTGTCAAAATCTTGTCCAACTTTGGGATGCCCTTAAGGTAAGAAAACTCCATTTTCTCTTTTGCGTAACAGTGACGAATCACAAATGAAACCGAGCTCGTAGGAAGCTCCTTGATGTGATATTTCAGATGCTGCTGACAGAAAGAAACTTGAAAAACTGAGCTGTTGCTCAAACATTTTCATGTAAATGAGGCCAGATGTTGAAACTGAAAATTCGGTTCTGTGTTTTAAATGTAAAAATTTGTAATTAAGTAGGACAAATAAGCCCATCATGAGATGGTACTTAACTTCAAACATCATCAACATGCTGGAAATGTGAAACAATTACTTTTATGTGGGATATGAACTGATGATAATCAGAGTAGAAAGGGCACTAACACAGAAAGGAAAGAAGATTCAAGCCATTAAAACATTAATAAACCTCTATCATTACTCTATCTCCAATGTGCCTTTCCATATGGGTTGCTGTAAAATGTTTTTTTAATGACCCAGGATCATTTAAACATTGTAATGACAATGTGAGTTTCATGTTCCACTTTTTTATTGTTCAATATAGTTTCTTTTATTATGTATATTTATTCTGCATTTATAATAGCTGAACGTGCACCCAGATGAAAAAGGGTTGAATGCATCCTCTAACACAGAGCTTTTTAAAGTCCGACACTTTTAATGTAAGTAGTATTAGATATTTGCAGTTCCTGTTTGCAATGTATGTACCATCAGCTGTCGCTGGATTACTTTCATACTGAAGAACTTCAGAATTATGATTTTGTGGCAAATTCTGAAGATTCTGAAGAATTTTAGGAACCTCTGCTCTAAGAATTAGCCACAAAAGCACATGGACTGTAGCACAAAACACCGACTCATCACCCCTTCTTTGCTCTCTTTCCTACTGCATGTCACCGATTGGCCTAATTGGCATTGTCTGGACACATGCTGATAGAGGCTGGGTAGGTGCAAAAAGTACATTTATAATTGCCTTATTACCATACAAAATTTTCTTTCGTTAGATTCTATAGCTGTGCTACTGCCTCCTGCAGGCACCTGAGGTTGAGACAACCCCATTGACTTTCTCTGTTTACAGCTGTGCCACATGTTTGAGGTTGATGCTCTCTAATTACGCGTAAGAGAGCATCATGACTATGTGGCCACATAGCCATAATGCTCAGATGACGTATGGGAATGTTGTTAGTTTTAGCAGGTAGTTTATGATAAACCAAATTATTGGACAAATTTAAATGAAAATGTTGACCTGATGAAGGTGCTAGTGGCAAAGTCAAGAGATCAGCAAAGTCCATATCGGTCATCCGCCGGGGGCCATGAATGTCTAAATGTCCTAAATGTCACGCCAATCCATCCAATAGCGGTTGAGATATTTCAGTCTCGACCAAAGTGGTGCACCGATCAACAGACCAACATTGTTATTCACAGAGCCATGGCTGCCTGGTTCAAAATATATGGCCTCCATTTACTGAAAAAACTATTCAGAGTCGGATAAAATGTAAATCTAACAGGAATTTAGGTAATAAACTTAATCCCACATTTCTGTGACAGGCAATAAAAAAAGAAAACGCCTCCATAAACGCCATCCACGTCAAACCAAAAGAGAGGAGTCAAATGTAACAGCGTTCTGTTAATTTCTCCCTCCAAGGGATTTTAATTCACACTCTGAAACTAGCATTCAATTTGAGAAATATCATTTCAATTTCATCCAGACATAATGATCAGCAGCATGAAGGTTGGATTGCTGCTGGCCAAAGCGAGGCTCCGAAGCATGATAATTCATTGTTAAATGGACACATGGCTAAAACCACATGTGTCCAGGATCCGCAGGCACCTGCGGGGTATTAGTGCTGAACGGGGGGGAGGGGCTGCGCAGGATGCTGGATAGAAAGGTGATGACACTTGGCTGCAGTAAGCAGGGATTCAACGGCTGTTGCTGCTGCTGCTGCTGCGCACACACATACTGTACATATATACATATGCACACACACACACACTTGAGCCAGGCTTTTTAAGGGGTGGCACGTGGAGGAGGAAGGCAGATGGGGAGGGCCCTGACCGGTGTCTACAGAGACAGCTGCAGCCGTCTCCCCTCCTCACCGCCTCACACCTGTTACACATCATGTCCGCTACACCACACCCAGCATCTTGGGTGAACCTCAGCACGCCGCCGCATGCACCCACTGAGAACTAACACACACGTACACACCCATTTGTCCAAGTAAAAAATAGTATTCTTAAATAGAAGAGACATCCCATAATTCTTCATTATTCCCATTTGTTTTCTTAAAATATGAAATGCATTGTCGCAGCTTCGAATACGTTTCTTGCATGGCATTTATTTGGCACTGAGTGTGAATAATGATTACTGGAAAAGTATCCGGACATTCATTTTTTTAAAAA
>NC_045733.1:18989859-18994692 GCF_008692095.1 Etheostoma spectabile
GAATTACTACAAATGCCCTGAATTGAGAATTCAGTTCAGTGACTGAGCTACATCCAGAAAGCCTTTATCTCTCTGCCAATTCTTATTATTTTAGCTCGGTCCAATATGCGTTATCTCCTTGTGTCTTCAAATTAATTCATGAAAGAGAAATGGAAATGTCAGTCATGTTTGGTCTCGTTATAGATCCCCTACATTGTTATGGGTGTAGTGTGCAACACAGAAGTCTCAGTGGATTATTCTCCAACTGAACTTAAATTGCATGTTCATTTTTCTGCATACATATCTGCTCCTTAAATTAAAAAAAAACAGGTACTGTACTGTGTTCTTCTTTGATAACAAAAACTAAACAGAAACCAAAATGGATACATTTACATTTTATACAGTATTTATATGAATTGTGTTTGTATTTCGATTTCATGATAGCGCCCCATATCTTTGCATTCATTTGGCGGAATACCATTAGTTCTCCATCTACTTAGAATCAGAATCAAGTTTATTACCAAGTAGGTTTTCCCATAAAAGAACCTTGCCTTGGTGTTTTGGTGCATAGCAATAAATATAGTAAAAGTAAAACATAGTAAAAGACAAAAAGCAAGGACTGTAAAAGGTCAAGCAACAAATGAAGAGAAAATTGACAATGAAAGAATGAGAACTTGGTATGCGGATTTTGTTACCATTAGACGGAGTAATCATCAACCTTTTATATGGGAACTGTAATTCAATTACATATGTTATATTTCTCAGTAAATTTATTCATATTAATAATAATAGATTTTACTTTCATTTATTTTGTGATTTAATTCCATAACGCCGGTAACTGTAACTAGTAAAGTTACTCACCCAACACGGTTTACCATACTGGTAGAAAGTGGTAGCGATCTTCTTGTCTAACTCTATAATCATATTTCCGAAAAAGTGGAACTATTACGCTAACACGTTGAACATCATCTTTGTTTATTTGTCAAGGTGTTATTGATTTTGTAAGCACATTTATCCTGTTACTCAACTATTTCCTTTAGTTGACACTTAAATTTCTCGGAAGGACAAACTGTCAGTGGGGGTCATGGTGCTCAGATCTCAAATGTTCTTCAAGTTAAATCTCTATCTGTTCTGTATTGATAGAGGAAAAGCAGTTTGCCCTTGAAAAGCTGCCTTTTATTAGAGTGTGCAGGAGGCTGGTGCAAACAAGTCAGGAAGCTAAACGCTGAAAGATGGAGGGCAACGAGTGGTCGGGTCAGAGGGAAGAGAGAGGTCAGGTCAGAGAAGGAGTCGCGGCTCCCTCCAATCTCCTTTGTTCCATCTTAGATACACTGGAGTGCACACTATGAAAGCATTTACCTTTGTTTAGAGTTGAAAAGCATAAAAGATTAAGGTAGCTCTGTGCATCATCAAACAGAGCTAAATAAAAAACATGATACAAAGACCAAAATCAATAACCTGCCTGACTTTGTATAGCTCACACCTCTTTGCTTCTGTTTTCAATTCAACAGCTGTAGTCACAGACAAAGGCTTTCTCTTCCACAGCCCCTGACTTGGAGCTCCAACAGATGACCGTGTAGGCCTTGTTTGCTGTAATGATGTCAGTAGTTGCTATGTAACCATGTTTCCATTAACTTACATAGCGCCGCAGACGAAGTCCAATTTTTCCTCTGATCTCCAGGGCACAGCCGGTAAGTCCCAATGAGCTCGTAGAGAGTTGTAAATTATGTATTTGAGAAGTTATTGCCTGTGGCAACTCATTTGGAATTTGGTCCTGGGCACTAGGAATATTTACTGCCTTGTGAATACTAAAGGAAGTGAGCTTCTGTATGTAAACATACAAGAATAGATGTTATTAATTCAACCATTAGGACCACATTCAGATACACAGACACAGAAAACATGTTGACATGTCACAGGAGGAAAAGCTCACACTGCTGCGGCTTATAGGGACAGCTGAATTGAAACAAACCCATCATTAGGTGCAGATGTTTTATAACTTAGTTTATGTTGAATGACAAGTCTGTCTATATTTTTCTTGCTGTAAGGAAATCCAATAAAAAGAACAAAACCAAATATGAACTGAACACACCAGCAGGTGCTGTGTCTATAACTAAAGCCTAACTTGTCTTATTGTTCTGTTCTATAGAGCTCTATTGTTGTACAAACACTATGGAAAACACCAAAAAGGGCATGTAAAAAAAAAAAAGGGACAGCTCACAGGTACCTGTAAGGCTGCAAGGTAAACAGGAATCTGTGTGTTAAAATGCGTAGGCACTTTAATTTACCAATTCACTAGAGGCTTTTTATTAAAGGTTTTTAAAGAAATGTTATACCTGCATGAGTGAAGTTGCGCTCCTCAGTCAATACATTGACATTTGCTCTTTCTACTATTAAAACACATTGCCATTGGCCACTGTAGTTTATTATGAGTCAATCTCACATACTGTACATCATCCTAGTGCCAAAATACTCATTTAGAGCATAAAGTCTGTATTGGCCCAAAGCTGAAAATAGTTCCCAACAAAACCACTGTAACATACCCCTTTTTGAGTTTTGTTTGCTAAAACTACAGTGCCCAGTTGTTTTGGATTTTTAGTTAGCCTTCTTTTGAAAATAAAAGTAAATGTTCACGAGCATTTTTTAAAGATTTACTGTACGTCTTTAGTAGGGCAGAAAGCCACAGAGAAGCTAGGGATGTGGGATGAGAGATACACAGGACTAGCAAATGTGTGCTTGGGCCTTTTGCGGGATTTGTTGACAATAACAAAAATGTGAAATATCACCGCTTATCCTTTAAATAGTGTTGCTAGCGAGCCCATGGGTGCAGTTATTTGTTGTTGTTTTTTTCCCGATCAATGACAAGTTTTGGTTTCTTATCTCGCCATGAACCTAAACAGATTTGGCAACATTTGGCCTTTTTGTATAATCTGATCTGACAATCACTACATTGTGAATATTATACTGCAATTCAAATTTGTAAAAATACATGATAACATAGATACAGATAAAAAGATATGTCTTAATTTGCTGAACGCTTTAATGCAAAGATGAGAAAGGGGTTGCTCTGGAAAGACATTATAGACTTGGAAATCATGGATAATTGTGTCTAATGTGTCAGTATATATTAATGTTTCTTTGCACCTTTCATTTGTGATCCCTTTCCTTTGCCACAGCGTCAAAGTGAATCTCCAGCAGACTCCAGCAGGCTGCAGCTCCTCCAGTTAACATTGCCAGCTGCCCTGAGGCGAGTTTAACCTGAGAGAGGAGAGACGCACCTGTACAACATTAAGCTGGGATTGTGGCGCTCAAGCTCACTAAATCTCTGTCCACCCAACAGGTATTAAACCCCGAGCAGTGAAGCGCCACACAGGGAGCTGCAAACGTCTCCTCCTCCCCGCTGACGAGCCTTTGCTCACCTGCCAGTGTTGTCAGTAGTGGAGAAAAGAAAGCTGGTGGCACTGCCAGCCTGCAAATTACTGCCAGGGCAGTTTGTGTCAGTAAAGGGAATAAGTTGTCAACGCTGCACTTCTCTCAACATCTCCGTTTCTTCAGCATAAATCAACTGAACATGTTTTTAAATCCCCTTCCTCCTCACTTGTAAACATGACTTTGTTTGTATGAACGGAGCATACATGTTTAGGTGAACCAGGCATGGCGTGATCGTGAATGACCGAGGTAAATCTATCCACCAGAGAATAATGTATACCCCGCGTGCTGAATGGTTTTGATTATGGAACAATCTGTTACTCACGTTGCATGGTTGATGGCAAAACCCTGCAAACATCCTGCAGTATATCAAACAACCGTCCGAATCTGCTTGGCCGGTCACAGATGTCCAAATCGCTCTTTCATCCTGTTTATCTAGAAATGTATCTCTGATTTACTCTTGTGGCTCAATTATAGGCACGTGTTTACATCCACAAGCTGTGATTGATTATTTTGATAAGAGTTTTATCCCCGAGGCAGTTTTATGAGTATAATGTTGTGCCGAAGCGCAATGAAATGCTATTATATTATGTCTTCATTCTGAAACCTTTTATGTTTAAATATACTGATGTCTCAGCACATGATTGATCAAAAAGAGACTTCCAATTACACTGCACAATGTAAAACCACCCATTTCTTCTTTGTGTCCCTGCTGGTTTCTCTCTTCTCTTTTTGCTGTGCACCTTTCATCAGTCGAGACACAGTGTTTAGCCATCTGGATGCTGGTATAGGGATTGATGATGTGTTTTGATCATGATGAAAGGAGGTCAAAGCCACAAGGGTCACATTAGTCTCTTTTTTTGTCTGTCGCTCTTTATCTCTGATCACCTTTCCTCCCATATGCAGATTCACACACACACCAATGCACATAGTCTTCTGGCCTTGACAGTTACTGTATTCATGCATCAACAAGGCAAGAAATGGAAGTCATCTATTGACAGTAAATACAGTTTCAAGACAGTGCCCAAAATAACGATGTGGATACATTTTCTAGATTAGAAAGGAGATGGCATGACTTCTTAGATGACAACCTGAAAGAAAGAAAAATATGAAAGAGAAATTAATTTAAGAACATGGTGTGTTGCCAGAAAAAGCCACACTCGCTAGAAGCCAGATTAGATTTTTTTAAGAGTCTGGAAATCTTTACAAACATATCTTTTCCCACGTTTGAGCAAAATGTCCATTCCCATGAGCTTCACATTTGTTTTTACTGTTGCTGCTCTCACTGCAGCTCATTACAGCCCATGGTGGAGGGAAAAGCAACACGACTTTCTGTGCAGCTTTCCTGAGGGGCATTTCTCTTACCATGGCTAAGGCTTTGTAATCTGAGCTTGGCAGGTACGTTGATGGAGCGTGTCTGTGTGT
>NC_045733.1:18994702-19004696 GCF_008692095.1 Etheostoma spectabile
GTGTGTACACGTAAACGCATGCACACATACACACATGTTTCTGGGGTAAAGGAATGGAAGGTCAAAACAAAGGAAAAGTGAGGACACAGCTGGATTTTTTGAATGCTATTGCACATGCATTAACGCAAGTAGTCAGAATTAGATTTCCATGATTCTGAGCTGCTGAGAATATGCTCACACAAAGCAACATCTGGCATGTGAAAAATCTCAAAACACTCCATATTCTCACCTCAGAGACTAAAGTTGGAACAGATGAGATAAAGCAGTAACCCTTCAACACGTTTGTGGCACATAGGGTTATAAACCATTTATTATTGTTTATATATACTGTACTGTTTATAAATGCTAATAGTTGGGGTTAAAATAGAGTCTCAGATAAAGCTGTATTTATCGCCAGGAGCAAAAGAAATAAATAAAAGGGCATTATATAGTTTTAATATTTTCAGACAAAGTAACATAGTAGATACAGTATTTGTATATGTAGTATGTACTGCATATATAATATGGAAATCAAGCATAATGTAAAACAGCAACAAGTAATACACAAAATGTGTATTATGTGATACACTTGTTTAAATAACGTATTTCAATATGATAACAGAATGAGGTAGAATACAAGAAATAAATTGTGACAGAGAATATGGTTGGTTATTGTGCATCCTTATTGATTATACAGACATAAAGACACAAAGGATTTTTTCATCTGACACCATCAGTAGGTGATCTTTTAACAAACAATTGCAGCAGCATGACTAAAACCAGTGAAGATGTATAGCTGAGCTAATAGAATCACAGAGGGGTGTTGATACAGTGTAGTGCTCACTGCTGTTAACGCGAGAGGGCCAAATGCTGGATATCTTGCATTAGTGTAGAAAGACATCCATCTATTAGAACCAGCCACCTGTTTACCGTCAAGCTCAAAGATAGAGGCAGCGCTGTTGCAAGCAGCCGTGGGGAGTCCCTCAGGGCTCTCTTCTTGGACCTTTTCATTTCTGTCAGCTTCTTGAGATGTTGCAGGCTGAAAAACATGGACATTTTTTGTATCCTGTGCTGCATTTAGACTGCTAATTAATCATTTTCCGCCTATCACACAGAAGACTACGCCGGTGCCAGCGAGCAAGAAACGTATCTGCAGCTTGCATGGCTCTACAGGTTGCTGTCATTGTGGCAGCAGGGAGGCGTAAGGGCAGTAATAAAAGAGATAGAGGGAAGAGAATCCAAAAATAACCTGCCGGAAAATAGGTGATATGAAGCTGTTCACATGGATGATTGATGGAGTTGTAATGTGCTTCTAATGGCCAGCTTTTATGATTCATTCAGGGTTTAGTATGAACTCAAATAGGTTGAATTGGATGAACATCAGACCGGATGCTCATTTTATCCTTGACTCTTTCACATGAGAAAGCAAAAGAAAAGCACACTTTAATGTGCTTGACTGTCAAACTCTTTTATCAGTTTAAAGCAGACGCTTGGCGCCGCTTATAGGAACTGTATGTCTTATATGGATGTGTCAATCGTATCATTGATTAAGAGCCAGGTAATCCTTCTGACGTGGAGATTATTGGATCAGTGCAGCACCCGCTTCAGGCTGATTTTCAAATATGAAATGGCTGTGTTAATCCGTATAGGTGGAGGCAGTCCTTCAGGCTGAAGCAAGGACAGGGAGCACTGCGGCCAGGAGAAAGGCTGCCTGAGATATTGAGAAGATGTCTGAGCTGAAGCTGCTTCCTCTTCACTTGTATTGATGGGGTTTTTTCGAATGGGGGTTTTGCGGCTTTCAGTCAGTCATACAGGGTAATTTAAGCCAGAGTTAGGTGAAAATAGAGGTACAGGTCTGTAATGTAGGCCTGGGAAAGGAAGTCATTTTGACAAAATCACCATAGATGTGGTAACTTTTGAAATATAACAGCTTTCCCAGCCTTCAGTATGTTGCTTTTACCATTTTACAGCAACATAATGAGAATTGCACACTGCCATAACTAGTTTATGATACAAAGTAATCATGAGGGACAGTTGTTTAGTGTTTTTTTTTACCACTTAGAAAAGCTAAAATAAACACCAGCGTTCATTAGTGCATAGCCATTAGTTCCAGCTATGTCATTCATGAGATTCAGAGTCAAATCTCTCAGGTTACACTGCTACTGTCAAATGTCATGTTTTATAACCACTGGGTTTTATTATGGGCCCTGTGGCTTCTACACAGTGGGTCTTGCTGTGGAATGTGCTATAACACCCTCCTTGCTTCATGTATGGTTGTGCACTCACATACAGCCGCAGTGACACGTTGTGTAATGGAGACAATTATATCAGGGGCAATGCTCTTTGGCAGCAAAAAAACATGCCACTATGAGTGTATGTTGTTATTGGAAAAAAGCAGAAAGCTGAGAGGGGTCATGGCTGCTGCGTAGCACCTCATCAGTCAGCCCAACGGCCCAGACGAGGGACTGTTTAAATTTGGCTCCTTGCCTCGTCTTGAGTTACGTCCAGATGGTCGACGAGAAGTTGAGAGACGGGTTTTTGCTTGGTTGAGCGTTTGGCCAGTCGTGTCTTCAATTTTTGAAACAGCCAGTCATTTCACATGACATCCCATAAGTTTTTCCCTAAGAACAAGTTTAAAAAAAAGAAGAAAAAAAAAGAATGCTGCTGATACTCATAAATTCACAGTAATTTTTCAAGTTCACTGCACAAGGTCACAAAAATGGACTCTGGCTTATTTCATCAAAAGTGTGTTGTGTCTTGGTCCAGATGGCCTTCTACACCACATGGGGAAGTTCTTTCACCTGCTCGGCAATCAGACATTGGCTCCGTAAGTACGAAGTCATTAAAAACAATCTGACATGTTGCTGGTCATGTATTAGATCACTAAACATCCACAGAATGCGTATGCCGTATGCTTTTTGTTTGGGTTTCCTATTTGGTGCTCACGAGTGACATGCTCGTCTGTTGAGATCAGTCAGGCCAAGGCAATTTTTTTTAATACAGCCCAATAATACGACCTGTACAGCATACAACACCCCCTTAGCCCCTCGATTCAGAAAAGAAAATCCTCCAACAGAAACTTTAAAGAGAAAAAGAATTAAAGAAAGCTCTGAAAGATTTCTGAGGATGGATCTTCCTCACTTCCTCACAGACAGACATGCTATTGCATGTCTGTCTGTGCTGTGTCTGAGCAACCTCAAGTTACAACACAACCCAGCTCTGGCACACAAGCTCCTCTCCACCACGGAGAACTGGAGAGAACACAGACTACACAATCACACGAGGCAAAGCTGAAGCACAGCGTTCACACAGAAAGGAGAAAAGGAACAAACACACAGTTGGAGAGAGAGTAAATACATTATGGACACAGAAGAGAAAGCGAGAGACAATAAAAAAGACTGAATCTTGGGAAAGACAAAGATCCAGATCCAAACATTTGGCATAAGGCACTAACAATCGGGGGGGGGGAAGAGAGAGAGGGAGTGAGAGGATAAGGAGGAGAAAATAGAGAAAAAGAAGAAGAGAGAGGTAGGCACACAGCTTGGATGGTCATATGCTTGTGGGACACAAACAAACAGAGGGTGTGAGCAGGCCTTCTCCCTGCCGACATGGGACTCCCATCCCACCTCGCCCTCGCAGACACCGCCTCGACATGCAACAGTGCCCCTTGATCCGGTGGCCTCCTGTCATCCTGTCATCAAGCTGAAAGGAGAATTAATATTAGATTCTTCCAGTTGCAGTGTGAACAGGCAATTATTTCCTAGCATGTTTGCATGTGCATTTATTAGATAGCTGTAACGGAGAGATGACAAGAAGCAAAAGGTCCCCTTGCCAGATTGAAACCGAGCATAACAACCATCTTAACCCTCAATGTATGGGGGCGACACGCTGAATGACATGAGACTTAGACAGACATTCAACTGCACAGTCACAATATGCAGTTGAGTGACATTACGTTGCAAGGCTCCGAAAAAAGAAAAGAAACAGAAGACAAGTAAAAAGAACAGTTTAACAGTTTAAATGTAACTATGTGCACTATAAAATAAAAAAGGATTATAAGACGATTATGACTAGTGCATAGCAGTAGTGACAAGCAGCAGGATGCATTGCAGTGGAAACAGATAAATGAACAATGTAAATTTAAAGATACTTAGTGCAAATGGGATCACAGTGTCCATGTAAAGTAACTAGTGTCGTATGTATGGGAGGATTATTGGGAGTTCAGCAGTCTTATGATGTGGGGGATGAAGCTGTTGTGGAACCTGGTTGTGCATTAAAAGCTGCTAAACCTCTTGCCGGAGGGCAGCAGGAAGACCAGTCCATGGTTTGGGTGGGAGGGGTCCTTAGTGATTAACTGAGCCCTGGTCATGGTTGGGGTGGGAGGGGTCCTTAGTGATTGATTGAGCCCTGGTCAGGCGGCGCCTGCGAGCAATGTCATGGATAGAAGGAAGTGCTGTCCCGATAATCTTTTTCCGCTGTCCACACCACTCCCTCTACACGTTTCCAGTCTGAGGCGGTGCAGGCCCCAGACCAAACAGACATGCAGCTAGTCAGTATGCTCTCCATTGTCCCTCTGTAGAAAGTGGTGAGGATGGAGGAGGTGCTCTCTTCACCAGAGCAGAGGTGTGGAGGGACCAGGTCAAAGTGTCTGTGATCTCCACCCCCAGGAATTTGATGCTGCAGACCTGCTCCATTGCGGCGTTGTAGATTTTTCCTGAAGTCAACGACAAGCTCTCTTGTTTTGTTGACATTCAGGATTAGATTGTTTGTGTCACACCAGTCCACCAGGTGTTTCACCTCCTCTGTAGGCCAGTTCCTTATTGTCCCTCATGAGATCGCTGTGTCGTCCGCATACTTAGAAGGGTTTGTACTGAATCTGGCACAGCAGTCGTGAGTCATCAGGGTGAAGAGTAGTGGGCTCAGTACGCAGCCCTGGGGGGAGTCGGTGCTGAGAGAGATGACACTGGAGGTGTTTTTTTTCCAACCCTCACAGACTGGGGTCTGTCTGTGAGGAAATCCTGCAGCCAGTTAGACAGGGGGGTGTTGAGTCCCAGGGGGCCCAGTTTTCTCACCAGGTGCGGGGGGATCATTGTGTTGAATGATGAGCTAAAGTCTAAATAAGGCGATAATGTGTGGAAAGTGTGTGTTCAGCCCTAAAATGTAGAAATAATGCTGTAAGAAATAAGACCAAGTCAGCATCAGTAACTGGTTTCCATTATTGTGATTTGCCAGGACAATTGCAGAGAGGACTTTGCTCATATGACACAGGATATCAAAACTTGTGTATTTATAGTTTGTTCGATTTTTTTTGTTATCATTCGCATGCAAGTCTTTTTTTATATTGGATGCAAATCTAAGTTTTATTTTTGGTGTAGTTATTGTAGGTGTGTCCTTGCACTCTATTTGAAATAATAAGCTTCTCTCTCCCCCTCTGGCAAAGATTGGTCAGTGTCTGCTGTAAGTGAGGAAAGAGCCCCACAAAGGGACAGACTAAGCTGTCCACCCATCTGACGCACTGGAGAGCTGTGCACAGATACATTGGATCACGGAGCCTCCAGAGAGCCACAGGTGGGAAGGGAGTTTAGGGAACCAGATGACAGTGGTACTGATGTTGATGATAATAATGGTGTAGATGAGGATGGAGGCAGGAGTGTGACCTGGAAGCGGAGGCGGGAGAGTCCTGTGCAAAAAGAGAGAAGAGACAGAATGAGCAGAGAAGAATTTAAAGAACTTGAACAAGAGAGAGCAGACCTCAGAGGAAAAAATAGGAACGGCAGTCTTGAGACAAGAAAAACCTGAAACAGAGCTGATGACTGAGGAGAAACGAAGAAAGTGTGACAGACGTCTGTGTTAAGAACCAGAGTGATACTTCATACGTGATAAGGTTTGTGTCATGTGCGAGTTACTGCAAATATAACATTGTGCTACTTGCAAATATTGATCAAGTCAACATACAAGTCAATTGTGACAAGGAAAAAAGGATTTTTCCAAAAGCTTTGGTAGATACATGTGACTTGGTGCAAAAATGACATGGACAAGCCGGAAAAAGCGAACACTGTTTGGATAATTAACGCTGACTGAATGGATGCAGTGCTTTACTGACAATGCACAGTATTTTAAACCCTCTCACGACCAGTCAAAAAATCAACAGCCAAGTCATAAACATGGGAATCTTTGTCATCACTTCTCCCCATCCCACAGGACATGAATGTGGTATACATGAAACTGACCTTTTTTAGAAAGTGAAGTGCTCTGTCAGTCTTGGTTTGATGGGCACGTGACTGTACAGGGAGATATTCTCCTGCCCTCCAACTAAGAACTTAAAAATGTAATTCCAGAGTACAAAGTGGTTCTAAGCAGGTTTTAGGGCTCATCATCTCAGTAAGCACAGTTGAAGAGCTCATATTACAAAAATAAAATACAAAGTTCAAAGAGCGTTAGTATAGATACTAAAACAAAAACACTTGGAATTTGAGTGTGCTGTTTATGAACAGTATTGTCCCACAAGAGAAAAGATACAGGAGGAGCTGCTAACAGTTCTAGGATGATCTTGAAAAACAATGTTCATTTTCTTTGAGATTACATTTACAGGGGCATTCCAAGAGGCCTTTTCATCCATGTCCGTTAGGGCATATATTGCACCATTTCCTGTTACTGCACAGACTGTATGATATAACAATTAGCATTATAATACGTACTGTGTGTTGTATTAAAATTGGGCCATAGCACGTTTATGTCTCCACATGATGTGAGCAGACATGAGTGCCTAAAAACAATGAAGGAATGCAGCTGACATGTTCAGACACCGACTGTACAACTTTTCAAACGATGCTGCATTATTATAATACCACATCATTTATAAACCCTGGCCCATAATCATTAACTCATCTGCAGACTCCTATCATATGAGAATAGCACACTAACTGCACACCCTCCATTCACACAGTGACAAGATATTTAACTGGTCTCACAGAGTCCCATTGATCATCATGGCTGTCTTTAGTGGAGAGGAGAACGTTTCCCCTTCCACTTCTGTCTGTAAGATGAACAGCTCCAATGGCTCAGCGCCCACTCTCTCTCATTTTATCTCCCTGTGTACTCTCAGTATCTCTGTGCAGTTGGAAGCCACCGCTGATGGCTCTACAACTTCAAGCTGTTGGGTTTAAGCTTGAAGCGTATGCATTGTTGCAGTGGGATTAATGCTGATGGCCGGTGTGACGTTGATACATAGATTAAAGAAGCATCGCCACGCTTCTATTTTTAAAAGAAACCCTTTTAATCCACCAAAGTGAACAATGTTCTTTGAAATTTGTAAATCATGTCAACTTCTCTCCACACATATGATCAGCACACCACATATTTCATGCTAATGAAGACGGGACACAAGCGTCCAAGACACTTTTTTTTGTTTTTTCCTGAAAAATGGGCATCTGAAAAAAGCTTTTATAACCCATGTGTTAATTGCTTCTCCACAATGTAATCCGGCCTAAGTGGAAGAAAACAGCGGTAAGCAGAGTAAACACAGATAAGCCAGTGTTGTCTTGTTTGGTTGAATGTTGTATACAAACAACAGTGTTCTAGATTAAACTGTCTCCTAAAGAAAAAGGTATACCAAGAAAATCTATGCAAATCATATGCCACATGTCGTACCGTAAGTGTACCCTTCAATACACTTGTGTATGAAGAAAATGATTCCATATTGAATGGCAGTTTATGATGCTATAACATACATTTAATATATGTATCATGGTGTTCATGCCCTGCTTTTGGATGACTCCAAATTGGAAATCATTAGAGTTACCCCTCCTGGTCTCAGACATTAGTCTGTCATCTAGTCTGGGGGCCTTATCTAATACTGTCAAACAAGAAGCTCATTATCTACACATATTTGTTTTGTGCAGTCTTGTTTCATTCAACTGAGACATTTAACCCAAAATTAGGTCATTTCTCTAACTAAAAGTATTTTTAGGTTATTTTGCTAATATTATTATATACCAAACAAAGAGCAAACACACAGTCTGGTGGGATATTTGTGATTGTGCCACTTTACAAAATAATCAAAGCAAAGTAGGGCATGATCAAACATCTTCTAATAAATAAATCACTATGGAAACAAAGCCACTGGTGCAGAGATGATGTGTCAACAGGGGCCACCATGCCACTGTCATGTACTGGACTTTTGACATTAGCTTTAATTAGCATATGATAGGATCAGTGGGTTTGAATCCCTCTTAAATAAACCAATTTGCAATCGTACTTAAAAAAAAAAAAAGATTGAGGGAACAACAACGGCGACGGATTTGGGATCACTAAATGGCTCGGGTTCTTGATTGATGGCCGCTAAAGAGGTCCGAACAGGGCGAAGCTTCTGCAACTCCATTTTGCTCCGAGCTTGACCTTTCTATTTCCTCTCAATACTTGTAATGATTCATCATCCTGAAGCATGCTGATGACTGCTGAGCCGACAGTAATGCTGACTGATTGATGAATGAGAGTCACGGCAGTATGCCTGTCTGAGTCATATGACAGTCTGGGCTGCAAAGTGCTTGATAATGCTAATCTTTAAGTTAGGAAATGATTAATTAGGATGACTGAGCGCTCATTTAACACAAAATTGACCAGATGAACACGTTGTTTTGTATCCTGCATGATGATGAGAAGATGACTCTACCATCTCTTTACAATCTCCCTTTAAAATCTCCTATCTCTGTTTTCACTGTGTGTGTGTGTGTGTGTGTGTGTGTGTGTGTGTGTGTGTGTGTGTCATAGGAACCAGCTGTCTGTACTGTGACCCCCATTGTCACAGAAGGCTTGGTTCCAGTGATTACTGCTGGTTTGTGTGTTGGAGTTGCTTGTGTGTCTGTTGTGTGATTGTTTCTTAGACAGTTGTGTCCTGTAAAAGGACATACACACACCGCTGTCTCTCTGAGGTCCCGGGGCCTCTCCACCGCCACCGCCCTATCCCACCTGGCATCGCTGTCAGAGACATGGCTTTGTGCCTTGGCATGCAACCATCTCCCTGGCACTAGGTGTGGCTGTGGGACCGAGGGATGTGGCTGTGCCAACTGGGGCTCCTCCGATCATTGTGTTTGTCCACTCGTTAGATGCCCAGAAGGGGGCTTTTCCACCTGTTCAATGGAAACCAGAAGTGCACCTCCAGTGGCCTCCATATGTCACCCAGATTCACACTCGCTGCACTGTGACAGGTGAGTCTTTATTAGCAGCATCTTAGACAAAGTCACGCTAAAATCATGGCTCTAAAATAAAGAACGCAATTGAAATATTATTTTGATCTTATTATTGGAGCTATTTTCTTATTCGTACACTATGGTGTTATTCCCACTAGGGACAGGGGGGACATATCCCCTTGAATTTTTTAAATGAATATTTTATTTATTAATCTCGGTGATTGGCCCCTATTTTAAACAATAAAGAAAGTAAGACATCTTATACATAGTTTAGTACTATCCTTTCTGTACAAATTTATCATTATGTTATCAAATCAAATTTACACACATACATACACAACATAATAGATTGATACTGCCAGGCATTTTTCACAGCAGACATGTTGTTAACGTTATTAAGTATTTTCCTTTTATAAAAAGTCTTTGTTCTATTTAAGTGTCCCAGTAACCCATAATGCATTCCCAACACCAGGACTCAGAAACTAAAGCAGCTAAATGGAATTCAGCCATCATTCATTTTATTATTAACACCTGTGCTTTTCCTACCGTGACGTGTCAACATGTCCTCTGTGAGTTCTGTAGTGCAGTTGGGCTGGTTTCTAAAGGGGCAATATATTACTTTTCATGCATTCAACCTAAAACAAAGGTTATCATGCAAATGACCATCACCATCAAAATTGTTTCAACTGACCAGGTTGCATGAACCCAAATACTGGTGTCAGACCAACCTTAAAGTGCTCATATATTTTCCCTTTCCTTTATTGTGTTATATATATATTTTTGTGCATGTTATAGGTTTAAAAAGTGAAAAAGCCCATTGTCCCCCC
>NC_045733.1:19004706-19009481 GCF_008692095.1 Etheostoma spectabile
CCCAAAGGGACTTACCATCTCCAACAGAAAACACCGTTCACCAACTGCTCCAAACAGCTCTGTTGTAGTCCTGCCTTGACTTCCGTGACAAACGCATGTCATTTTGTGTCACTTTGTAGCACGATATAACGCTCGCCTGCTAGCCCTCATTCGCTGCTTCTTAATGGCTAGTAGTCCTTACCTAGCTACTGTGGACTCCCAACAAAGGAATAGGAATAGAATAGAAGTGCGATGCCTTACTCGGTAGGGAGAGTGAGAGTGTTGTTGTCTCTCTGCAGTCGGCTGGAGATCCGAGGAATCTTCTCTCTGAAGAAAGCCAAAGAGGCTCTGCCTCACTAAGGTGTCTCTGAAGATCGAGGAGAAAGTTGTCGAGAACACTGATAGACCGAACGTTGCTGGGAAGCATCCTCGCTGCAGGCCTCCCCTCCTCATCACACCTTGTTATTTTTGCTATGAACTAGGAATTATTTTTTTTATACTCTCTTTTTTGCTGAGAACTTGTACAGTTTTTTCTTTTTCTCTCGTACTGATGATGCTCAGTTCTTGAGTTGTTGAACAACTCAGGATGAAAAGAGGAGCTGTAGCAATGTGCTGTCATGGTTTGACTTACTCCCTCTCCTGTCTGTTTCCCTCTCTGTGTTTTTTTTTTTTTTTTTTTTTTTTGTGGTTTTGTTTTGCCTTTCCTCTGCGGAGTGGGTGGGTCGCTCCTGGCTCTCTCTCCCTCCTCATCAAGACACCTGTGGCTGCCTACACACCTAAAGCAGATCCAGCACCGCTCCTGCTTTAAACCCAGCTTTCCAACCAGTCTCTGCCAGATCATTCATCCACCCACTGTGGTAGAGCTCGCCACAGCCAGCTTTGTGTTGAGTCTTTTCTGCTAATATCTCTGATTAAGCTTTTTTGATGTTGTCTGTCTTTTTTGCTCCAGCTCCAGATCCCTGCCTCAGCCCTGGAAGCCCAGTGAGCCTGCCTGGGCCTATCATTGTTTTTTGGACCTGCCTGCCTGCCCTCAGTCCCAGAGGATTTCTTTGCACCATTTTTGTTGTATTAAATAAACCTATGTCTTCCAACCTTTTCCCTGTGTCTGCTCTTGAGTCCCCTACCAGCCTAACATGTGCAGTACGACAGAAATATGGTGCTTTTTGAAAATTAATCCACGTGAACATATTCTGGTACAACCTTTGATACAATGATAAACTTGATAATAGGCATTACATGAGGTCTTCAATGAATTGATTTCAATGGCAGTTGAGAGTATCTCCAGCCACAATCAATGCACCATATTTAAATTCACCACACTCCATACCGATGGTATAGATAGTAGCTGTATATTAACTGTGGCTCAGTGGTAGAGCGGTTACCTGCCAATTGGAAGGTCGGTGGTTTAATCCCTAGCCCCATTGTCAAAGTGTCCTTGGGCAAGACACTGAAACCCTGAGTTGCCCCCGATGCTGTGCCATCGGTGTGTAAATGTGAGTGTTTATCTGATGGGCAGGTGGCACCTTGTACAGCAGCCTCAGCCACAGTGTGTGAATGTGTGTGAATGGTTCCTGTACTATGTAAAAGCGCTTTGGATAGTTAAGACTAGAAAAGCGCTAAATAAATACAGCACATTTAAATTTAAAAGAGATTTAATCTTGAAATGAGTTACCTGATAATCCTGTTTACATGAAGAAACGCTGGTGAAGATTTGCTTTGTTGAATGGGCTCCCATGACAGAATTTGCAATATGTTTTAATGGCATTTTATTGTAAAATAGCAGGTTCTGAAGTTAAAGTTCTGCAGCCCTGTTTCTATCAAGTAAGGAAGTGACTAATATTAATAAACTAAAAACAAAACATACAATTAAAAAAAAAAGATGAAATAGGATTTTTCCAAAATAATTGAACGTTTAAGTAACTTTTCCTTTTTAGTTGAAAACTGAATCACTGTACCTTTTTTGTCAATTTGGTTTGTATTTAGCACAAATGGTAACGATTTTTCAGTTTCCCCTGGACATATTAAATAATTTGCAGCTTTCCAGCGGTGCACCAGACATTTTGGCTTAGATTATTTTGACTCTTTAGAGCTCTGTTAGCGCTCTCATGTTGCTTTGAAAGCTCAAATACCCAAACCCTGAGTACCAGAACTCATTTGAAGCTGAAATACAACAAAAACATAGGATTAACATAGGAATGACGTTCATCACATTCACGTTTTCATTCTTGCTTTGGCTGCAAAAATTAAGTTTAAGGAATGTTAATTATGTAATGTGCCATTAGGGGGATTATGAAGTCTGGGCCGCATGTTGTACAATTACAGTATATAATGATTGTACATACTAGATGTTAAAAAAGGAATGAATGGCAAACTTTGTCACTTTCCCTCCATCCATCCCAGCTTTGAGGATGCCGTATGGCAGTGGTTGTCAGTACTTTGACACCACTGACAGATTCAACACCATCATACATTTTGTAACAGTAGTCCCCGACATTTTAAAAGATCAGACTGGCACGCTGAAATATTCTCTTTGTGCTTTGCATTAATGTCTGGGCTGAACTGCTATCTTCTCTTTCATGGTGTTTATGACTCTCTCTGAAAGTCACTTTAATAATTGAACATTTCCAGAGCATGAATTAGCAAAACTAATCTTAAAAATACATATGCTTTTGAAATCAGCTTTACTTAAACTGGTTGAGTGAATTTTGCATTCAAAAAGAAGGATTTTCGGTTCTGATCACATTAATACGAAACAGAAGGAATAGTAATGTTCCTAAAAGACCTCAATTCATCTGAGAAAAGCACTTTGTGACTACAGCATCCAGCTTACACTGTCTTGGGGTTACGAATGGCTTAATTGGCAGTAGCGCCGCAAGTGTCACACAAAATGTCAGCAGTGAAAGAAGAGGCTACTGGAACAAACTCCCCAGTGTCGTCACAGTGTCAGGAGAGAAAGTTTCAGTAAGGCGCTTTCTGAGTTTAATGAACAGTCTGGGTTGATTTCCCGTCATCACAGGCGGATAATTACTTCTGTGGAACAGGAACAAAGAGCAGCAATAACATTGAAAAATACTCCAGCGCAAGTAAAAGCCTTGCGAAAAGTACTTATCATACAAATACTGGATTTTGTCGACAAAATAATCTCATCACAAGGTCCATTTAGAGGCAGTTAATTTCATTTCTCAGAACTAAAAACAAATCTACTCCATTTGCTGAGAAAGATATGACATTATAGGAAGTCCCCATAAAAGCAAATAAATTGACCTTGTGGTTAGATTACCTTTGTCAACCTTTAAACTAAAAGTTACTCCCTATTATTGGGGAGTGATGAGTATTCCACCCACTATCTGCATACTTTGGGGGCTCTATTACAACAAATTGGGAGAGGAGCCGTGCACACCCTGGACTGGTCTATCACTGGGTTGACACAAATAGACAGCCATTCACACACCTACAAGAGTCTCTAATTACCCTAACCTGCATGTCTTTGTACTGGGGGAGGAACACGGAGCACCTGGAGGAAACCCACTCAGACACTTAACGATGCATTTGGTCAGCGTGGAAAGTTTGTTTTTAAAAACAGACAGAAGCCATTCTAAAATTAAATAACGTAACACTAGTCTGATTTATATTCCCTTTAGTCCACAATTTAAAAAAAATCATATCACCAACCTAACCAACCTAACACCAATGTGGTTGATGTTCCCTGGATTGAAAACAAAACAATTAAATGGCTTTTGCACATGAACCTTTGGGTAGTTAAATCTTATGCATTATATTTTATAGAATGATATGTAAAATGGCATGTCAAAATAGAAGGAAGATTTTGCACAAAGTACTATTACCTCCAAACTACACAATTCTGCATAACACTGCTTCTACTCCTTTGAATCTTTTATACACCAGCAGTCAGATCACTAGAAGCACCTCATGAGGTGACCTTCTAATTCCATTCAGGAAAAGAGCATTTGGCCAATTATCATTTTCTGTTACGGCAATACCAAACTGGTATTCATTTCCCACTACAGTCAATAATATATATACTTATTCCACCTTTACAACACACCTTAAAACATGGCTGTCCGATAACTATTACTGCACACTGTCAGATGTGATGTGTGCTTGGCGTGACATAGTCGGTTCTATTGTCGCTCCATCTCTCCTCCTGCCTCCCTTGTGTCTGGTGTGTGCTTTCAACGTGGCCTCTGAGGCTTTTCTCCTTTCTCTTGTCTCCTTCGTATTGTCTTTACTGCATGGACTGCTTTAATGCCATTGTCATTATCTGTGCTTGTTTGTTTGTGTGCCACTTCTTTGTAGATTTTCTTTGTTTAATTTTTTTAATGATTTATTTGTGGGATTTTGAGCACAACAGATACATAGAGTGAAATTGATACAAAGTTTAATTCTGTGAGACAAGGTACTTAACAAAGAGACTGTTTACATTATAAACTAATAAACTAAACTAAACTGTAGTGAATGTACATTTTAATGTGTTTCTTTCCACTACTGTTTTGGCTTTTACTGGTGTAAAGTCTCCCTGATTTTGAAAGGTTATTTTTTTCTATGACCAAATTTTTATTTTTATATTTTACATTCGGAAAAAAATGTAAGCACAATGTTCAGGAACAGTTACAAACAACACACTGGGACATAGGAACGCGTCCCATGGCCACAAAATCACAGAGAGGAAAAACGGGAGGGAGGGAGACACAACAACACATGCAGAAAGAGACACACACAAACAGACAGGCACAAGACAAGGGACCAATCACACACACAAACAAAAGAAAAGGCTA
>NC_045733.1:19009491-19009588 GCF_008692095.1 Etheostoma spectabile
TGCCTTCAAGGACTCAGCAATGCTGTGCCAAGTCTCCAAAGTCTTCCCCCGGGCTCTACCCACACGAGCCCTCAAAAGTTCCATGTACGTGACATCC
>NC_045733.1:19009598-19010184 GCF_008692095.1 Etheostoma spectabile
GGATCCATGAACGAACAGATAAGTCTAGAGGTGGCTTCCAACGGGTTACAATCATCCTCTTGGCAGCTCTAAGTCCAGCAAACACAGCACGTTTTGGAGTTTTAGAGAGCTGGAAGGCTTTCATACCCAAAACATTGACAGTAACAGGCACAGTGACATTAATCAAGGTGGAAATTGTAGATGCAATATTGTTCCCAATATGACCAACAGGAGAGCACTCCCAGAACATGCTGTTAATTATTTTCATGTGATGCATTGTCACGGAAGTGAGAAATGTCCTATGAATGAAATTGTAGTGAATCTGCTGATGATCTGGATTGCGAGAGACTTCTGGAATGTTAGACCATACATTATGCCAGTCGAGAGCGAGGTCTGGGTAATCACATGCCCAGATCCTCTCAACAAGAAGGGCAGTGCGGCCGGATATCACCAAGAACTGATAAAGCCTGGATACCATAGCACAGTTTTTAGGCTGCACAGTAAATAACTTCCGAATAGGATGGATGGGCTAAGGCCTCTGCCTAGGGACACCGTGTGCCTTGAGGGACGACCTTAACTGAAGGTAAAAGAAAAAAGAGGAACGTGG
>NC_045733.1:19010194-19024632 GCF_008692095.1 Etheostoma spectabile
GCATTTTGTAAGTCAGAGAAGGGTAACAAGCCAACCTCGCTAAAAATGTCTTTTAGACAATGAACTCCCCTTTTGGTCCCAATGAGGAGCTGTTGTCGGCCTCCCACCAATGAGGAGTGCTGTATTATTGAACAAAAAATAAAAGTGTGCCAGTTACAAGCTATATAGCAGTATGGGAATATTCCTTTTTGCATATTCTGTACTGCCAGTCTCAGTTCCTTAATAGAAATTAATTTGTCCAAGCTAGCTGATTCCTCTGCTGATAACTGAGGCAAGTCAAGCTGATTCAACCAGCTGTCACAGCGAGATTTATCCAAAGTAACTTCAGATTCATACAGATTGGAATAAATTGTCTGAAAGGACTTACTTATTTCAACAGGGTTAGTTCTAATATTGCCATCTGAAGATTTATAGCGGGAATGTCTGTAAAATAATCTGGATCTTAACCTCATAGGTCTAGCCCCCTGAAAGTAAAATCGCTGTCCTACTCAATGGATGAGGAATTCAGATTTCTGTTTCAGAATGTTGTTTATTTCCTTCTTGACTAATGATCGTTCTAAAGCTATCTGGTCAGTAAAATTTGTTTGTAACAGTGAGTCTAATCTGGTGAACTCAGTTTCAAGGTTTTGCAGCTTCAGTGACGTAGATTTGCGCGCATTGGAGCAGAAATGTATGGTATTGCTCCTAAAAAACCTTTTATTGCGTCCCTCAATATCCTGGGGTCCTCTACAGAGCCAACATGAATTTCTGCAAATATCTGGAATTCTGCTATAAACTGAGTGATGTAGGATTAATTTTTCAGTAAAAAACTATTGAAGCACCATCTAACTGCACGTTGAGACAATTGGCCAATTGTGGTGGCACAAAGGACCCCTTTATGGTCAGACATTGGGAGTAACAGCGCTTTATCAATTGAATGAAATAATTTAGGGGATGCATAAAGAAAATCTATGGTCTAGTCTAATCTAGGTCCCTAGTGGCCTTCGCGTTTGACCTATCATTATTTGGGTCCCACACAGCATTAAAATCTGCATCAACAACAAAAGAACAGTCCATTAACTCCAGCATTTCATTGGTGAACGTATTATAGTAATTGCCATCAAAAACATTAGGCACATAGGCTGACACAAAGGCAATTCTTCCGGCAACAAATTCTGTTGTGGTGATCACAATCCTGCCTGTATCATCTGACCAAGAGGACAACACTTTAAGTGGGAGATTTTGTTTGACAATGCCTTTTGTTTTTGAGCTTGCTTATGAGGATGCAATTGTGTGATAGAATCTATTGGCTAAACGGCCGGCGTCCACCCGCAGTAAATGAGTCTCCTGTAATAATGCAATGTCTCTTTCTTAGTAAGCCCAGAGTGCTGGCTTGTTTATGAGGAGCATTCAGTCTGCCACCATTCCAAACTAAAAATGAAAGATCACCCATTATAAAAAAATTGCGTTCTAAATTAAAGTACATGTGGATATTGCTACTGTCTTTCACTTATTTCGCTAAATCCTAACAATAGTGCATCCAAGGTCAAGTCCCTCAAAACACAAAACATGTAAAACACAGCACAACAACAGACGAGACATTGATCCAGAAGGGAGAGAAGGGGAGGAAACATGGCCAGAGAGGCAAACGTCTAAAATAGGTTGTGATCAAGAATGGAAATGGGGCAGCAAAAATGGAACACTAGCCCATTAATATCTGGTTCCAGCACTAAACAGCAACTGGTTCCACACTGAATTAACATCCGAATAAACACATTTTCTATCAACAAAAACAAGAAACACAAGGCACAAAACACCTTGGAAAGGAAACCTTTGCCAAGCAGTGGCCCAGCTAACCTATGGAGAGTAGACTTTATTAAGCTAGGTCGACATAGAATTCCGAAACACAGTCTCTGCAATCATATCAGACAACAGTGCGACAGAAAATCAGGACGCATCAAGAGAACAAGACAAACCAACAGTCCATGTTCATCAGGCAGTTGTTTCAGTGCTGATCCTCCTCCACAGTGCCCTCCGTGACGGGATCCAAAGCATCAGCTTGTAGGATCGCCTGGTTGTGTAGCGGAGGACGTTGAAAATCAACGTGCGATTAGTAGTGGTGTTCTTCTTTGATTGAGATTCAGTGGATTCTCATAATCTCTATCTGAATATCTGCTAGATTCGGGAACCACTTAGGCAGTGAGCGTGAGAGACATGAGATAGCATTAGCACCTTCTAGTCCCTCTTTCAGCCCGACGGGGATGATGTTGCATCTCCGGTTTCTGTCCTCCGTGTCTGCTAGCTTCACCTCCAGCTCTGGTAAACCGTGGCCATGACTGTCATGAATACTTGCGTTGCCTTCCATGGTGATTTTTTAAGGTTGTTAAAATCAGATCAGAGAGACCAGGCTTGCAGTCAGCATGCTAGCGGGGCATGGATAGCAGTTATTATTGTTGTCGAGGCCCACCTGTTGAATCTGATACTGAATCTGAGAAAAACTCGGCTCAAGGTAGCTTTTCTGTTTCTCCACCAATGCCTCTGCAACGCGTTGGACTTTGTTCTTGTTTGCCATTCTTCTTCAAGTAACTCTAACGTGCACAACGTAGTCACACATCAAAGTTGGAAGTATATAAAACAACTATTTGACAAATTTGGGCCAGGAGCTACACCTTAAGCTGCCATCTCTGTCCAGTCGATCACGTGACTCCATTTTGAAAGGTTTTTGTAGTTTCATTACTGTAGTTCTACAAAAGATTAAACCGAATCACACATGCACATGCAGTAAATTTCGGCATCAAACCATTCACAAATCCGGACAGCCAGCCAAACACCTACAGCCACACTGCTCAGTGTTACAGTTGCCGTTCAAACAACAAAAATACCTCTCTGGAGATATCTCCCCGCCTGATTCAGTTCCTTCTAACATGATAGAACACCAACTCAGACGTGTTTTTTCTTCATTTAATCTTCGTTTTTCTAGCTTAAGTTTACCAACTTTACTTTCTTGTCTGATCCTGTCCTCCTTTGTCATTATTACCTAGGAGCTTCCCACTGCTTAGTTTGGTAGAACCACCTGTCAGCGGTTATTGAGCACCTTAACAGATTTAGTAGAAACAACAGAAACAAGTTTGCTCAATCAGTTTCTATGCTCACATTGCAATGCGTACATTCACTGGCCTTGTTTTGGGGATTCATGTTTACCCTGAATTTACAAGTTGATGTGATTTCATTTAGTATTCCTATACCGTCCAATTGTACCACCGACTTAATATTCTCTTAACACGACTTCAAGTGAGAAAATATTTCTGCTATATTTCACCTTCAAAGCCAGCAACCGCTCAATCTCCTGGGAGCGTTTGTCACACCGCACTGCACAAACTCCCCTATTTATACAGCAGCTGGTGCAGTAAATGTGCTGTAATTGCACAGTCACACATGGATTCGGGTGTGTTCATAGTATCACACCAAATCTATTCATCTGCAGTCTATGTGATAATGATGCTCGCTTTAGCGCCACACCAGCTCCTCCTATCTTCTGTATGTTATTTAAGGGTATTGTTGGTATGCCTGTACATAAGCATCTGTCCCCTCAGTGCATTGCTTGTTGATTGCAGGAAATGCTTTTGTGCTAGGATCTGATTGGGCATCAGCGGTGATTTCGGCAGTAATGACCCGTGCTGGGAGGTGTTACAGGAGCAGATTTGGAGGCGCTATCCTGTTAACAAGGAGCCTGCTGAGACAAGCTGCGAGCAACACTGCTCGAGATGTGTGATTTCAAGCAAGGCCTGGCCCGTGCCAGACAGTTGGTGATATGCATATGACTTACTTTTCTTTATAGAAATTAAATTAATTAAATTCTGAGTCTGTGGGTTGACTCTGAAGCTAGATTAGGGCATTTGTGCAGATTTGTATTTGTTTTGAATGTCAGACATTGAAATAGGAGGCAATCGTTAGCATATAAGACAACATACAGTATATTTCAGGGGTGGTGTAACTAAGTACATTTACTAAAGTACTGTACTTAAGTACACATTTGCAGTTCTTTTACTTTATGTGAGTTTTTTCTTTTTATGACACATTCTACTGCTACTCCGCTACATTTCAAAGGTAAATATTGTACTTTTTATTCCGCTACATTAATCTGACTTTGGTTACAAGTTACTATTTTTGCACACAAAACATAAGTTGTTGATAAAATCTGATGTTTTCTTATAAATTAAACTACCCAACATTATAACGGCATATAAGTCCAGCTGAAATTATAAGACCATTAAACACATAACTGTTTGGATTGTTTCCACTTTCTAAAATGGGAGGATTTTTCTGCCTTTAGTACTTTTACTTTTACTTTAGTACTTTACCCTGATGAAATGTACAACCTTTTACTTGAGTAACATTTTCTTTTCAGGACTTTTACTTATAACAGAGTATTTTACAATGTGGTATTAGCACCTTTACTTAAGTAAAAGATCTGAATACTTCTTCTACCACTGATATTTTTAGATTTATGTGTAATCTTCTATCTTACTTTTGTAATGGTCGAAGAAGCTTAACACAGGCTGACTCATCCGTTATCCTTATTAATTATTGATCCTTCATCTGATTTTACCCTTTTCTTCTCTTAATCCCTGAGCATAATCTACAGAAGTACAGTTGGACTGACAGTTGTGTTATTTAACCTTGTTAAAACCTGACTTTTTTTTACATTAATGAACGTCCGTTACATTCAAGCCATTGCCAAAGGAGTTGATACACAACTAATTAAGACAATCAGCTCCACACAACTCCATCTGTTTTTCTCAGCATGGCTATTATTTATAAGATTGTGTCATCTGGCTAGTTTCCAGCGCAGAAGCTCGAGTGAAGATAATTACCTCTACTGAAGAGTTCATCATGTTTTTTTAGTCCTCCGTGTCCTCCGTGGTTACAAGCAACTGTGTGGAGGAAGGGTGGGGTTGGTGCAGGATCACCAATGGCAACAGTGTTTTGGTCGTTACCTCATGGGAGAGACAGAAACTACGTACTATAGATTAAAATTTAGGACCTCTTGTTTTTGTTTACAGACATTCCATGACCCCAGGATTAAAAGTTATGCTCAGTGTTGAATGAATTTAAAGACCAAATCCTCAGTAATCCTGGACCATGAATAGCTGACAACACATGTCTAATTGATATAAGGCTAAACTGTTACTGTGTTCGAATGCTGTAAGGTTGTATAGCAAATTTAGCAACTGTTGAGCATTAACTTGAGCTCATCTGAATGTGCCCTGAGCCACATAGCTCCATGCATGGCAACGTCGGTCGCCTTGTTGGTCCTCCACTTTTTCCAGACTGAATCATCTCATCCACCATTGGATGGATGTCTCTTTTGTACAGACTTTCAGAGACCCTGAGGGGTGACGTTTAAGGGATTACGTTAAGTTTTCTCTTTTGTATTATACATTTACTTTTTTATTAAAATGTCTCAGGATGAATGTCTAATATTAGATGAATTGCCATGGAATTTGGACACACTTTCGTGTCACGCCTCAGGAGGATGATTTGCAACAACTTTGGTGACATCTCAACTTTTCATCTACCACAATCATCAGATCAATATTATAATCTGTTTTATATATTATTATATTATATTTAAGACAAAATGCCTGCAAAACTAATGATGTTTCTATCAGCATCAGCTTTGTGTTTGATGCTAGCAAATATTAGCATGCTAAACTAAGATAGTGACAATGGTAAAAAGGTTAAAACTGCTAAACATTAGCATTTTAGCATGGTCATTGTGAGCATGTTGGCATTGTGACGTTCCTCAGCCTGACCGAGCTGGCTGTAGACTCCTAGTCTTGTGGAAAAACACAAGATTTGGAAGTTAAATGATAACCTGATTAACCATAATTGCACACCTATGTAAAGTTGCACCCTTTAAAACAGCAGTATATATGTAATACAGTCTCATATGTTTCTGATAAGCGACTGGTTTCATTTTAATATCCATACCACATGCAAATGTGGAGTACAATACTGCAAAAACACCATCATCACCTTTGATACGACAGACATGCTGTGAGTCACATAGGGCTCTACAACAATAGAAAAGTACACACCTATGTCAAGGAAACAGTGTAACATTACGTGAGAAATGTGACTGTTATTTGTAAAGTCCCAAAGTTAATTACATCCCATGTAAACCCAGCCATTGTCTACTGTTTCATACATGCAAATGACTGTGCCTTAGTTATATGACTGATACCTTAATGGAAAAAAAGCAAATGTTATTTCCTAAGGAGAACAAACGAAGAACTACTCATCATTGCTGAAAACAACTCTGGCTACCCCTGTGCTCCGTAGGCTACATGCAGAGTAAATCTCGGGGGGATGTATTCCAGACATAATGAGAAAGAAACATCGGGGTAAACAAATCGACTTTTTTTTGCAGGCTGGCCTAATTACAGGGCAGGAAGAAATAACTATTGGGAGAGGAGACAAGCACGCTAGTGTAATGCATTGTAATGTGCCATGGGGAGGTAATGCGTCATTTTTCTGCCTGACATGTTTCTGTGGCGTGTTCGGGTCACTCTGATCATACAGATGTTTAGATCTTTAATTCAGTTTTTACTTGTTTACTGTATATCCTAAATGTGTCAAAAATGTCCTGCCAGGGATATTTTACACTTGTTAAAGCACTTTTGTAACTTGTTTTTGAAAAGTGCTCTACAAATAAAGATTATTATTATTATTATTATTATTATTATTATTATTATTATTATTTTGGTCACATATTAAAGGTCTCATGACATGGTGCTCTTTGGATGCTTTTATATAGACCTTAGTGGTCTCCAAATACTATATCTGAAGTCTCTTTCCCAAAATTTAGCCTTGGTGCAGATTTACAGCCAGTCCCACTATGAGATTTGTGAGTCTGTATCTTTTGAGGTGGAGATAGTCGGGGGGGAGGCAAGGTAGTGGCTTGGGGTATGGCCTTGACCAACTTCCATTTCGCTCATTTGAAAGCCATGATCTCTTTTTGTCATGGGTGGCCAAATTTCTCTGGGCTGGCAAAAGCAGAGAAAGGGGAGGTAACCTTGCCCCTTATGACCTCATAAGGAGCAAGATTCCAGATCGGCCCATCTGAGCTTTCATTTTCTCAAAGGCAGAGCAAGATACCGGGGCTCGATTTACACCAATCACCATTTCTAGCCACTTGGGGGGCCATAGGCAGGCCGGGGGAACGCATATTAATGTTAAAAAACCTCATAAAGTGAAATTTTCATACCGTGGGACTTTTAAATCATAGTAAATTGATTGAGTGCTTCAACGACAAGGGCAGAAAACCCAGTGTAATCAGGTTTGACATTGTTTTTTAGTGTTTAAATGAAATGTATGACTGACTCATGGGAGGGATTATCTTAACTTTAAGAGAAGTACGCCCTTGAAACCCCAAGTTGGAATCACACAGAGATGCCTCGCTACAGATGGATCTGCTTCAAAAATGCCATGGCAGAGCAAAAATGGCTGGGAACGCCGGGGGCTGTCTGGCCCATGTGCCACATTGATAAGCACTGGAACTGTTGAAAATAATAATAATAATCTGCTTTAACTGTGTTTCCCAGAGTGTCTTTCAACATGCAGTGTGTGGATGTACACTCAAAGGCCAACATGCGTATATACATTATTGCAGCTACACTAATACACAAAACACAACATGTCATGTGATTATTATGTGCTTTCAAAATGTTGTAATGTAAGTGATCAAAGGTCGGACATATTAAGAGAGAGCTGACTGAATGTAGGAACAGTTGTGTATACATGTACACAGTATATATACATATTTATTTATTATTATAATAATTACTCTAATTCTTAGTAGATAACAAAAACAGCTGATAACCATAATTGCTTCATTAGAAAAAGAAATGTTCTCTTAAGAAATTCTATTGTAGTTCTACTGCATGGGACATACCTAATCTATCTATAGGTGCCATCAAATGTTCATTCTTGACCTCAGAAACAACAGTTTAAAGAAATTATATCAAAAGCTTTCAACCCGCATGTCCTGGACTTCCTCGGTGGGTGGAGCAGTTTTGTTGTCATGGAGATGGTTTGAAGTCACGTGACAGACCGGTGATCACATCTTATCTTTGTTGAATCAGTTTTCTGATGACATTAGAAAAGAAATCAACAACAACAACATTAAAAGATTTTAGAAGTACTCTCCCACAACTGTTTTCTTTCTGAATTTTTTTCTTCAAAGTGCTTATCTTATCATCAGTCCATGCATTCTTCACACATGCAATTTATAAAACCAAGACTGATCCAAGATGCTTCAAACATCAAGGCATGATTTGGCAGTGACTCTCTCTCTCACTCTGGTCAGAGCATTCATGCACTTCATGACAGATGAGGTGGAGTGGAGGGGGGAAAAAAATCCCTAAACTGAATATTCCCCTCACTGTAATCGTTTCAATCTGTTCTGCCAGAACAGATTGCGGTATTTTGCTTCCCTGTTGGAGTGCAGTTTATATCTCCTCCCTCTCTTATTTTCCCTCTCCCCTTTTTCCATTATTGCAATATGGCACTCTCCACTTCATTGTCAGTCTGGGCAGCGCTGCTGTAGCATAGACTCGTTACATTGTGCCTAAAGCCCACTGACCGCCTCCCTTGTGAAGGAATTTGATCATCCATTATGGATAAAATATAACACTACACCTATGAGGCCACCAGTCCCTGCTTAGGCTGGAAATGTGGGGGAGAAGCAGAGAAAATATGCTAGTAAAATTGGCCACCTAGAATTAAAATAAAAAAAGCTTAAGGAAACTCTACCCTATTTGTCAGGTCAAATTGAACGCATTTTTCGGGACTGAGAGAGAGTGGAGCATGCAAGATTAGGCGCTGCTTGCTGGTTTGTATTTCCCGGGGATCCCCGAGCCCCATTTCAGGAGTTGCAGTCCCTGTTGATTGAGAGAGCCCCTCTAAGTGGCCGTGGCAATTCCAACAACAACAGTCGACCTCCTCTGACAGGAAAAAGGCCCTTTACCACAAGAGGAGGCTCTAGAGGGGAGAGGCGGTGGGGGGGGTGAGCCAGGAGGAAGGCAGCTTGCGGTCGTACATCTTGGGAAGGCTGCATGTGTTGCCCAGACAGCCCCTTAAGTGACTTCACCTCATCTCAATGGTGCTCATTACGAGCGATAGAAAGCTATCCATTCAGGGCAGCAGTATAAAACAAAACTAAATCCATCTGGAATGAGGACAAGAGGGTGTTAACATGGGGTTGCAAAATTGATTGGGTTCTGTACAATACTGTGAATGGTAGAGGGTTGTACATCATAATTTTTACACACTTCACTCCTTGGTGCCACAATTACTGCAGCATATTTAGAATTTGAATGTATCAACAGGGTTCCCACAAATTCTCTCAATAGTTACTTATAAAACAGGAGAAAAATATTCAAGTGCCTTCGCAGTTGCTCTCTTTAAACATAATTTAATGGCTATAAATCAAACAGGGGGGGGGCACCATGGCAAAATCTAGACAGCATTGAGTATTCGTTTTGAAGCCCATGTTTACGCTGCTCGGCTTGGTAGCCTGGCGTCTCCAAGCAGCAAGCTCCAGCTGAGCTTTTAAGAAAGGCTCTGCCTTCACATGACGGAGTCTAACAGAGAGGGAGGGGAGATGGACAGAGAACTCTTGAGACTGCATTATCTTCCACTGTCAAATTCTGTTTGAAAATGCCAGTTTTGACAAATTACACCTTCCTTCAACCTAATACCTGTAAATGCCTTTTCTTTTTCAAGTCTTGAATGCACTTGTATGCTTTGGAGTGCAGGAGCTGTCCATATTCAGCAAATGAACTGGAGATAAACTCCCTCACGCCCGCCTGTGTGAAATAAGCACGAAGATAGGATTGTCCCTGTGAACTGTAGCAGGGTGAACAGATTTAGCCAAGCAAGAGCTGTTGGGTGTAATGGCCTTGATTTGAATTTCTATTCCTTTCATTAGAAGCCATTGACATTTCAAGCACACCCATACGCTATTGTCACTGACAACGCTTTATAAAGAAGAGTGATGTATCTTTCCTGAAGAGACAAAAACCCGGAATTAAATACTGTCACATTGGCACACTCTTTCTCTTTAGTCTACCATCACTCTCAATAAAAACAGACTAAACAAACTAGTGGGAAAAATGTTCCATGGCGATGCACACTAATTCAAGTTTTTTCAAGGGTTTGTTGTGCCTGTACACAAAGCATTAGTGCTGGGCATTGTTCAAAAATGTTCAATACCAGAACTGATACCGTTACTTTGTTACCGGTTCCTGAACGATGTTTTTTTATTGCGGCACAAACCTTTTAATTTTTCCTACTTCACGCGGTGTAACGTTAGACAGCCAATCACAAGCATTATGAGATCTTGGTAAAATTATTGGCCCACTGACGCTGATGAGATTTACTCCTTTAGGTATTAAAATTTGGTAGTGAATGACGAGGCCTTTTTTTGATGCTCGATGCTTTAGAGGATATTCATTCGGTGCCTAACAAGTTTTGAATTCAGTAACCAGCCCTACAAAGCATACATTAAGGTATGTTCGATGCTTCAAAGCAGCATCATTCCATCAACCATATCTGTACAACATAAGAGTTTTAAACTACATATACTGCATAACAAATTATTATTATTAAACTCTTGTGGTCCCTAAAGATCTGCGGGAGATAAGCTCCTCATGAGAATCAGCTTTAACTTTGATGGAACTAAATCAACATTGCAAACGGGGGTCGGCCATATTTGATTTGATGCTGTTTAGTAATGTAGTAGTAGTATGTCGATTTGGCATATCCTGTCAATATTTTCCTTACTGTTCCTCTTATCTTAATGGCATACTTAGACTGTATAGTGCATGCTAGTGGGCAAAATAGACCCTTGTGAAAGCTAACTGTTCCCCTTGACATGTGAAATAATTTTGCTTGCTAGTTTTTCAAATACGCACCTGCAGTTTGGTCACAGAGAAGTTAGTCTCTTTTGAGCTTTAAAAACTCATATGTCAACATAATGACTGCCAGACCTGTCACATGGCTGCACTTAACTCAACATGACCCACCTTTGTTGTTTCTACTTGTTATGAAGTTATTTAAGCGTTTATTTACCTTTCCTCTTATTTGTCTCTCCCCATATGGTGAACACATTTTAAATGGCAACATTTTTAAATATGTAGCTATGACATCTGATAAAAAAGTATGCACCATTTCAATCATTATTAGGGTTAAAGCAACACTAGAGAACTTTTTCCCGCTTTGGTCCCCCTACATGTTGGAAGCGGAGTTGTCCATTACGTTACATTATGTAAGTTTGCCAGATTGGGTGGCGATTGTTTCCAATTATTTAATTTAGATTGACATATGTTAACCACAAAGGACATGTGTTTGTGCTTGCACACTTGCTATGATATGCAAAGAATGTTATAGCTGTATGTAGACATCCCTGGTTAGAATTATACAACTAAATCAGATGGGATTTAAGCTCTGTTTCTCATATTTCATCATTTATAATAACCACATTCACATTCTGATGTATATTTCCATGTCCCATTTTGATCAATATTTCCTAGCCCATGTTCCATATTCACTTTTGTAATACTTACCTAGATTCTGTTACTTACTGGCTTGGACATACTTTTGCTTTTTTGATCTTTGTGTTGTCTTATTTTGCCTTTTATTATTTCCTTTGTTATGTTTGTGTGTTTAGGTTTCCTTGTTGTGTTGACTGCTGCTATGCACAGTCTATGGAAACGACAACTAAACACTGCACACATTGTGTATACATCTTTAAATCTCTTGAAAGTCAAGAGAAGATGTTTAACTAAAACGTGTGTAACTTCCAAGCAGATTTTGATTCAATTAGCGCCTTCTCCTGCTTAATTTATTGGCTGTAGTTGAAAATTGGACTCCAATACTTTTCAAAAGAAGTTGAAGTTTTAGATTTGGCTCCTTTATGAGCAAAACTCCAATCAGTCCTCACTTTTAACAAAATCCACACTATTACCCAATCTAATAAGTCCTCAGAATGTCATAGATGTCAGTTTATGCGGTCACAAATCAGCTCCTCTACCATCTCCATATCCATCCTCGTATTCTCTTCAACTCCTGACGTTAATAAAGCCACTGGTATCAGCGGGCTGTGCGCTGCGATATTTCAGCAGCACACTGAGAGGTAATTAGAACAATGATTACCAGCATCCAGGAAAAGAGTGAAGACAGGGAAAGAAAGTGCTGACAAGTGTGAGGTGAACTGTGCCAGGCTCTGAAAATGTGTCCAGGCAAGCACATGTATGACGGGGGTGTGTGAGTGCACACCGGCTGCTTCCTGCTAAAGCGAGTTATGTGCTGTGCCGTGGCAGGTGGAAATGCTCCATGAGGCCATGTGCCCCTGCCATCTTTAGCCCGGGGTTTGGGCCAGGTACACAGCAGCTGTTTGTCACCGTAGACAAATAACCGACACACAAATAAACACCCATGCATATCAGCCAAATGTGTCAGCTAAGAAGAAATATCCCCGCTGATTCAGGATTGAAATGTTATCTTCTTTGGGGCCACCAAGATGTAAACTTAGTTTTAAATGTTAACACAGCCACAGACAATGAACCACACACACGTTAAGTCACCACAGTCACCGCCACTGCATTGACCATACCGGTCCTATCTTTTCAATTAATGGTCACATGATTGAACTTGCACTGTAATTTAGCGTTATAGCTGCACATTTGTGTTCAGCGGATGGGGTCATATTTAATTCAGGGTGTAAGTAATCTTCGGGAGGCACCAAATGCCACGCTAAAGACTGCTCATCTGGCTCTCCTGCGAGCTGAGCCTTGTGCCTCTTAATCTGGTTTTAAATAAGATCAGGATCAGGATCATACTGGGATCACAGTCAACTCAATGCCATTATTGGTAATCCACACCAATCATATGAACCGAATAGCTGATTTGGTGATAATATTGAATATTGTTGGAGTGGTAATATCAAAAAGAAGGATGTGTATGATTATACAATATGGCCTCTGATTATGTAAATGTAAGCATGATCAAACAGATTCATTGTGTGTGTAAATTCACTTTAATCTGTACTGGCTGTAATTTTTTTCCCCACCAAACTAATGACATCACCAGTCATCTGTATATCTTTGCAATCCTCTGAAAACATACACACACTCACACACACACACACACACACACACACACACACACACACACACACACACAAACACACACACATGCCTGAATAAATTTCACTGTACATATGGTTGCTGCTTTTAAAAAGAGTTCAAATTATTCAAATACGTTTGAAAAATCAACTAACTCAACAGCTGCTTCAAGTGCAAGTTAATCCACCGTCCATTCCGCGCAGTAATCTAATGGCCATTTCCTCAACTGCACGGTTGCCATTACTTGATTCATGATGTGAATTTCTCTTTAATGTTGGAGATTTGGTATGACCTTGTTCTTTAATCTGAAAGAAATATTTTTATTGAAAATGTGCCTGTTTGGAAGGGGCCGATTGCTTGGCCTGTGGTATTGCTGGTTGTAGAATTCATCAAAACCAAATTGTAACCCAAAATTACTTACAGAAGGAACCTAAACCAATTAATATGCAACTCTCCTGTATACCCTACAACTAACGTACTGAAGTCAGTGAAAAGAGGTAGTTTTTTTCCACCTCAGACCCACATTTGAGGCAAAAGCCAATGTGTGCTTCTTTTACAATATATATTTTACGATATGTCTTAAATTCCAAACAACGTCAAACTTGGCACTGCACTTACTTGTGCCCGTGGCAAGACACCTGTCAGGTTTGAAATCAACCGGACTAACGGTTCAAGAGATATGCGCATGACACACACACACACAGACAGACAGACAGACAGACAGACAGAAAGACGTTCCTGCAATATATAGACAGATTAGTTACCCCAGAACTTTTGGTACAAAATACCGACATTTTTTAAAACATTTTTCCTGATGATTTTTAGGATGTTATTCAAGAGAGATGTGTCAAACACATCTTATTTATTTCAACAGATATAGTATGATATGACATAAAACATATGATAATACCTTATTCATTATTGACTTATTGGTCAACAACATAACATTCAATATGACCAGATCTTCAAAACTCACATTTAATTCTCAGGTTAAAGTAGGGTTATTTAAAGTTACACTAGTGTATCATCATAGATTGTTAAATACTACTGAAAAGATAAAACCCTGTCTAAACCAGTTCTGTAGTACGTTACCAGTATTTATCCTGTCGATCCAAAATATTACTCACAGTCTAGTCTATATCCACGACGGTCCACTTTGGGGATTGTTCAGGTCCCGCCGGAAATTCTGCCAATGCTTTCTTTGTGTTGGCATTTTAAACTCCAGACAGCTAGCTAGACTATCCGTCCAATCTGAGTTTTCTGTTGCAC
>NC_045733.1:19024642-19032130 GCF_008692095.1 Etheostoma spectabile
CAACTTTTGAACGTACACATGTTCCACCAAAACAAGTTCCTTCCCGATGTTATTTTCCAGAGGCGCTAGTGCTCCGTGCGGCGCCTAGGGCGCCCAAGACAATTGTGATTGGTTTAAAGAAATGCCAATAAACTAGAGCATGTTTTTCTCCCTTCCCGAGTGCTGTTGGGACTCACCAGACCCTCCTTCGCAGCGCTGTGGAGGAAGGCCTGCCTGCAATGCCAGACTACTCATTTGCATGCAGTAATTACCAATTAATGCTCTCTCCCCCCTTTCATGTATTCATCTGTCGTGTGAAAATAAAGGCCTAAAAATGCCCAAAAAAATTATCTTTAAAAAAAACAACTACTTTGTTTATAAGTACGTTGATTTATAATTTGTATTTATTCATTCACTCAGACAGTTAGTATGTCTGGCCCCTATTGCCCATTAGGGAACATAGCAGTATAGATGACACATTGAATCATTCATGTGTTCTCCTCAGTAGTTCTGCTGAACTGTGAAGTCCTGTGTGTCCTAGTTTCCTTGAGATGCGTTCAGGCCTCAAAAACAAGGATATCCGTTTGTATGAACAGGGTTGAAAGAATTTCTCAGACCTCTAGTCCTTGATAGCAGCTAATTAGTTATAATAATCAAAATTCACTGAAAGAGTTTAGTTTACCCAAGGAGACAAGAATTTGTAACATAATGAAAAGAGCTGAGAAGAATGTGACAAAGGTACAAAAAAGAAAAATGATTGGCCCAAGAGGTGAGCCTTGAGGCACACCATGCAATCAGTGAACCTAAAAGAAAGTATCATTAATTGAGAGTGAAAACGTATAGTTTGACATTTCAAATGAGAACAGGTCCAGGGCAGCCACAGATATACCAAACAAAAAAAGGCTCTGTCATGCCCATGGGGGAAATGTTCATGATTAATATGCCATGGGTTACTCAATCCAGTGGAGGGAGCTGTTCCATTTTTCTGAGTCAACGACTGTGTTTTATTGGGTAATACAGCAGTGTGGCATACAACTTGTTTCCAAACAGACCACCATTCCCTTTCCCCTACTCCCTAAAGACTAGTCACATACTGAAGGAGAATACAGCACTTGTTTTCTTTGCTTTGATGATTCTGCTCCATTTAACAGCAAACAAACATCACACAATCATACTTACAAACACAGGAGCTTTATTTCTTTTATTTTTTGTTTAAAAGGGGAGTGATGCAGATGTGAGATGTTTTACATTGGTTGAATACTCGTCCAATCTGCTACCCTAAAAAAAAACAAGGACATTTACTTCATCCCCTCCTTCATCCCCTGTCCTATAACAAGACACACCACCCCCAGGATTATTTTAAGTAACTTGATCTGAAACTGAAAGGACTTAATCTTATCTTCTGATTTCCAGCCACCATGTGACATTATCTTTTGGAGTAATGTTACAGATGTTGCCCTCTGCATCTGTTTGCATATCTGTGGAACGGGATTCTATTGAATCCCATTATTTTGGGCTATGTATGAACTACTTACGAGGACAGCTGCAATGGGCATGGACGTATCACTGCATCACTACTGCTCAAGAGAGCTGTATCACAGGATTAGCCTATAAGAGACTGTGGTTCACTAGAGTCACTGCTATTAAAACTATTAGAATAAAGAGGACTGTTCCATTAATTAAGATCATGTTTTTTTTCCAGCTGAATCTCAGTCTATGTCCCCTTAAGGACTTAAAATGTAGTTCATCCACATTTTTATTTGCTAAACGTAGTCTGTCATCAGCTTATTTGGCTCACAACATACATTATGGGCTACAGTAATATTAAAATAAAAAAAAATAAAAAAAGATGTGCCAGTAAGTAAGTGATAATACAACAGTTTAGGAGTAAAGTATAGCTATCGTTGCTGGTTTTGTGACATTTTAATTCAGCTTTTACAGTGACAGAACATTTTGAGTCAGCCAACCATGCCATTATAATTGTAGAAATAGGAAAGCTTAGTGTAAGGTAAGTTTGTGGATAAAAAGCCAATAGTTTCCTGGCCACAATGCAAAAAACTCTTCAGCAATGGACCTTTAGCATTAGCTTGTCACGTTTGTTATCACTAACCTGCAAGCAGCTGTCCTCTTACAGATCTAATAGAAATAGCAACATAAGCATACACACCCTGCAGTCTGATTTGTCATTACAATTTAACAGGCAAAACAAATATTTCTTCACAGGTCAATATTTTGCTGGGCAGCATTTACAGGCCCATGATATTAAACAGTGTGGGCTAAGTGAAGTAAGTAAAAAATAAAATAAAAATCCTAGGGCCTAGGCTATGTAAACTAACACAAGCTTGGTGTTATTGGATTTGGGCCATAGTATTATAAGACTGGGTTCATTATTAACCAAGAGTTAAACAGTCATTTAAATCAACGTTGTTATCAAATAATATTGTGTAGGCTAATTGAGCTTGTAATGAGAAAGAGCTTTGTGTTTTGGGCATTTTGTCCGTGTTAACTTCTTATTAATGCTGTAAAATATGTTACGTTTGCGCACAGTTTTGGGACACCTGCGGTGTGGAGATGAGGTGTTGTCTTTGGATTGAGATCCCACACCATATTTTAGATTTTGCCTGAACACACAGGAGGCCAGGATCCAAACTTCCGTGTGACTCCACACCCTGTTTTCCGGGGAGCCGGAGGAGATCCAGCCCTGCCTTCAACACGCTGCTCTCTTACGTCCCGTCCGTGAACAGTGAGCTGGCCGCGGCGGAGATTTCTCCTTCTGGCCGGATCTTATCTTTTCTCCAACTGAGCTCTTTCTGGTCTTATCCGCGCTTGACATATATCGGGCTAGTAAAGTCGGCGCGTTGGTGCTCAGTCGCCTGCAGATCTTTTTGTCCTTGTGCTGCGCCTCCGTGGCAATGGATTGATTTCAGTGTTTTTCTCTCCGACCTCTGCCTCGACCAAGTTGAGAAAACAGTCTCTCTAACCTGCGGCTCTCTCTTTCCAGCTACATGTTTCATCCGGCCAGTTTTAAAAGTACCTGGCTCCGGATGTTTCTGTACATTTTAGGACTTTGAACTTTTTTTTCTTACCCCCTCCCCGCTTGTGCATTTACAGGAGGTGGCCGAGGATTTTAAGGATTTCTTTTTTTTTTTTTTTTTAAAGCTATTCCGGGGTTCCTGAAGCCTGCAAAGATTTATTTGTGAAAAGTGATGGCCGAGCGGGGAGCTCTGTCGCTCCTCTCTCTCCTCTGTCTCACCTTTCTGTCCACGGAGACCGCCGCGGCAAAGCATGTCGACAAAGGTAAATGTCTGAATACACTGCTAGTTGTTCTGCGGTGTGTGTGCTTCTTTACGCCTCGTTTGAAGAAACTTACCGACATTGTATCACGAGTTGTAATAACGGAATGCAAGCTGTTGGCTTTGAAAATCCGACGTGGAGCTAGGTAACTGTTAGCTCGTTCTGCTGTGTTTAGGTCTGCTAGCCTACTCTTTAACCATTTACACAACTTTAAAAGTAAGCTACTTTTTCCACAACAGGCACACTAATTGCTCCTAGACCAGCCCTGTTTTAAAGCAGCAAAGCAACACGCTTTTCCACGCCGTCCTTTTGTCTGCACAGTAAGGCAGAACTGCTGCTACATTTCTGTTTGTCTTTCCAATGACTCGTAGACTTGCTGTGTAGCCTAGCTAGTTGTTTCACAAATTGTGTCTTTCGAGTTATGTGCATTTGGATTTGAAAGGCCAAATAAACACATGTAGTTTGAATGAAAGAAGACTATCCATCTACCTGTGCTTGAATGGCTCTGTGTGGTCATGGAAATCCAAAAGCCATGGCAGGAACTTGAATGTGGAAAATACAAAGAGTCATTAGTGCTCACTGTCAGGTAATACGCCAGCATCATCAGTCCAGCAGACATCTCATTACCTGGGCGTCAATATATGTTGAGCTGATAGATAAACAGACCCCAATTCATTTGCTTCTGTTAATTGTTTTGAAGTGAGGGGCACTGCACTGCAGTCTCTGTCTCATTCCAACTGGTGGTATTCTGTAGTGAGATATATCACAGATATTAGAGGTGCTTTCTTAATATTAGAGGTATTGATTTGAGTCTGTATGTTTAAGCATATCTCCCCAAAATTTGTGGTAAGCCCTCCCAAGCCATGAGTGCCTGAATGGGAGAGCCATGAGTAGAAAATGTCCTTCCAGCAGTCATTGGAGTGCACCGCTCCAGCACATATCACATACCCCATATCGTGACAGAGTCACATCTTTATCATTTAAAGCTGTTAGAGGCTATCAGACACAGCAGCATGTGGTCTGGAACGTTTGTGAATATAACTGACTCTTGTGCAACATGGCCCAGTTTTTCCAGTGATATGCAATGTAGTTGTGTGTCAAAAAAAGGCAGTCCATGTGCCTTTGAAACCTGGTGGTTTATTTTAAGAAGAATGAATGTGCATAGAAGACGGGCCTTGGAGTGACAGGCCTGTGCTAGTTGTTGGGCTCTCTTGCGTGTGAAGCCTGATGAAAAGACCCTCTCCCGCATGAAAAGCGTTCTGCAGTGGTGGAAGGAGAGAGAGAGAGAAAGCCCCTCCTTGGCTTTGCTGGAGATCAGTACAAAAGAGAGAAATGGGGGTAGGGTGAAACAGGCTGACTGTCTGGAAAGTAATAAAACCAGGAGATTAAGGGGACCAGGGAGTTCCTTTGGGAGCTTTGATTGATTCCAGAGAATTGGACTGGGACCCACACGCAGAGAGAGTCTCAAATTACTAATTGTGGGGTCCCCTTCTCTGAAAATATCTGTTTATTTAAAACACATTTCTTTGAGGTCCTGACTGTGGTTAGAACTTATCTTTCTTAAAGCTGTCAGAGTTGCAGCCCTGACTCAAAGAATTTCCGTCCCATTTGGTTTGGGGACAGATATAGTGGGTATAGTCTGGAATAACCTGTAAACTTCAGCCTAACTACTGCTATTTTTTTACCACTACTTCCTTTTGTAGCTCTTACAAGTGTTTGCCGCCATTAATAATGGCTCAAAAAGTTTGGCTTTTGTAGACTGCTCCCTCATAGAGGAGTGTAAAATCCATTTAGACTCTATCTTATCTCTGTAATCCTGCAGGGAGGGAATAGTGTGCTGATTGTCTCCCAGCGGACAATGCAAATAACTTGCTGAAATGTGTAAACATTTGGCAACCCTCTCTGTTCCTACACACCACTCACCAGGGTTTTATCCCCCTCACAGACCACCTTAGATGCAATATTTCCCAGACCTTTATAAACAACTGTTGTTTTCTTTGGCGCATTTAAGGTCTTCTGTGGAATCTGCTGCTAAGAACATAATTTACCACCTCAGTGTTGTTGTGTTTGGAAAGCCCTGGTGGTCCTACATCCCGGTTAGTGGGAAAAAGAAGTAGGAAGGCTTAAAGTCGGGTCTTATTCATCCTGAATATCATGAATAATACTGTTATCACCCTCATTTAACGGCGTCTGTATGCAAAGTATAATAACAGATAGAGCCCCACTGATAAAGGATTTTAAGGCAGATAGCGATACAAATATTTGGTGATTAAAAAAATCTGATATATTGTCTGATATGTATTTAAAAAATATATATATATCCAGAAATTTGGAACAAAACATAAACAGATTAGTTATTTGTTTATTTATGAGTCCTCACTAAAATAATATGATAATGCTGTTTGAAAATAAACTAAAATAAACAGAACATCAAAATATAGGAATGTTCTGATAAACAAAATGTATAAAGATACAAATTTAAGCTATGAAACTTAAAGTCCTTTGAATAAAAACAAACGACATGTTGCAAATCAACGTGTTGCCATATATATATATATATATATATATATATATAAATATGTATTTACCTGCCATTAAAATGCAGATACCGAAAAAGCCTATTGACCAACAGTATCGGCCCGCCAATATATTGGTCTGGCTCTAGTAAAAGGGTTCTCTTCTAGCCAATTACACAAATTAATTCTACAACTTTTTCTTCAGCTCAAAATAGCATCTTTAATAATAATATCTTTTCCACATGTTTACATCATGTTGTGACGAGTTGAGATGGGATGTCATCATGTAGAGTCACCGGCTGTCTCTGCAGTATAGTGTATGCTGTTTACTGATCATTTATTTATGGGCTCCAATTGCTCATAACGTCCTAATGACCTTCATCCACAGAGAGATGGATAATTGCACACTTGGCCAAGCTCTTGATTCATTTGTTTCTCTAATGAATCCAGCTCCATTAAAAAAATGCTCCTGATCTGCTTTGGACACTGAGGTGGAAGCTCACTTTGTTGTAGCTCCGTGTCCTGGCTTCAGAGGCGGTGTGGCGAGCTCAGCAGTTTGAGATCACGGTTGAAAATAACAACTTGTTTTTGTCCTGGGTTTGTGGGGTATAAATATGACAGCGATCATTGAAATAATTACCTTATCTGTCACAGCAGTTTTCACTTGTAATTGGCAGGGGTAAAGGTAGATCAATAGCCTCTGAATAGATGGCATGACATCTGCTGTTGCATTTTTTTGGTGAGTTGGGGGGTGGAGGTGGGGGAGGGGGGGGGGCAGTGTAATCACCGGCTTTCAGTTGCCTATTGTGCCTATTGTGGGAAAGTAATATGACCATTGGCTGTTATTTTATCAGAAAAAGGCTCCCCACTTTGTCGATTTGCTCATATGTTTCTGTTATTCAAAACCGTATCTACAGTGTAGGCTGAAGTGCATGATTTTTGTAGACGTAGTGCATTTAAACTATATCAAACCAACGTGGAAATAATGCACGCCTCGAATTGCATATGGTCTAATCCCATTTCTCAACACATCAAACTTTCACGCATCAGCTGTTAGCGTGGAGGTGTAATGCTTGTACACCAGATTGCGTCTACATTCATTCTCTCTCCACACACCATACATTTGAACCCAGTTTTCCCTGTGTTTATCAATTGTTGAGCTTGCTATTTAAATCTGTTTCTCTAACTGGCATTGTGAGCCCACTGTGTATTTGAGACTGGCTAGTTGGTTGCTCGTCATAGTGAAGGGAGGGCTGTTTTGAGTGGCGAGAAGCCAAGGGTCATGGTCTAGAAACCCAGAGCGGATCATGGAGTAGAAGGGAGGCTTCTATTCACCTTCCTTCTAAGATGACATTGCCTCTATCAGAGCTGCTTCTAGTGGTGCAGAGAAACACGACTGGAATCTGCTTTTCCCGTCCCTCCACTGAAGCCTGTATACCAGCCTCTGATTCTGGTGCACATTCAGTGGCCTTAAAACATGGTCAAGTTTTACCTACATTCAGGTATACATATTTTTTTTTAGCAGTTGGTTGTGGTTTACCTGGATGTAGTCTCGCTTTGCCAGACCCTCGTCCAAAGCGCGCTGAAGGAGGGTCTGGCTATGGCATTTGGGGATGGGAGAAAAACGTGCTCTGGTTTATTGGCAATTCTTATTATTTATAGTATCAAATAATAACAAGAGTTATGTCAAGACACTTTA
>NC_045733.1:19032140-19032472 GCF_008692095.1 Etheostoma spectabile
AGTAGGTCTAGACCACACTCTATAATTTACAATGACCCAATAATTCCTTAGACAGACCCAGGCTCTTGGTAGGCGGAGTCTGACGCTGGAGGTGTGATGCACAGTGGCAATATTAGTCACAATAAAGATAATGCAACAGTGACTAGAAATAGTAGTTGTGGCACTGCAGGACGTAAAAGGGCTATCGCAATCATCTTGGGCCGTGCTCAGCACCGCAGAAAAGCCGCGGTGCCTCTGCAAAATGGGCTCGGAAGGAACTTGTTTTGGTGGAACATGTTGACGTCTAAAAAGTTTTAGCAACAGAAAACTCTGATTGGACAGATAGTCCAGCT
>NC_045733.1:19032482-19045829 GCF_008692095.1 Etheostoma spectabile
TGTCTGGATTTACCCTGCAGAGATCTGAGGAGCAGGTAACCAGACTCAAAAATCCACCGGAGTTTAAGATGCCAACATAAGGGAAACCCAAGGCAACGGCTATCCAACTTAAATGAGTGAAATCCGGTGGATTTTCCAATGGCAGCGGAGCAATCCCGGAAGTGGAACGTCAAGGATATAAGCCTAGACAAACCTGGATAAATCTTTTCATGTATTCGGTTTTTACGTAAAATGTTTTGAAAACAGTCATTGCACAGAAAACCAGTTTATCTTATGTGAACTGTGCATACATTTACCATTTTTCATACTGATATTGGAAAAATATTGTGCCATTAATTTCCGCCGTATTGGCCAGCGTTACAGGTATGTTCTCTGAACGTTTTGTGTTTTTGTGCTCTCTGGGATTGTTGAGTTATTATAGTTTTGCATTTTTTATTTTTATTATAATTAGTTTTTGAAGCAGGTTTGCTAGTTTAATTTATATTTTTTGGAAAATGCTTACTTTTAGTTTTTATAAGATTTAGTCTTTTTTTGTAAAATGGGTTATTTGTTGGGTGATTCAAAAAGGTCAGAAAGTGTGTGTGTATGTACGGTATACACACACACACACACACACACACACACAAATACATTTATGTAAAGATCTTTTATATATAGTTTTTCTATATTTACATAAACATACATATATATATAATTAATTTGGATTTGATAATTTTTTTTATGTTAACATCCTGTTATGATGTATGTGTATGTTGTGTGCGATGTCTGTAAGATACTGGGACCTTGACTTTCCCCTTGTGGATCAATTAAAGTATCTGTCTATCATGTGATTGCAGTAGACATACATTATAAATAATAAAAAATCAAAAAAATCGTTAGAGCTTGAATTTCAATTAGAATACAATTTTTTTTTCTTCTTTTTTTTTGCACACCCCTAATATTTTAATGTTAAATTCCACCTTTTTAAAGCTGCAGTTCCTGGTCCACCAATTCCATCACTTCTACCAGTGCCCGGCTAAGAATAAAGGCTTTTATTATTGTTGTTGTTTTTCTCAACAAAACATTTCTGCTAATCTATGTCCGTGGGGGAAACCTGCTCTCTGGACACAGGAAAGCACTTTGATTGAATGTGGTGCAAAAGGGGAATAGGCTAGGTGTTGTTCTAAACCATCAGTTATCGCTGTACTTTAAAAGCCAGCCTATATGGTGTTATGATTGGGCTGTTCACAAAAAGCTGCTCACATAAAGTGTGCTCCTTTTTCTTCTTTTTATATATAAAAGCTCAACTTCTCTTATCCTCAGGTGCGCCTGCTGTGACTAAAACCATGCCAGACACAGCACCTTTCCAATCTGGCTGCTGTGTCTTCTTTGTGTCTGCTGACCCTTTCATGTCAAAACAATAAAAGTAAAAAAAAAAAACACTTCCTGGGATTTAGAAAAAAGTTGAGTAGTGTCAAGAGACCATATAGCTGTCCATACGGCCGTGTTTGCTGAAACCTGTGAGACTTTATGATAACTCAAGGGATGTGACGTTACTCACAATATTGTTGTCTTTTACTGGAGACATAGCTGGAAATATTACCAAGTTCCACTCTTCCTTTTTAGTTTTCTTTCTTAAAAATAGAACACAAGGCAACATTTCTTATTCACTGTGGTCATGTGCTCTCCAGGCTTCCCTGTTCTGCTGTGATTGAATGATGCTCAGGCTTAATGACCTCTGGGAGAGCAGAGTCTTTTCAGTTTCCATGGACCTGACGCACATAGCGGCAGTGCAAGGCACACAAAGAAGACACTGGAATTATGGCTGTGTGTCAGTAACATTCTAGTTTGCCATCTCTTATGCTGCTACGCACTTCATCACAGCTGTAAGTCGACTTCTGTCGGGCTCTGGAGAACTACACTGGTCAAGCTCTGCTCCTCAATGCTTGCTACCATCTTGGAGTTACACGTACACACACACACACACACACACTTTGTGTGTGTGTGTATGTGTGTGTGTTGGGGCATGGTTTGAATGTGTAGCAGAATTTCCACAAGTGTCGTTACAGACTGATCTGGACATCTTTAAAATCTTGAATAGACGTGAAGCCGCACTGATAACATCTTTTCAGTCCCTTATGTTGTGACAGGGCCTTTTGATTAAACGTTCCTACACACATTTCTTAAACTATGGGTAGTTTTTTATTGCAGTGGAAGAATTTATGTGAAACCAAAACAAACAATTTACCATTCTGCCATGCAAAGCTTTTACTAGAGCAGCACAAAAAATTGCCAAAAAGACTTGTAAGTGAAGGTTGTATTAAATGGTAGTCTTGCAGCAATACATGTTCCATAATATTTATGTTCTGCTCGACTGCAGTCATAGTTGGTCATGTACTTCAGGACAGAGTGGCATTGTCCAGTCTTTTACTGCATACAGAAAAACTGCAGTAGTCATGCTACCGTGTTCCAGTGCACGTCCTTTATATGTGCGGCATGACGGCAGGAAATGGCAGTGAGTGTATTGACTTTAGATTTAAGTAGTGTACTGCAAGCAAAGAAGTATTTTCCGCATGGCCTGGCATTCAAGCAAAACCTTGAAGGAATGAGCTTTGTGGCCCTTCCAAAGGAATCGTTATAAAAGCACAGCAGGACAGTGAGGACTTTTTTTTCCCCCTGAAAACTTTCCTCAAACTTGAGCTATTTTGGTTTTGCCGAGCTCCTGTCGTGGTGTCTCCTGTCGGTAGTGGCAGCTGCATGGGATTATGACACATGCAAGCTGTGCTTGTCAGATGAGCCTGGACTAATGAGTGCAAGGCTCTGTTATACACTGTATAACAGTTTTTACAACCCTGGGGGGGCATATTACAGACACTTCCTATTCAAAGAAGAACAAGCCTTTTTTTAAATGTTTGAATTTCTTTTTCTAACGATTGAAAATGTGTTCATTTAAAAAATAAAAAAGTGACAACTCGCGACAAACAACCCCCCCCCCCTTTCCATCATCACCACCCACCCAGATAAAAATCCAGACAAGATGACAGTAACTAACTACAACATTCTAGACCATTCAACAAAATAGTAACACAATAAACCAGATAAACATGTATTAAGCATAAGCCAAATGTTTGAATCTTTAAATCTTCTAAATCAGTGTTTCCCAAACGTTTTACAGTCCTGTCTCCCTTCAGACTTTAAACCCCCAGCTACGAACCCCCCCCACCCCTGCATTCTTCTATGAAATCTTTCTTCACGTACCCCCGACTTCACACATGGGGGTACACCTATCCCGGATTGGGAACCAGTGTTCTAAATGTTTTATTTTTCCATTAGTAAATCCCGCTCTAGTTGAAAGACAAGGCTAGCTTTGTGTTTGTATTTCGAGGGGAGGCCAAATTGAAATTAATTAATTCATATTCAGGAATCATTCTCCAAGTGCGCTTTCGCTGCACGTCTGTATTGGAAGCATCACAATGTCTTTGACACCACGTTGGCTAACCGCCATTGTCGATGAACGATGTCATCATCCATTAGACCAACCCTAGCAGGAGCACTTGAAGGTGACAGATAAGCAGCTCAGGCTTTTTGAGTGTAAACGCCACACAAACAGATGGAAGCAGTTGACATGAAATTTTCCCAATTCACTTAGATTTTGGCAACTCCTCGCCTAATCTGTTGTTAATCTAAAGAACCCTTTATATAATTAGCGTAATGTATATTTGAGGTGGCTGGTTTCATTCCTCGGAGCAGTACTTGTTGTAAATTAAGAGAGACTTGAAAGGCTGATTAATGACCTTAATTTGGTTGCACTGTACCTGCTGGAGTTCCAACGTCCTGCGGCTCTCAGACAGGAATTCATTCTCTGCCGTCTTCTTGGACGACGTCCGGGGTGTGACGAATTAACCTGAAAGTCTTCTCAATTGTGTAGGGGTGTGACGAATTAACCTGAAAGTCTTGTCAATTGTGTAGGGGTGGGACGAGACACCCAGCTCACAAGACAAGACACTGATATATATATATATATATATATATATATATATATATATATATATATATAGTTCCCAGTAGAGCCTGACCGATATATATCGGCGGGCCGATATTAGGCATTTTCCGATCTATCGGTATCAGCATTTATAATGGCCGATGAAAATTATTATATTTAAATATTCATTCCTCAGAATAACTTGACCGTAGGATTCTGATAAATGAATATTAAAAAAATTAAAACGAACTGTCAACCATGTTATGAGCGTTGGTGTTGCATAGTTTGTCCACCAGAGGACGCTCTACAACGTCCCTGTTAACAACACTGATTCTTTTTTTTTTTGTCATTGTTTTTGTTCAAAGGCCATTGAGTTTCATATTTTAAGTTTGTATTTTTATACATTTTATTTATCAGAACTTTAAAATATTTTGATGTTCCTCTGTTCTGTTGTGACAATAAAACAAATTATCATATTTTAGTGAGAACTCATAAATAACTACAAATAACCAATGTTAGGGAAATCTGTCACGCATTTCTGGATTCTCATGTGACTTTGTCATTTGTACACCCTGCGACTATACTAATCACAACAGGTAAATAGGAACATGTTGGCGTTATTTTGTCACTTACTGGAAGCAGTAGCTAGTTGGAAGCAGTTACCTGCAGGGTCTTTGCTAGGCTAAGCTAACGCTGGGGGCATCAGAGTGACAACACACACGGAGATGAGAAGGGTAACTCTAGCTCTGGGAGATACAGTGAATAACCTAAAGTCCCAATAAGTTGGCATGTTCCTTTAAAGCACTTTTAATTGCCCTTGCCCTACAACCTCAGCCTGTCAGTCTGTCTCCAGGGCTTAGGAACACTTTTGTCTTGTGTCTGTCAGTCAGTCACCAGGGCAACAGGCAACACCTGTCTGCCACGTAAGTGTTAGCTGCACGGTGTTCTCGTTATATTATATTCCAGCCAACAATTTGGAAAACTGTAACCACACTTGTGTTCCCTTGCGTACTATCGGGAGACAACTTTGAACCTGGACCAGAAATATCGTAACGTTTTAATCTCACAAGGTCTCTACTGGGATGTAGTTCATGGTGTAGTGCAGTTGTTAAGTAGCATGTGCTTAAAAGAGACTGCAGGAAAATGAAAGTCAATGCAACCTAGCCAATGAATTGATGATTGTTGTTCATTATAATTGTCCAGGATGGTTGGTGCAATTTGAATCTTGTTGTTCCTAACCCAGGGTTGTTTTTATTTTGTTTTTTTTCATGGATCCTGTGTCCTTCTGTTCCCTGGCAATACAAGTTGACTGGGGCTAAACTATTCCATTCACCAAATCAACTTGTGTTGTTGTTTTTTGACATCAAACTCTGTCATCTTCCCTTCATTCATCATATTACTGGTGCTGGGTTTACCAGTCTGTGTAGCTACGTGGGAGAAATCTTACTTATTCATAAAGTATCAATCACCCATGTACACATTGCGCCTCTCAGCCTTCATTCAGTCAAAGGAACTTTTCATGTGTTGAAAGGGCGTGGGGGCAGTCCGTCACAGAGAGAGGATTGTGAGCACTGCTCAGTGGAGCTGGCTGCCATCATCTTGTGCCCGGCCTGTGGTTCTTGGCAGCTTTAGACATGGTGGGATGTGTGTGTATATGTTTGGGTGGGAATTTGTGTAGTTGAATGCCACCCATCTGGGGTTGAACAGCTGTTTTATGATCAAGGTTCAGAGAGTTTCCCAACTTGAACTCCCTCTCTATCAAAACAACAAAGTGTTAACCTGCTCTCACTGAGAAGAAAGGCGGAAATTAGACCATTTTGATTTAGCCTTTAGAGTTTCTGTGTAGCAGCTAGCAGCCTTGGTGTCGTCTATTCAGTGTTATGCAGAAAGCAAAAAAGGACGAAAGCATGCACTGGTTGCCACACCGCTTATATTATTATAGGCAAAAGTTTTATTGTCGAGATCCTTATTTAGGTAAAGACAAAATTACAACTGTGCACGCAGCTGTGAATTGCAAAATGGTTGGTATTTGTGTGGAGTGGGTTTGTCAAAAAACTCTATTTCTAAAAATGTACTTTTGGTGAAGATTTTATAAGAGTCACATTAAAACTAAACTTAAAATAAACAGTTTTTTCCCCATTGGAAAAGATTGACGCGCGCTGGCAAGCCCTGTTCAGATTTTTTACAGAACTTTCTTAGATGACACACGAAACCCATTTCAATACCAGTGCTCAACTCCAACCAAGATGTCTAATGATGGTTTCTTTTTAATAGATAATGACTATAATCCAACTTTGGTCAGTAGTGCCAGAAACAATTCTGTTTGAAGTAGAGCTGGGCGATGAGGATATAATCAAATATCCCCATATTTTTGTGCAAATACCGTGATATTGAAATTGTGGCAATATTGTAGTGTTGATTATTGGTGCTTTCACAAAATAGGCACACAATGAGATTTTTGGCAAATAATCAGTTATGTTCATATCATAACTATCTGGGTAAAGGTAAATAATGAAACAGCTAGAACAGTCTGGTGTTTTTAGAAAATGACACCACTCTACTGTAATGCAGCCTTTTAAAACCAGGAAAAGGAACACTTGTGTTATATCAGGATAATACAATATCCAAAGTTTAGGACAATATCTGGCCTCATATATATCAGTAGTAGTGAAGTGTCTGTATTTTTTTCCAATATTTTCGTGGTCTGTGTTTACAAGGAAACACCTGGTTTGTCCGGTTTCTGTAGTAGAAATCCATAGAAACTTCTTAACTTCCAGTCATATCCGGCATAGTGTGTTTAGGCTTCAGTAAGAACAGAGGGCGTTATTTGGTTTCATCCAACACAGTACTTTTCCACGCTACTGTCTGAGCATGTGGAGCACAGCAGTGTTATGGATGGTTGAGCCTCAGACATTAAGTTTAAATAGTTTAGGGTTTACAGTTAAGGCCAGTAGAGGCTCTGTGCTAGCCATGTAGATGTCAACTTGTGTCCCAGTTCCCTTTTATTGGAGCCTCTCCAGTCACCCTCCCAGGTTTTATATTTTGATTTCACCTGCTTCTATGGTGACCCCTGGAAAATTCTCCTGGTATTAATGAATACTTCTGCCGCTAAATCCGAGCTGAACTGATTCTTTGAAAAGTTCCACATTAGATAGAGGCTCCTTTGTGCCGTTGGGAGCTCCCCTTTGGCATGCAGAGACGTCTCGCCGTGTTATTGGAGCCAGTTCCCCTCAACTCTGAGCTCATCGAAAGCTAACAGAGGTCAGGAGAGGAAGTTGAAATGGTGAAATTACTGCTTTTGACCTTTTTTTTTTTTTAAATACATTTCCATGATGTAATGGAATTCTGCTTTTTTGGCCCTTCGCAGTTGATTAAATGTATACTTCAGCAGCACTTACTTGACAAATAATGGCTTTTCTTTATTCATATAAATAATACACAGCTCTAACACAAATAAGCTTTTGCTTGGCATTAGGAAATGCTAATTGTGCCTTGGAATTTGATTCACTGTACAGCTGTGCTATTATTTTTATTAAATTTTTTTTGAAATGTCAAGCTTTAAGTGAGGTATTGGGGCTTCTTTTTTTATCACAATATTAGAAACAGGAGCTTCTGAATGGGTATTAATTTCTTGTGATTTATGCTTTATTTGCTACACTTTCTATGTGGCCAAGCACCTGGACAACTGTGTTTATGGCGTCACAGTACGATTAGTTTCCAGTCCTTATCCTCCAGAGTGTCCTTTTCCTAATGCGGCTTCTCATCCTTGACCCTTTGGGAAGATGAGTCTGATAAAAGACGAGGTTTGGCTGTGATATGACACGTGAGATTGCGAGAAACAAGTCGGCTTACTGACAGACTTGTGCAATTAGAGGAAGAATGCGATATTCCCATTATGACTCAGATTATTTCTCCAATGTGATGACTTTCTTTGTTAACTACAAGGTGGAGAATCATTTCAAAGAATATATTTTTGTAGGGGTGTGACAAGACACGAGATCGGGTTCACGAGAACGAGGCGAGATTTTAACACCACTTTAAAACTTAAATGATTAAGTATGACCGGAAAAATCATCATCTTTTTTTTTTTTTTTTTTTAATCAAAACTCAAATTAAAATTGAGCACCTTAAAAGGTTCAGCCACAAGGGATCTGTAACTGTATGAAACGGTTATAGAGACCAAAATTATCACGTTTTTCGAAAGTGTGGACACTACCTTTTAGCAGCAACTTTTTTCAATCAGCTGTCCTTTGGTATTCTTATAACCAAAATATGCTCATGCTTCGGACGTAGTCCTCTGAAAGGGCTGATACATGTCCTGAGTGCTGTCATGTCCTCCTTCCGCCATGATTCCAACTTCAACAAACGCACGCTGTAGGCTACGCAGTGCGCCTGCGCGGAAACTTCAGGAGACTCTGACGAAGCTGGGAAGGATCAAACACACAGGATTCCACACCGTGATAATAATAATATTTCAAATAAAAACGCTAATTGTTATCAACATTTTCATCTTGGTTTACCGTTACACCGGTAATCCTTAACCCTCATGTTGTCCTCGGGTCAAGTTGACCCGTTTTCCTATATCAAAACTACCCAATTGTAATTACTCAAAATAACATGATTGATTCCACACAACGCTCTTTGGAAAGTACAAATCTCTACTTTCATTAACTTTGGGGTGTCGTATTCAATTTTATAGCATTTGAAAAAATAAATTGAAGTGGTTTTGAAATAGTATTGAGTAAAAGTTGACATATTCCAGTCTGTGATTACCCATCAACATCCATTCCTTTAATTTTAGTCAAAATAATTCAAAACATTAATAAAAATAAATCAAAACATTAGGTTTAATTTCCAATAAATGAGGTTTATTGACCATAAATTCCAAAAGTAATTGTAAAACTAAAGTTTATAGTAAGTAGTAAGTAAGTTAATAAGTTAGTGACACGTACTGTTAAACGTCAACAAAAGTGACAAACATTGGAAAGAAAGGGACACAAATGTTAGAAAAAGTTAAACATTGATAAAAAGCGTGATTAAAAGTGTTGATTTTCAATTTTGACGGAAAGACAACACAAGGGTTACATCCCTATTTGCACAAACTCAAATGGCTTCAAATCCCCTCAAAAAATCCTCCTAAACAACATACACGTGTATGCGTGTCGCGTTATGTCACATCAGTTTCCTGTGGCGTCACTATGACAACCAGCCATGCTCGCCCCACGCATGAGGCGGTGCTAAATCTGCGTTGGAAAAATGAGGACGGGCCACCGCGGCCGAGACAAGCTGGTACTAGCAGTGGGTAAACGCCATCATTTTGTTCACTTTATTTGGCGATTTTCCAAAATGACACATACAGTACAGCTGGCTTTTAATTGCAGTTGGATAAAGCTGTACAGAACCTGAGAGCAGCATCTGGGACAACAGTCTCTTGAGCTGTGTCTAAATACAGACACGACCTTCCTCTGTCTGAAATGGAGGAGGATGAGCAGGTGGAGGCTGGCCCGTAAACTCCTGGAGGTGAGGGTTTCCATCCAGCTGGAGGTGGACACAACGGGCAGTGATGGAAGGCAGCTGCATCAGTTCCCTCTGATTCCTTAACCATTGTCCCTTGAACCTTGACTCCACTCGCGCCCCCCCCCCCCCCCCCCCCCCCCCCCCCCCCCCCCCCCCCCTCCCTCCCTCCTACTTCTCAACCTGTGACAGGTCACTCAGCTACAGCACCAGCATGGCTGCAAAATGGATGGCGGCCAGCAGGAAGCTCTTCTGGAGCAATAGCAGGCGAGCAGCATTCCATCACAGCACCTCGAGACACAGATGTCATATGAGACACGAGGGACGCGTTTGAAGTGGGGGATGGGGTGGGAGGGCCAATGGCAGAGGTTTTGGCATGGTGGGGCAGTAATGGTGTGGGATAGCGAGCCAGCTGCAGCCAACAGATTCTTAATGAGGTGTCCCATCAAGAACACAGGGAGATGAACATTAATGGCTTCAGCTATACTCCCTCCCTTTTCAACCACGCTAGGATGAGGTGTGGGCACACAGTAATTTACTTTTTTCCAAGCCTGATTTTAAATGTGGCTAGCCTTTTATATGTTAGGGTTGCATCTACATCAACAGTTATTTTCATTGTTGATCTGTCTTTTATTTTTCTGATGAGTTGATTGGTTGTTTAGTCCATAAGTCACGAATTTCCCAGAGTCCATTTTGCTTCTTTTGTATGATCAACAGCAAAAACAAAACACAGATATTCAATGTATTCTGATATAAAACAGAAAACGCTGCAACTGGCAATGTTTCTTTTTTCAATTTGCTTCTTTTGGCTTCATAAAATTCAATCAAAAATTGTGCACTGTGGCTGCATGGATGGGAGATCAGATTGTGTAGATGCACAGAATTAGACTCTTGACCTTTTTTAGAAGCAAATACATACATTGGCATAATGAGTGGAGGAACAGCCAGTCAAGTGGTCATGTGGATTTGGATCCCAGATTCACCTGAGGTGCATTTTTCCTCAACAAAATGTAGAGCTCTGCTCATCAAATATTAGTTTTTTTAAAATGAACAACAGACAGTGAAACTATGTAATAATATCCAATGGTAGAACCATTACTGAGAACGTGAGGAAGGACAGGGAGCTCTTTTTATAACCTTTTTGTCTGCAACCAACAATCCAAGCACTTGAATTACTGGTTGGGGAAATAATGCAAAATGCTCTTTCATACTCCATTTACCCGGCGTGGACTAAATTAGTCCTGAGTGCATTTGCATGGCATTCAAGCTTTCAGGACACCTGCTGAACAAATTCACTCAAAGAACACACACACTAACACACACACATATATATATATATATATATATATATATATATATATATACCACACACACACACACACACACACACACACACACACACACACACACACATATATATATAATATATATATATATATATATATATATTATATATATAGATATATATATATATAAAATATATAACACCACACACTTCACACACTTCGCAAGATCCCCAAACATGTCCTGCAGTGTGTTTGTGCCATATGCCGTATAATATTGAAGTGTAGCAAGTCTCAGTAAAAATTCACCCAACATTATCTAATTAAGCACAGGTGTGAAAGCAGCTTAATTCAAGTCGGTCTTGACACTTCTCACCGGTCCAGGTTCAGCACGAAATTCATCTTAAAGATGTGAATACTTTCATTAAGCAGGGGACCAAGTTGTACACTTTAATTTCTCCTCAAAAGAAGATGTCAGAAGGGGTCTCGAGTTATAAAGGGGGGGGGTTATTAGCCAATGCTAGCCTGTGGGGTGCTTTTTGTTGGAGAGTGACAGGGGACTTAATAATGAAGCTCTAACCCAATGAGCCCTGAATCAGTGGAGCCCCTCTTCCCATTCTTTGTCCTTCTCCCAATCCCCCCACAGTGCCACTGCATTCCCAGCCTGGCGGGGCAGTGTCTCTGGGCCAGGGCCATGTCACGCACCCCTTTTGGCCCAAACGACCGTGGTGGTGGGGGGGAGGAGGGGTCAAGGGTTCAAGTGCTCCCCACGGGGCGATGCATAGGACGCCTAGCGACGCCGTGGCTTGGTCCCTGCACTGGCTACGTCTGTAATTCATTTATAATGAGACAGAAATTGGCTGACCTCGCAATAGCTAGCCTTTTGGCTCTAGCTCACTATTACTGCCCCGTTCCCCTTTACCAGCCCCTCCTGGCTTAACACTGATAGCGAAGCGCTCAGAGAACATTCCTAGCGTGCTAGACAGAAGAACACACAGAGAGAGAGAGAGAGAGAGAGAAAGAGAGAGACAGAGTGTGGATTTTATAGGCTGTGTTTCTGCTAGTGCCACACATACCTGTGGTTCATGTGTTTGATGTCGAAGGTTAACTGTTTCCTATGTAACATAGGGCTGCGTACCAAATTGTGTACTTTTCTTTTTTGATGACCGACCGAATCGCATCTGTACTATCGTGGACTGATTTGTGATAAATCAAACCATGCCAAATTGTGTTACCTGAGAGTGGAAGTGCTGTTCTCTCTGCATGTTGACAGAGAGCACGGCTGAGCTCTGACCAGGCCTGCGTGATCCGGGCGAAAATATGAATCACAATTTTCTTTTTTTTTGCTTAGAATTGATATCAAGGTTCTCTGCCACGATTGTTTTTTTGACCATGACAAAACAAAACAAATTGGCAGTACCAAGCATACTGCCTATAACACTGCGAATCACCGCAAGCCTGTACACATAGAGGCTTCAGTGAAGAGAAGGGAGAGCATTGCAGAGCTTATGAGCCCTTTAAAACCTATTTTTTACAAAGTCTTTAAAACTCAACGAAGAAAGTAGTAGTGTATGTGATGTAGTCGGCTCGTAAAATTAAATGAAAATCAAAGTCATTAAGAATATCTATCTATCTATATCTATATATATCTATATATCTCTGTCTTTAAAAGTCAAAGTTATTTAAAAATGTAATCAAGATCGCGATTTTTTTTTACCGATTAATCCTTAGGGCTGGGAATCACCAGACGCCCCCCGAATACAATATTATTGCGATTTTAAACATACTGCAATACAATTTATAACCTTTTTTTTCCAACTTTTAATTTTTCCAAATTTCAAATGACGTCCCCAAAAGGAAACTTTGTCAACATCTGTTTTATCTAAATCTTCTCTAAAAAGACACATTTCTCTGTTTGTTCATATCACTTCAATTTTATCGCTGCAAAATGGGATTGTCATGCAGGCAAACTAAACCAACACATATGTAATAAAAGATTGATACTTGGCACCTGTGTATCAATACGGTATTGCCACTGAAAATACCGCAATACTATGCTGTATTAATTTTATTTTATTTTTTATTTTTTTTGGACACACACAAAGCTGCGGATGGCGCAAAATTGTTGCCTCGGCAGTTTAAGTCACACTGAGTCACCGCAATGCCGGTAAGTGTGGTTACAGTTTTCAAAACGCCACGCAGACAGTTTATGTTGTTGTTACTCGAAAAGTAGCTTATGAGCTCAATTGGTATCAAGAAAAGTATTTTGTGGTAATGGTATCAGGTTTTTGAACATTACACATAACCTGTAAATATGACAGCTTTGGAATTTTTGCACACATAATAGCACTTGGCTAGCTGTTCTGCAGTCAGTGCTCCGGTAGGTTTAGCACCTCACAGGGCTGCCTTGCTGTTAGTTAAAGGAACAGAAAGTCTTCCCATTCATAGATACTTAATAAAAAGCGTGTTGGTTTTTTTGGTCAACGTGGCGGCAGTCTGTATCAATAAGATTTCCTGAAGGGAAACAATTGTGTGAAATGCAGGAAGCCATTAGGAAGCCAGGGACTCATGTCTCTCCCTGCTGAGTAA
>NC_045733.1:19045839-19069210 GCF_008692095.1 Etheostoma spectabile
CCCCCCCCCCCCCCCCACCCCCCTGTTTCATCCACTTTTGAATGAGCCCAGCACTTGTAACAATAAAGGCAGGAAATGAACTGTACTCACACAGGAGCGTGCAGGATGCTCATTGTGTTCTTAATTGACCAAACTAGGTTGGGTGGTAGAGGAGGCTTTTCTCTAGCTGAAAATAGCAGAAGGTAGGTGTGGTCCAAAAAGCAGCTAATGAGGCAGTATTTCATTGCATAATTTTAGATTTTCTTGGTCTGTTTTGGCCGTGTCCTATCTGACCCAGTTTGTGTGAAGTTGAAGCCCACAAATCCATGACTGCCTAATGCAGGCTTGCATTGCTTACATGCAGCAGATAGCTCACACTTTTGAGCGTGTGATTGAAAATGTTAGAAAACAAACATGTCACATATATATTGTGTTTTTGTGGTGCCGTATAGAGCACAACAGCGTGGTTCCGAAAGTACATATTGCACTCATTCTGCGGAAGGATTGTCAGCCACAATGTCTTAACCATCCAAGGTAGACTTAGACGTAGAAGGCACGGAACCGGATGAAATCAACCTTGTTTTAAGAAAAACACGTTTTATTATATGTGAGAAGTACTACACCGCCCACGATCCTAAGTGTAACAGTGACGTCTTTTATAAGTGGAACTCGCTGTTAACATGGAAAGGTTACCGCACCCACAAAGCCGGGAACAGCCAGCGCGCTGCCACCACGGAAGTCTATGATCGTTCATGTACCTTGTTGTCGCAGAATCAAATGTTTTTTATGGTCCTGATGTGTTTCGTAGCGGGTACATCGTATTATACATTTAGTCCATATACCCATTTAAAACATCAGTGGAGTGGGCGCTCACTAGAGCTCTATGTGCTGTGTGGAACCACTTGCAGCCCTCAGTGTCAAGCTGTTTACTATTTGCCAACCTCACCTGGCTGCAACCTCCTCTTTTTTTTCTCTGTGGTATGCAGGTGTGACTCACAGCCAGACACTACCATTTAAACTGTCATCTCAGGAGCCCTCCAGGGGAAAGTTGTTTTGCTAGTATAGAGCAGTATTATAAATGAGCTGACCTGCATTCAGAGAAGATTGCTTATGTTTTTGGGATTTGACAATTCAATTGTTTGTGTGTTGTACTAATACCCACTCTCTCCTCAGAGCCATTAGCTTTTTCTTCCATACACATCTCATGTTTTGAGGTAATGTCATATACCAATTATGCACCAAGAATCCAATGAACCAGTATCCAGATTGCCCTTCTGGTTTAATTGTTTGGTAAGGGATCAGTGGCTATCTAGCCCACATTTTGTGCTCAGTGTAATTGATATTTGGTTTACCCATAGATTAAGTGACAACTAAGCAGGTTAGCATTAAGGATTTTCCCAGATTAATTCCAGGAGTCAAATCTGAGTAGGCTGACCACTCTCCCCGTATGATCCCAAACGTCTGCTTTACCTGGGATTTACTAGCATATGAAAAGAAAATGAGATCAGAGGTGGTGATAAATCCTGCAACTAAGCCTCCCTTTGAGAAAATGAGATGCAACCATGGCTCCGTCAGTCACCAGCCGCTCATTTCTGATAAATTGTTTTTTGGTGCTCAGGTGATGAGAGGTTGGGTAGTCCTTCAGAGTGCAGCTTCGTCAACTAATGCCACTGTCAGTTTGGCCATGCATTTCCTTTATTTGCTTTCTTGTCTCTAATGATGTGTGATGCAGCTTTGCAGTGACTTGTTTGTATTGTGGCATGTGAAGAAATGTGCTCCAGTGAGGCCATCGTCCCTTTTGTTGTAGTCCATTTAGCCTGAGGTGGTGTGTTATACTCCACACCGAGAGCTGTTGCACTACGCTAGACATTCACACTGTGTCCAGACTGTTTGGGTCCCCATGTCCCAGCAGATTTGCTAGCAACTAATTTAGGAGTGGTTAAGTGATTTAGCATCTGTTTTTTATGGGACCCTAGTGAGCTACAACTGCCACCCCCTTCTGCCCATCACTGTCTGTGCCTGTGGCGTCGAGGCTTGCTTTTGAATTTCAATCAGCCCTGGATGCATTGTTGTGTTTATTTGAGGGGGATGGGTTAGATAGGGTGTTAGTATTAGTATCTGGTAGTGTGTGTCAATCAAATATTCACTGGGACCCACGGGCAGCACATTGGAGGATAGGTTGGTGTGTTCTCAGGGGGCACAAGGCTTTTAACTGCTGCCCGCCGGGGCAAACCCTGCCCTACATTCTTCACACGTCGTCCTCCCTCCCCTCGTCATCCTCCTCCCAACGTGAACACAGGCAGTACAATCAATAACAGCCTCACCCTTCTTCTCCTTCCACCGCCCTACCCCCTTCGACTCCTCCTCTGGTCATCCGCTCCCTGCTTTCCATTTATCAACACAGCGTTTGATGTTGGCTTCATCATTCTCTGTCAACCCCCCCAACACCTCGATGTGTGTAATTGCATTAGATTTGTCAGGGTGGCGCATTTATTTGCTCCGCCCCAGCTGGTATTGGGCCAAAGGGCTTCTTTTCCATGTACCTTCAAGCGCAGACATTAGTTTTAAGTATGTTAATTCAAATTTATTTCCATGTGGCGTTGCACAGTTGGGGTTCAGTGGCTTCCCCAGCACCCTAAGGTACATTACATGTTTTATTAAGGCTGTTTTCCTTTTCCTGATTCCCATTGTTCCTACCACCGTTCTTCTCTTCTTACCAGGCAACGAGGCGTAAGTGTTGAGCTTACATTAAGAATCAAACCCTACAGCAGGCCTGTTGAGCAGGACGAGTGGAAATGAGAGAAAAACTCATCTCAAACATAAACATACACTCGGACAGTGAGGATGCCTGCGTTGTCATGACACTGGGAAATATTCCTTGAAATATTTATGGATATTTTTGTCACTTGTGCTCATTCACAGTTTATTTCTCAAAGATTGTGCTCAGTTTGAAAATATTTGACAACAGTTTTTATTGGCCCCACAGGGAAAACTGGAGTGTGTGTGTGTGTGTGTGCATGTTTGAGATACTTTGTACAAGTTCAAATTCAGACCTAGTCATGTCTGCTGTATTTCACTTTTGTTTATATGTAAACATCACCAGAAAGAACTGGAAACATATTCAGACACTAAAATCAGAGCTTTATTGGCAACATTTCCAATGAAGCTCTAATTCCATTTTATTGCATTCACATTTTGTCTCATCAAATCCCTTCGTCTACTAATGAGTGCTAATTTTCTTTTGTGAGGCTCTTTTGTGCAACCTGTTGTGTGAGGCTAATCTCCGGCAAATGCATTTCTTGTTTTTTGAGAAAGAGTGGGAGGATGTATGGGGAGAAAGGAGAAAGATGGTGTACAGAGGAGAATAGGGAATGGGAAAGACTTAAGAGGCACAGTGAGAGAATCTGTCGTTGTCGATTTACACACGCATTACAACCTTGGCGGCCACATTAGATCTCTTTCTCCATACACCAAACTACCATTAATAATGGATACAGCTCTCCAGCTCTTTTGCTTTCTCTTCCCCTCCCCCCAGCATTGCCCCTCAAGCCATCTACCCCTCTCTCCCTGTCCCCATCTTCCCTACCTCCATCCAGTCCTTCCCTTCCCTTTCCCCCGCCCCCCTTCCCCCACTGTTTCAGCTATGAGACTGCCAGCCAGCAGCCATGGCAGGTGTGCATACATCATCATGGCGTTGGCCACACAGCCTGCAGCACCCAAACAGTCATCATCAGACAGACACATCCACCTGCCTGAAAAAACCCATTGTTGAATAGTTGAGTGTGTGTTTGTTTCCTGTTTTGTAGCAGTTGGTGTTATTTGGGTTTCAGTGAGGACATTAGCTTGCTTTGTTTCTCTTGACAGAAACCTACAGACAATGACAGATGGAAGACAAATACATTCCGAGATATTGAGTGCACACAAGCTATTGTTGACACTCTTGTGCATGCACAGTGGGAAACGGTGTAGTTGCTTTATTAATAGCTTGATTGTGACTTCAGTGTTACATCTGTCATGTGATCTTGTGTTCCCCATACACAAGCGTCTCAAGCTTAACCCTTTTAATGTTATTTTCTCAACGCAACATCTATCATATCATATATCATCATAAGTTTTTATTCAAGCCCAGAAAAAAAAATTACAACTGTGTTCAATAGTGAGCTAAAGTCGACCCACCGTTTAACAGCAGTCACCAGTCTGATGTGTCAGTCAACTGAATTATTTGTCCTGGTCATTGTTACAACACACACTGATTTGCAAAATACCATCGACTGTCTTCTTTATCATTTTTTCTCCTGCACTAGGGGATGCAGAGGTTTTTTAAGCTCTTTTACATAGCACAGGATCCATTCCCACGCATTCATACACTGTTGAGGTGCTGTTGTACGAGGCTGCCGCAGACAATGGCTGCAGCATCGGGGGCAACTCGGGGTTCAGTGTCTTTCCCAGACCAACCTTCCGATTGGCAGGCAACCGCTCTGCCACTGAGCCACAGCCGCCCTTGACAATATGGAGAAAAGGAGATTCGCATATAGAACAACACTGAACAAAATCATCGGGCTTAAGTTTCTATTTGTTTTGCATTAGATGAGACATATGCACACCCAAGACTTGTCATTGGAATTAATGCGTTACATCAGCACAATAGTGTCCATGTTGTGTCGCCGTTTCAAAAGTGCACATGCACGTGGCACCCCGCTAATCACGTGTATGGGCTGAGGATGGATAACACCATAAATACAGTGCATTTGGCATTTGAAAGACACTAATGTCATACTAATCCTCTCACCATGATAAATGAAATGCATACGTAAGATGTGTAGCCCAGTAGTTCTCTGCTTGACTGTTAATCCCTCTGGAAGACCCTCTAGTTTGGAGATGAACACGGCATCATCATCACACACTAACACTGGCACTAAAACTAGAGATGTACCGCCTCCGATACGGCCTATAACGCTGCTAGCGGTATCGGGAAGTACTGGAGTTTATGCACCGATCCGATACCATGTAATAAAGCCTAGAGCCCAACCGATAAATGATTTTTAAGGCCGATACAAATATTTGGTTTTTGATATTCCAATGTCGGCCGATTATAAAAAAAAAGAAAAAAAAAGAAAAGAAAATATATATATATATATAATATATATATATATATATATATATATATATATATAAAGGCAGACCGATCTTATATATTTTTAATCCAGAAACACGTAACAAAACAGATTTCTCTAACATTAGTTATTTGTAGTTATTTATGAGTTCTCACCAAAATAATATAGTAATTTTTTTTTATTGTCACAGCAGAACAGAGGAACATCAAAATATATTAAAGGTCTGATAAATAAAATGTATAAAAATACAAACTTAAGATAATAAATACATTTATAAAGGATTCAGTGTGTGACAACGGTGTGAGCAGACTTGTCTTCTATGCAAGGAATATAAATCATTTTCAGTTTTAATATGATTTTGTCACGTCCCAACAAGAGATTGGTGTGGGTGTTTCCTTATTTTACGCATGCTCCAATGAGCTCTATCCAGTCAGTGACTGATTAATTCAGGAGACTTAACTGTAGGTTTTTGGTGCAGTTGCTCCGATAGCAGCATCCTCCTATTTAGGGGCTGCAGTCATGGCTTTTTGAAAGGTGTAGTTGTTTTCTAAAGCAATCCCATGTCACCTTGTGTACTGAGTGTTTCTGTTGCTGGTAGTATATTTCCCTACAAAGACACCACCAAACGCATTAGGCTCATAATACCAGAAACTGGTCCTGGTTGGATCCCCCTGTCATAGATTGTCACATTCAAACCAGAGTACAATAGAATGAAATCAATGGAAAAGGGCGGTGGAGGGCGTTAGGACTCCAAGTTGACAAACTACGGACACAGCAATCATAGAGGAGAAATCATGTTTCCTGTCCACTTCTGTGGGATTATCCTCATCCGCTCTAACTGTATATGTCCTTTACTGTGTTTGTGAGATTGTTAATGTAGGTGAAAGCACTACATGCCGTAGTGCTGCTACACCACCATTCCCACTGAAGTGATGTCTTGCTTAGAGAAATTAATATATATTGTGGCCCTAATGGTATTAGGTTCAGTCAGAGGTCTCACACTCTACTAACCATATGGTCAAACCTCAGTGTATCTACAAGGAGCATTATCACGCAAGCATGCTATGAACAAACAACTGTTCAATTGCTATTGAATAATTGGTGACAGTAAAGAGAGTGTGTGTGTGTGTGTGTGTGTGTGTGTGTGTGTGTGTGTGTGTGTGTGTGTGTTTCAGGTTTTAGAAATTGGGAGCATTGCCCATCGGAATTTGTTTTCCTTTTCCTCATGGGACTGTCCGCCCCTCTCCACCCGGGGCAATCTGTCTTCCTGTCATCCTATTGATCCCCTACAACGCTCATTAATATGGGGAAAAGGGCCATTGAGCCAGAGATGGGAGGCTAGTGGCTGCTGTTTGCTGTTGGGAAGGTGTGTAAATGGAATAAGTGGAACAATTCATCTAGCCCAGAATTATATTCTCAGAACTGGGATACCTTCCATCTCCACTTAGAAAATGTCTGGCTCAGGGGAAACAGCACAGGCTTTCATGAAAGCCACATACTCAGAAAACCATTGCAATATGAGTGTAAATAAAACTGCAATATCATGTGCGCAGCCAGCCACGGAGGTTTGTTGTAGATGTTTGGCCTTGGGCACATGGATGACAAAACCCTCTTAAGAGGAGAGTACATAGAAACAAGGGATTTTAGTCTCCTCGCATCAAGTGGCCTTGCTGAGCTCAAACTAGCTTAGAATCAGTGAATGTCAGCTCGCTATCCAGCAGTCTCTCTCTCTCTCTCTCTCTCTCTCTCTCTCTCTCTCTCTCTCTCTCTCTCTCTCTCTCTCTCTCTCTCTCTCTCTCTCTCTCTCTCTCTCGCACTCTCGCAGGTTGCTTAAAAACGAGAGTGGGTGGCAGCTTCAGAAGCATTTTGAATTGTTTAGATGAAAATGAAATCAAATCCAATCAGACCATTAAATCTGCCTTTTCTTTGTTTTTCCTCTCTGATGTTGTATTTTGATTTGAGCTTCATTTACATTCATATTGAATTTGTTGTGTGCCATATGCTCCCTGACGTTGTCATGGGATACAGGCCAGAGACCCACCATTTTCTTTCTGGAGGCAGCTGAGCACATACGTTCGTATTTGTTTTAAGTGATGAGATAAGGAGAGGAAAAGTCCCTCCTCAGTGGATACATGTTTTATGAAACCAAGATGCTAACATCATCCGCTGTTCCATATCAGTTTGACATGTGCAAGCAGCCAACAGGTTGTCCTTCAGTGTCATGTTACACCAATACATGGGATGTTTAAACACACCGAGATAGTGTTCTTTCAGAAGAAACAGCCAGTATGCAAAATGAGCAACTGATCTGAAACTGAAACACAAATCTCTGTGTTTATTCCCTGTAAATGAGAAGTGAAATGGACTAGTTCTGATGGACAATGAAATGCGCTTGGGGACTCCAGCCTATTCACTGGCCAGGCAGCAGTGGCATAATCAAGGGACTCCCGCACAGTAATTTACAGGAAAGTTTACCCGACGCGCCCCAAAACACTCAAGCTTTTCTTTAACCTGGGGTGGTCTGGCAAGATCTTTTCATTCAGCCCCTCCTAAACTTGTTAGTAAATCATGGCCTTTGTGAGGTGCCGGAGAAATTGGCCATTAATAAGCACTATGCCTAGTCAAGTGGCACGAAAAGCATAGGGGTCAGGCCCGACTTCCAATCATTATACCTCATCTACTTCCTAGTAAAAGGCCTCTAGCCACTCAGCTACAGGTCGCCATGGAGACCCAGGACAGGGAGCGGTGTGTGTGTGTGTGTGTGTGTGTGTGTGTGTGGGGTGGGGGTCGCGGGGCGGGTAACGGCACAGACAACCATTAGCAGCCCATTGCCTGGTAATTAATGATCATCACTGGCTCAAAATTAGGGCTCAGAGAAAAACAGACACAGAGCTCGTTCTCCGAGAGCAAATGTCACATTATCACGAAATACGTCTGAGGGCTGGAGAAGGGAGCTGAGGGGGTTTCGTTATGGATGCATGGGATGTCGAGAAAAGCGACAACGTTGCAAAAGCGGGAAAATAGTGATTTGTGAAAGTGATTTTCAGGATGGATTGGAGGGATTGTGTGCAAGGAATAATATATTTTCATTTGCATAAGCATACTTCTACACAGAAGTCAGTCTTCTTTTGTTTAAGATTAGTTTTTGTGGCTTTTCCCTATTATTACAGTTGATAGGTGTGAAAGGGGGAGAGAGAGATGGGGGATGACACGCAGCGAAGGGCCGCAGGCGGATTCGAACCCGGGCCGCTGCAAAGGACTCAGCCAACATGGGGCGCACACTCCTACTGACAAGTCTGACCCCACAAGTCTGTCTTCTGCTATTCAACAGACAGAAGAACTCGCTAAGCCTGGCCTTTGCACCTTTTTGCTCATTCGCCACGTTGAACTGGTGTCTATCTGGCTGCACTGAAATAATCACTTGTCTAATCGAGTTATGAGCGCTGTTCGCATTGCAAAAATGAAGCTCACATTATTGGGTTTGTAATCAAATCGTGGGTCTGCTTGCCCTTGGGGGATTTTCAGTCATCCGGCGAGCCAGCCAGCCAATCAGCCAGCCACAGTGGCTTTGAAGTGCCGGCAGACCAAACTACCCATCTTCCCCCTCTCTCCTCAAGCAGAAAGCTCCTCTCCATGCTGCACAACCAAATGTGCATTCACTCACTCATTCACTCATTCGCTCGCTCACAAAAACAGTTCTGTGGGCAAATAAAAATGCAAATAAATGCCACACAGATGCCCATGTTTGAACGTGCTGATGGGCATAGACAATAACATGACACACACACACACACACACACACACACACACACACACACACACACACACACACACACACACACACACACACACACACACACACACACACACACAACAATCGGTGGCACACAGACAAAGACTGTAGCCAAACCATTCAGGAAGGGCCAGCGGTGTTCTTTCTGACAAGCGCGTGCGCGTGTGTGTGTGTGCGTGCGTGCGTGTGAGCGAGCGAGCGTGCGTGCGTGTGCGCGCGCTCAGTCTGGGCTTACAACCCAGATACACAGCAGTGACACCACACCTTTATCTCACAGACACACTGGACAGATTAAGAGGACTTGATCGTGAGGACGTGTTTTTCAAGTACACGGATTTCTATGAGACATGGTTATAAAACATTTGAAGGCAACGCTTTTAGTCTCGCTTGAAACATTGTATTAATAGTATGTACGTAAGGCCCTGTAGGCTCTGTGGTGCATTTATTTAACTTATTTTAAGTATTTCATGCTCTCATTTAGAGCACATTGTGATGAGTCATGGCTTGGCTGTGCCTAGAATTCTGACAGGATGGATGACAGTTATGTTGACAGGAATGCTGGTCGTTGCCAGATGGCACCTGTGAGCTCTGTTTTCATTTTTTTTAGGCTTCCATTTACTGTACCCTTTGGATAACCATAAAACAGAATTTCTAATATTAAATAATTGTTTTGTTCAAATTATCAGTGCCAGTGTGTCAGGATCGACGCTGTCAAACGTTCGTTTGATTTAGTTCATTTCAAACTATACGAACAGCACATTTAAAGCTGCAGCAGAAAAAAACTAAAAAACAGACCAGACCTTTTTTGATTTGCAGTTTGGAATGACTGAAGTGGGATTATTAAAGTTGTGGAAGAGCAGCCTTTTCATTCAGTAATATCATAACTCTGTATACATTTATGGGTCGAATAAGAAACGAGTATTCAGCGAGGACTAAGATTTTAGACTAATGCATAGAAACACCCACATTACCCAAGCTAAACGGGATGTGGTCTTCACTCTTCTGCCACTGCTACCGTTCAGACTGGCAGCTCATTGCCTACATCCAGTAGGTCCAGTTAGTGATACAGGCAGTGGTTGTTGTTATTCCAGACATTCCTGCTGAGGATTGCATTATCATCTGTGGCATGGTGGCGAATTCTAGCATGTCTGTCACCCACCGACTCATCCCACAGGCACTATCAGTGCTCAGCCTCTCACAGGCATGCATGTACACACTGTGTCCCACCCTCTTAATCCCCATTTCTCTCTCTCTCTCTCTCTCTCTCTCTCTCTCTCTCTCTCTCTCCTGGCTAAACCTTTTTATGTGTCTCTTGCTCTCCCTTTGCCTTGCCTTTCCTGCCCTCCCTCCTCTCTCTTCTCTGCCTTCTATGCTATCAAAGGCAATGGAGAGTATTATCACCCAGAACCATCCTCTCCATGGCTAGGCTAATGCAGCCCGACCACACACACACACACTCACATACACTAATACGCACATGCAGTATATACACCAAGCGAGAGAGAGAGCAACCTTATCAGAAGCCGCTGTCAGACCCTCAATTAATTTTGTCATTAACTGAATCCCATTACTCCCACTGCTGTTCCAATGCCATGACGTCTCACCCTCATGGATGGAAGACACTGCCAACACACATGTATTATGCTCTTACACACACACATACACACAAACACACCACACAGATGCCAATTCTATGCTTTCTCACTGACATCCATTTACATCCTAATGATGGAAGTAAATCCCCAGTGCGATCACATGACCTATCACCCCACCTTGCGAGTCACTGTGAGCACGTTCGGGTCTGTGCAGCCAATCTTCCGCCAGAAAGGGAGGGATGAGAGGGGAGGGGTGATGGATAGGGATACAGACAGGCATGGTGAGAAAGAAGGGGAGGAATAGGAACAGAGAACCAAGGGGGTTATTAAGTGATAAGACAGCGCATGCCACAGAGAGACAAGGTGAGAGAAATGGAGTGGGAGTCCTCACACATCTCCATTTCTTTTTACCTCCTCACCACCTGATGTGTTGCTGCGGCCCCTGGGCTACACGGGGACCAGTGGCGAAGCTGTTTACTAGACTCACCAGCTCATTTCCTTTTGAAGGAAACCGCTTGTGGTCCAGCTCCGCTCATGCCTGATACCGATTTCCCTCCTGCTGCTCACCCTTGTCTGTCTCTGCAGCTCTCTCCCCATCTCGCCACAATGATCTCTGCCACAGCAGGCTGTGGTTCAGAGTAACCCAACTCCATTTTGAAAGCCAATTGGTCTTGTTAGGACTTTCTGACTTGTGGAGAAAGTGATCTTGGCTTGGGGGCAGAAAGGGACAAACTCCCTTTCTGGGAGAATTCAAACTTCTAGAGTTTGACTACCGAGCGGATTTTGTTATTGTTTTGGAGTAGCTCATTCATGTTCCACTGCCATTCTGCTTATCTTTTTTTTTCTCCCTCAAGCCTTAGTAAGTTAGATTTCCCTGTCTTGCATAACATTTCTGTTTTCCCTCATTTTCTCTGTCCCCTTGCTAAATAAATTTTGCTTGTGGTGCATTCTGTGTTTTTGAGTGAGCTGTGTGGATTGGGTATTGCTCGTGGCTTATGGGTTCGAGTCTGGTTCACAGCTTACAATGCTGTTTAGATTATCCCTGCATCATACTGGAAGTGATACAATGCCGGGGTGTCCTGCTGGTGCATTTGGCTCAGGCTTGTACATATTCCCTGAGACTCCTGGTGCTTGAATCAAACGCAGGACGTCTGTTGCGTGTCTTTCCCCTCTGTTTTCTGCTTGTCTATTAGTTAAAAGCGCCCATATTCTGCTCATTGTCAGGTTCATAGTTGTATTTTGAGGTTGTACCAGAATAGGTTTACATGGTTTATTTTCAAAAAACACCATATATTTGATCCTGTTTTCACCCTTTGTGTTTAGGTCTCTGTTTTAGCCACAGAGTGAGACATCACAATTCCATACTGTCTTTGTTGGGAGTCTTACATGTGCAGTAGCTAGGTAATGATAACATCAGCTAGATGACTCTTTCTCCATCTTTGGTCACTACAGGCAGGATTAGCTGGGAGACTTCTTCTAAACGAGGACACACTTGTAGAATACTTGCAGAACAGGGACATGGATGTAGTTCTTTTGTAGATTATGGTGAACTAGTGTGTGTTGTAGCAGTGTTTTGCCATTGAGAACAAGCTTCTAACATGCTACGGTTAGCCACCTTGTTTCGGCTAGTTTACATTTACAGCCGTGCAGATTTGGACCAGCTCATTCGGAGACTGAAGGCAGAGGACATTCAGAAACCGTATCTCACTCAAAACAGCATGGCTGTTTTTATTTCCAAGTTTGTATGTTTGTGGACGCACCAGAGACACAAAATAACCCAATATCAGAAAAAGTGATTTTTCATGATATGGGCACTTTACACTACTACATTTTAGGAATGGGTGATTTAGTTGTTTCACAATATTGGGATGAATTCAACATTAAATGCAACCATAGAACAAATAATTAAGAAAAATATGGCCCTGAAAATTCCCCTCCAAGAAACTCTACAATTAAAAAAAAAAAAAACTACCTGTGCCATCTGACTTAATGGGGACTACACAGCATCCCTTAAACCATGCTTACTCATATAGGTCTAAAATGTATGATATAGTCTACTAGGATGCCAGCCGGTACCCCTGTCTGTACACCCCCATCCCCATGTACCCTTATCATGACACTTCCTAGAATGTATTTGCCTCGGCCTGTTATCTCTACTGCTTCTCTTTTCCCCTCACCCATCCAACTCAACCATTCTCCTTCACATTTGGTCACCTTCCATGTGCTACACACACATAGGTAACCCTAACCCTATGTAACACACATACACACACACATGTGTGTGTTTAGTGCCTTTACCCCTTCGTCCCCCAACTCTACACCTAATTCGGTCTCTCCTTCTGTCCTCGCCACCCTTGCCCAGGGGGCTCCATAAATATCATTTCATCCCGCGGAGCCGCTGACACGCTGCAAAGGGCCTATGATAAATAATTCACTCCCTTGGTGCAGGGCAGGCAGACTCCCCTGCTTAGGAATTCAGCATGAGTGTGTGTATGTTAGGGTGGAGGGGGTTGTGGTGTTGTGGGTGTTAGTGGGGGGGGTTTTGTGGTGATGATAATACATACAGACATATAGAGTCAACTTAAACTGCATACTAACACACAAATCATTTTACATGAGCAGTTGAAATAGTTTAGCAGAGAGTGTAGACTCCATCAGTCCTCAGTATTGACCTTCCCTCCCTAGTGGTGGTCATTGTTCTCATGCATCTCTTGGTCTTCTGTCCTCTACGGTACTTACTGTATATCTTGGCCAGTGATGAACCAACATCCCACCCCCTCCATCTTCCTGCATCGTTCACAGCATGCTAAATTAGGTTGATCTGGGGGATAGTGAACAGACCGTCACCTGCCCTCTTAAAGTACTGGCTCCCTGATTTATTGATGATGCTTGGGATTATTAATGCCAATCGCCTCGCTTTGGCTTACTGAGCCGGCATGAGCGCCACCCTCCCAGTTATCTGAGGGCCGAGAGATGGAAAGAGGCAGACAGTGAAGGAGACAGTAGATGGGCCTTTTTGTGGAAGCGTTGACTCAAGAGTGGGAAATCAACACCAGTCGGCTTCAGGCTGGTGTTGGTTTCAGACAGACAGGCACATTTAATTTTGGTAGTTGGATTTTCTTTTTCTTTTTTTTTCTTTTTTTTACTTTAGGGGGATGTGAAATAGTATAAAGTTAAATGAGTGACAGGTGGGGAAGGAATGCAGGCACTGAAACTGTGCTTCCTCATGCTTGCCCGTGTCCTATAGGGAGGTTTTGTGTGTACCTACAGCAGTATTTGTGTTTGACATGTCTTGCATTTGCTAGTCTATATCCACGACATTCCACTTCCGGGATTGCTCCGTTGCCACTGCGAATTCCACCAGATTTCACTCTTTTCGACCGGATGTCCGGTACATTCTGCTTTCTTTGTGTTGAAATTTTAAACTCTGGTGGCCTTCTGAGGACTATGGTTCACCGCTCCTCAGGTCTCCGCAGGGTAAATCCAGACAGCTAGCTAGACTATCTGTCCTATCTGACCTTCGATCGTACACGTGTTCCACCAATAAAAGTTTCTTCCGAAGGCTTTTATGCAGACACGCCGTAGCTCCGTCTGGCGCTTAGGGCCGCAATGACCATTGTGATTGGTTTAAAGAAATGCCAATAAACCAGAGCACTTTTTCTCCCATCCCAGAATGCTGTGTGGACTCACCAGGCCTTCCTTCGCAGCGCTGTGGAGGAAGGTCTGGCAATGCAAAAGTAGGCTTGTGCCGATTGCCGATCAGTTCGTACATCCACGATTGATCAGTGATTGGGGTTTTCCGCGCATATATTAAAGCTTACTATCAGGACTATGATATCTTCAATCTGCGGCCTAATGTTTGTTTTCTAGGGGAGCGGTAAGCCACGCTGAGCCACGTTAATCAGCACAAGCGAGGAGGGAATTTAAAAATCTTAACGGTAATTACAAAGCAGTTGTCCGTCTCTTTTCTATGGATCTGACACCTGATTGGCTGTTGTTAGAGATCGCCCAAGCCTGGTACTAGTTGCCATTCATCGGCTGTGAATTAAGATAAAAATTCCGAAGAAATGAACCTCCTCCTCTGTGTGGTAGCCCATAGTTTACCAAGTCATAAAATATAAATATACATTTTGCATATCAATAAATGTCATTCCATGATTCTGTGTCACTTGGAACTTCATTTTGTCTTTATGAAAGCTAGTGAGTTCCGTTTTTGTTGAGGCTTGACAAGTGTTCTTGCTTGATGAAACGCATTATGACAGCTGCACAACTTCATCCACTGGGTCGTAGCCTGGTTACCAGCGTGCCCTCTTAAAGGGATGATTTATATTGATTCCTGTAGCCAAGCCTGCAATCTCAGGTTTGGATTGAGTTACAGCAGCAACCCCTGTTTGCTCAAGATCCTGACCACTCTCTGTCCCAACTCTTTTGTGCTAACAATAGTGCTTTCTTGTTTGTCTGAAGCGTGAATGATTGCTGCTTCAATAGCGCACATGCACTGCAGGCCCACTCACACCACAGAACTGCTCTGGCAATAGGAAGAAGTGACTTGCACTGTGGCTGCAAGAAGGCAGAGGCCACTAATGTTTAGCGTCTCATCTTCGCCCTCCGCCCATTATAATGGATGCCAAGGAAAGAGAGGGAGTCTTGGATTTGATTAGCCTCAAGCTGCAGCATCTAATTGCCCCTTCTACAAAAGCCATATTGAAATGATTTATTCATCATCAAGCTCCAAACAGTCCCTTGTAATAGGCTGCCAGAAAAAAGGATGCTCGATCCTGCCTCCCCTCCTGTGCACTATTGTCTCCGTCGTAGGAGAGGATAATGGGCGTGATGTTTCCATGGCTAGCAGGATGTAGGTTGATGTTTACAGCTATAATAATGGAGGACATTACTGTTGTTAAGCATTCAGTGTGTGTGTAAGAGAGAAGGCTATCTTGGCACAGTGGGAGGGGCACTGCCCCGCTGCTACTGCCGTGCCTGCTCTGTGCTGCTGTTGCATCTGCAGGGATGGTGAAAAGCCTCGGACCATGTAAACACACCTGAGTACTTCCCGAACAACTGTTGTTCGTGTGTGTGTGCGTGTGTGTGTGTGTTCTCCATATTTAATTAGCATGAAAAATTATACATAGAAACGCCATACATCTTCAGCTTTAGTAGACTACTTGAGCCAATTCCCTTTTGATCTCAAAGCAAAGCAAGTTTGTTTAAGGCTTTCGTCTGAAAATGTTCTGGGAACTTTTAATCTCTTAGTTCTTAGCATCGGTCTGCTCTTATCCCTTATCCAAGAACACACCAGTGGGGCCACAATCGCTGTCAATCCCAAGCAGAAGAGCCTCTTACTTAGTTAAATATGCCCTTTTAAAGAGCCCTTTCAGCTTAGCTTTTAATATTTAAGCATGAGCAGGCAATGACGTTAATTATGGGTTAGAAGTGGTGGACAGGGGAAGGTTTGACTGGCCAGCATGAAACTGATGAGCCAATTTTCATATGGAGCGATGCCTTTATCGCGATTACTTCTACTCGGTCTTAACCTAGCCTTTGCATAAATCCTCCGGGATGACTGTAAGTCACCTTGATGTCACACAAACAGCGAACCGCCTCTCAGAGGATCAGTTTAACACCTAAGCAAATCGGCTTTCAACAGTTATATTAATATGTTATTGCCCGCCGGCTAGCAGCAAGTTAAATATAGGATGCTGGGGGTGTGGGGGGTATTGAGGTGACCCTGTTACTATTCAAAGGGAAACCAGAACCTGGGCATGTTGACTTGCTTAGAACGGCTCACATGTAGGCCAGTTGCGTGTCCTGTTGTGCACAAAGACTGGCCATATGTAGTGTCACAAGGTTGGCTGGCCCGGCGGCGTTTCTATCCTGATGGCAGCACAACCCGAGCAGTCTGCCGCAGCCCCACAGGCCAGTGTGGAATGGGAGTTGAGAGAAATGGCATGGGTTTACCCTTCTTTTATTATCGTTTGCTGCTGTTTCTATCCGGCCCCACTCAATCTGTCTGCCCTGTGGAGCTCTGCTCCTGTAGGCCACGTTTAATGCTATTCCACAGGCCTTGACTTAATCCTCAAAAAGGATTGTTCTAAGCCTTAACAAGGTAATATCGGCTAAACAGATTGCACTGGTGCACAATCAGAGTTACTGTAATGTGATGCTTCAAATCTGCGTGTTAGTGCATTAGCAAATTATCCTTGTAACCTTCACAGGTCGACTGATAGTGTTTTGGGATTTTTTTCTTCATTCTTAAAAATGCACCATTTACTATTCTGTTTGACATTTTTTTAAATATATTTTAAAGGTAACTTTAGCCATGTGTACTATCCCATTCAGTGAATCCTGTGAATGTGCCGAGAAGGAGCAGAGGATACGAGGGGGTGATAAATGCTTATCAAACTGGAAGTGTCTCCCACCATCACATGGAGAGGCTCCATCATCACAGTCTTAGCTGCCAAGTTTCAAAGTGGACTACAGTGGACGGAGTGGAGGCTAGATGGTGGGAGTAGGACATGGAGATGTTCCAGTACCAATACCAGTATCTGTACTGCCTCCGATTCTGCCTAAAACGCTGGTATCAGCAAGTACTGGAGTTTATGCACCGATCCGATGCCACGTAATAAAGCCCTAAAGAAACTCTATGTTAAAGGAGTTTATTTACGTTCATTTTCTGTCAAACTGCATGATAAAAGAAAGTTCTGTGGCATTCATAGTTTGAGAGTTGAGTCCTGAACCAGACCAACAGCAATCATAGAAATCATATACAGGGATAGTAGCATACAGCTGTTAAAACAATAATAAAGTATGTAACACACTGGTATCCGATCAGTACTCGGTATCGGCCGATATGCAAGTTCAGGTATTGGAATTGGTATCGGCAAGCAAAAGATGGTATTGGACCGTCTCTAGTAGGAGATGGTGTCATTTACCTTGAAATAATAAATCCTGTTATTACTGTATAATAGTAATAACAGTAATACTGTTATTACCCATATATATATATATATATATATATATATATATATATAAATGGCCTTTGCAGCTTGCTCTTCTAAACATGATCATAGAACAATAACAGGAATCATGGAAAACAGACCACTGCAACATTCAGGCTTTACAAGGGCCCCCTCCGGGTGTGACGCAAGTGTTGTTTTTTTATCTACTTGCTAAAGCAACTGATAGGAAATGAGTAAATGAATGGTTTGACATAGACCATGAAATATCCACCTAATGCATGCAGTTTATTTATGTGTGATTAGTGTCAGCTTTTTAACATGCTGGTTTTATTTGGCTTGAAACGGGCAGAGAAAGACGAGGGCCAAATTGATTCTGAACGAGCCGTATCGGCTGGTTAATGAATCTGGTTAATTGACTGTGTAAGGGGGTGCCATAACAGTGGGACAGTTAAGAGCAGCAGCAGCCTGCAGAATCCAGCCAGCTCCTCTGTAATTACGTCACTCTGCTCTTATTGATTGTGGCCTTCTCGTTATAAATGATTGAAAGAAGGGAAAAAAAAAGAAAAAGGTTTTTGATTGGGGCGGTCATTACTGCTCTATCATGGCCATTTGGATGTCTTGACACTCTTGTAAAGTGATTAGCCTCGCCGCTAAGAGTGCAGAAGGGTCCCATTGGGCTTCGCACCCCCTGTTTCCCTCAGGGACCTCAGCTGTCAGCTCTGTGTGACAGGTGGAGACAAAGAAATTCCCCCAAAGAGAGTGTGGACTGCTCTGCCTGGGAGCCTCCTCCATTCTGCCGTTCCTTCCCTTGTATTCTCGTCTTACAGGTGAGCGAGTGGTTTTCACATCACAGGAAATGAAACGTGGCGCTCCCAACTGCGCGACAAGGAAATCCATGGTCCTTTTTCTTAAGCACATATACGCCCACTCACACACAGACAGCTTGAACAAACAGTGTTGGAGACATCTCCCTGGGTACTGGCACGGCTCACTAGGAGCTGCCGCCTCCTCCTCACAGCTCTTTTTCAGATCATCGCCACCCCACGTGGAGATTTGATTGCCATTGTGATTCTCTGGATCCCAAACTACCAACTGAGTTACCGAACACCCCTCCCCGTACTATCGCTAAACCTCTTTGTTCTTGTTTGCTAATAGATTTATTCTACTTGTATGTAATCCTAGTCTACTACCCCATTCTATTGTACTGTACCTCCCCATCAGCTCCTTTTCTTTCCTTTTCACACAGTCCCTCCCTCCTTGCATGCCCCAGCTCAATAAGCAAACAAACCCACTTCCTCTTGACACTCGGCTCCGTCGCGGTGATTTGCTGTGGTTGTCAGGTCGAATATTGAGCGACATTGTGGCCCCTGTCAACAAAAGGAAGGCCCCGGAAGCCAGAGGGGCAGCGTTATTTGTGCGCGGGGTGGATTATCTCCCCCACACGGCATTCTGCCTTTTTCTCATTGTCTGGCGTGTAACCGACATGCAGCATGCCGATGCCAGGATGGCTCCCTTGTGGCAAGCCACAATGCCTGCCATGTTTTACCCAACTCACTATGGTAAAGCTGGATATTACACACATGGCATTATTATACAGACAGCCATGTTCTACCATGCTTTCCTGAGCGTCCTTGTCTCACTGGTCCTCTGGACAATGTCCAAGACCAATTGCTTAAACATTGGCTAAGGAGGGAGAAGGCAGGAGAGGATCCCTTTGAATGTCTCATCAGGTGACCTTGTTGTTGGGAGTACTGTCAAGGACGTGAAGCCACTGAACATATGTTCCTGTGTTTCATGCGTTCATCGTTGTAGTTCATGGCTATGTCTGTCTGCCAGTTTTCAAAGAGAGCATTCTGTGGAAAGACAAAGAACGGACCCAGTTAAAAGACTGATTTTGAAATTGGAGATGGGGTCTTGACTCAAGCGAGGAAATACCACCAGCTCACCCATCCTCCACTGCCCTCATTACACCCTGCTGAGCCACAGTTGGACATTGTAATCAATGGCGCGGCAGGTGCTTTAACCCTCATTGACACATGTAGAGTTGCCTGTACACTCAACACTATATATGGCAACTTTTGAGCACAGAAATTAGACTTGTACACCATACACACTGCCACCATACACAGTGTTTTTGTTTAGCAGCGGGTAATGAGATGCAAATGATCATGCATGAGGAATTGGGGACCACAAGCCACAAGAGAGAGTGTAGGGGGAAGGGATGTGACACATGTGTTTGCATGGTGGGGCATTTTTAGCTGGTAAAGCCAGCAGACAAACAGATTTCACGGCAGGGAACAACACGACGTGTCAAAGGTACCATGCCAAAATGGGATATCACACTTGTTTATTGGTGGAAAAGGGGAGACACGAGCCGCTTTCCAAGCAGAGGGATTTTTTCCATTTCCTAGAACATAACGTTCCTATAACCCTTTTTTTTTTCTTGTGTTCCAACTGGACCAATTTGAGGATTATCAAGTTCATCTGACCACCGTCCCTGTAACATTTTCAGCTCCTACTTTAGGGCTCGGTCTTTTCCCTTTCTTGAATAATTACCTATTGCCATCTGTGTAAGCAAAACACACTTGAATTACTTGACAACGTGAATTACTACGACAATGGACGGAATGCTGCACTCTGATAAGTGGACTGATGCGGAGGTGCTTGCTTTAAACTCCTCCGTTCGAACTCCATCATGTCCCAGCAAGGCCTCCTCCATGCTACTTTATTGTTGTATATGGCGCTAAAGTCAAGAGACCGTTGCCGTGCATGCGTCACTCCCTCACCCATCCTACCAGTTCCCATGGCCCCTTGGCCCGTGCGAATACAAATGGCAAAAGCGGTTTTGGGGGAGAGTAGGTAGTAGAACTGATTAGAAGTGAACTGTTCTTATAACTACGTTCCTGTAACTACTTGGTCAGAAAGAGGCTCTGGTGACACTGGGTGCGTTCCACACCTTACAACATTAGACTTGGATAGCTGGGCTGGTGGTATTGAGGATGTGACTGGGGGTACAAAGAACCAGGAGAAGCTCTGCAAACTGGGAAAGTAGAAGGCTTGTTACCTCCTTTGCTACAACCCAGTAGCTGCAGGCTAACAGGTTGTTCAAAGTAGGGTATGGGCTTTTTATGTGCTTCTCCATATGAAAAAGAAGGGGATGAAGAAGAGAAGTAAAAGGGCCCCCATATAACCACAAAATGTCAAACATGAACAGAAAATTAGTTTAAGGGCTGATTTTTACACATGGAGCTTGAAGAGCATGGGTAGCATGCACATGCAAAGCCAGGTAACAGTCTAGCCCGAGCTTGACTTTTGCATTTCTATATGTGGAGTGAAACTGTGGAACGGATTGAGTACATCGTTAAAGCAACATCCAAGTACGACCCAGTTTAAAAAAGGCCTGTGGCCAGGTTGGATCAGTGGTAGAGCGGGCACACATGTACTGAGCGGTTTATGCCTCCAATCTGTGACGATTTCCTACATGTCTCTCTCTCCCCCCCTTCACAGCCTACCTGTTCTGTCAAAAATTATAGGTGGAAAAGCTTAAAAAAACAAAACAAAAAGTACAAAAATGCAGGGAGGCAGATAGTTTTTTTGGTGGTTTACATTATTTGTTTTTTTATGGTCAATATATACATAGGGAAAATGTCTTTACCTTGTGGTGGGTAAATATACTTATAGGAATTTGTAAAGCTTGTGTTAAATATGATATAAATACTTTATGATGTAAACATTTACCTATTCATAATGATTAAATAGTGGAAAAGGGGGAGGGTTAAATTAGCTTTTGCTTCTTCCTCTTCCTCTTCGCACACGTTAAATTAATATTTAGTTTGTTTCTGTGTTTAAAAAAAAATCTATTTTAAAATGTTCGAATTAAAGTATTCATTCATTCATTCATTCATTCATTCATTCATTCATTCATTCCAGTGTTGGTTGTGTGGTCTCACAAGTTAACTTTGTCTAATCTCCCAGCCAATGGCTGTAATGGTGCGACAGGGCCTTTGGCTTTCAGTGTCACCCATCACCATGCATGCGTAGAAACAGGCTGGCAGCTTGGTGGTTTGGGACCTACTGCAGTGGTAGCCGGTGCATTGAGGGGGTGAACTGTGCCGCGCCGTTTCTACCATAATCTTGTGGTGGACTCCAAAATGCCCCCTACCAGTTTAGCAGATACGGGCCATCATTTTGCATATAAACCTGGAACGGTTTGTCTGAAATGTTGACACTTTGACAGCCGTACCAGAAGATTGTTAATAAGATTAAAAGTGCTGCTGATTTTCTTCTCTTCTCACAAACAGCTTACAGTTACACCCGCAGAAGTAACGGCTGGTCTGCATGATTATTGGATGAAAAGATAATCTTAGCATATATTTTGCAACCAGGATTTTTGTGGATTGGTTTTTCTTCCACAAAAAAATGCAATTTAATGTATTTCCTCTTTAAGCAGCACCAGTTTAACAGTCTTGTCATCACCGCGCTGTGTTGCTTTTATTCTGTTCTCTATTTACAAAAGTAAAATAACATCAAATTAGGGCTGGGCGATATGGAGAAAATCATATATCACAATATCTTTGACCAAATACCTTGATATTGACACAGCAACGATATTGTAGTGTTGACTGTTGGTGCTTTTACAAAATATTTACACAATGAGATTTTTGTTAAATAGTCATCAGTAATGTGGATATAATGACTCAGTGGGTAAAGGCCAATAATAGAACAGTTACACCAGGCTGGTAAGTTCACAAAATGACATCACTTTACTGTAATGCAGCCTTTAAAACCAGAAACTAGACAACACTTTTAATATTAGGCTATTACGATATCCAAAATCTAAGACGATATCTAGTCTCATATCGCAATATCGATATTATACATATATACATATAATACATACATATAATACATGTACATTTAATAGACACGTACTGTTACTCTGTTGTTTAACTATAAATTGTGGAAACAAAATTGCAGCATGCGGCAGTTTATTGGTTTTTCCAGCCTTATTTGAGGGAAGAAAAGAGCACAGAGGGTCCCATGGGGCAAATGTTGCACAGGAGTCTGGACATTTGTCTTGATCAGAGCCGTGTCAGACTGAAAGACACGAGTGTTCTTTTGGTTTCATAGGGAGAATATAAATGAGATCTAATTTGCTTCTTTTATGCTCATTTATTTATTTATTTATTTTATTTCTACTATCATGCCTATTTTTCATTATCTGTAAATGTGTTTGTGCACTCTCAATTGGTCATTGTGTTTTGAGCTACTAAAAGGTACAATGTTGTTTTAATGAATGTTGATGATTGGAGTATCTCGTTGTGTGGGTGAATGTGTGAGACGAGCTCAGTAGAAGCCCCGTGGAGGCTTTTTTTTTTTTTTTAAACCAGTATTAACCCTTTGAGTGTGTAGAAGTAGCTCTATTGTTTGCGTTGTGTCACATCGGTTGTGCTGCTTGTGCTCTTTGCACATAAGAAATGTTTCAAGACAGTGCATGTGCATGGCTTTCCGCGTGCTTTGGCTTTCTGCTCGTTTTGTGAGGTGAAAAGTGAAAGAGACTTGGAGACTGGGAAAGAGTTGCTCAGTCTCTATTCCAACCACCTCCCTCCAATTTATAGCTCTTGGAGAGAGATCTGTCTGACAACAGGCCTGTAATTAAAGTGGAGAGAAAAAAACCCCTCTCCAAATGCCCTCCAGAGTGTTTTTTTCCCCTTTCCTTCTCTCTTTTGATGAGTTGAGGGAAGAAAAAGCTTTTCCATCTCCTTGTCGCACTCCGACTCCCCCGCCGAACGTCACTGCTCTTACTCGTGGAACTTCAAACTTTACCTCCACGGACCATTTTAGTGCATAATAAACAAGATAAAGTGAAAGTCATTTGCTTTTAAGTGGGATGTAGTTTATGTAAAGGAAAACATTATTAAATGCCATTCC
>NC_045733.1:19069220-19074320 GCF_008692095.1 Etheostoma spectabile
CCCCCCCCCCCTCTTTCTGTCACTGTTTACTACTGCATCACAGACTTGAGCCTGAAGCGTCTTGGACACGCATGTAGCCGTTATTGTCTGCACCGTGTTGGTCACATACCACTACACATTATAGACGGACATTGAGCCCTGCTGATTGATCTGACATTATGATCTGACTGCCTTTTACGTTTTAAAATTGGACAGCTAATCAATTCCTCTATCAATAACCTCTCTGCACAAAGACCCTGTGGCTCTTGAGCTGCAGCTCGCAGGTCTTTGGGTTCAGTAATAAATCAGTGCTGAGGTCCTTAGACGCCCATTCATATTTCCCTGACCTGTTTGAGTTCATTTCCTGAGATCTGATTGATATTTGTAAGCGTTTCTACATTTTCAAACCGCATATTTGCCTTTGGAAAACATTATACCACACTTATATAAGTATATAGGTATAATTACAATCATTTCAACAGTAAGTACAAATAATAAGTGTTTAAAAATGGATAGTCTTTTACAGACTGATATGTTATCGAGCATACTTTTGTTTTTATGATGGGAAATGTTTGCCAAAACATCTTCATTAGCAACAGCAGTAGCAGACTTTTGTCTCAGAAGTGACTATGAGATGAATTTATGCACACAAGGGTTGGATATTGTTTTTTTTCTTCTGATACCCATGCTAAAACTATACTTTTCAATAGAGCCCGATCAATAAAGGAGCCGATACCTTATTATATTTGGTTATTTAAAAATCCGATATTCAGATGTATTGGCCGATATGTATTTTTAAAAAAGATCCAGAAACCCCCGCGCAACAAAACAGATTTCCCTAACATTAGTTATTTGTAGTTATTTATGAGTTCTCACCTAAATAATATGATAATTTTTTTTATCAACAGAACAGAGGAACATCCATCCAACCATAATATCGGTCGGGCTCTACTTTCAAAACAGTGCCAGCGCATCAACGGTACCTGAAACGATACTTAAAAACAGGGGAATAGGGTATTTTACTATAACTTTGAATGCACCACGAGGCTTAATTGTGCCAAGTGAATGCACCGCACAGTCTCTGCTGTTTTTCTGACAAAGGCAGCTGCACACTGCTTAACGTCCCGCTGTTGGACTTCTCTACAGTGAAAGACAGACACACTTTACACCGTTTAGCTGTCAGCATTTTCACCATCTTTGACCCACATGCTTGCTAACGGTAGGCTAACGTTACTGTCAAGTGTCAACTAGCGTCACGTGCAGCAATGCTTCTGTTGCCTCTTAATGTGTGTGTGTGTGATGAAGAGAGAGAGATTTAATTGACACTGAAATCTGCGTACAAGCAGAGGTTTTGCACACTCATACTCACGCAAACATCACACCTGTTTGTTTCTGCCCAGGTAACCAGTCTGAGCACAAATCTAGAAGGAAATCTACAGTTGTACAGATTCCACTCTGGGGCTATTGTCATTAAATGTAATTGCGCATGGAGATGTATGGTTATTTTCAGACGTAACAGACGTGCAATCCGGCTGCGTTAGCACATTTTGAGAGACATTGTTTTTGCATCAAAATCATCATGGATTTCCTTTCAATTTTTGACTTGAGAACAAAGTCAGGCCTTATACAACCTTCACAGTCGAGCTCTGATGGAAGGGAAACAGTTAAAAGCTCCTTTTTTGGAGTGAGCGTTGAGTCTGCCATGGTGGACCTAAGCAGCCAGTCGACTGAAGCAGGACTAGCCCAGTGACTGAGTCGAGCTGGCTGGCTGCCAGGGGCGCCCCACGCTGCAGACAATACCCACCTGTGTTAGGCAGAGGAGGTGTGTGTGTGTGTGTGTGTGTGTGTGTGTGTGTGTGTGTGTGTGTGTGTGTGGTGTGGTTGTGTGTGTGTGTGTGTGTGTGTCCTCCTCCCCCCTCTCCGTCCTCTAGCTCTCCAAATGTCTATCATCAGCTCCAGCTCTTGTTTTGGCTCATTGTGTTGGACTCTAATGTTTGAAAGCAAACTCGGGAGATGAAAATTGAAACTGGTTTTTCGAGATGACGACGGCTTACAAATGGACAGAGGGGTCTATGGGTTGCCTGTGCAGTCTGTTAAAAGGACACCCCCTTCACCAATGCCAGACACCCACAGTTGGATCCCTGCAACCCCTCCACAAACTAGCCGTAGGCTAGAGGGGTGAGGGGGGTCTCTAGGGGTCTTTACTCTCTGGTTACTGCAAAGAGACTGTTACTGCAAGATGGTCACCATGGCAACCTATTTGATTCCTACAACAATGCCAAAGCACCACTCTCTCCCCCCCCCCATCCTCCTCCTCTTCTGACACACACACACACACACACACACACACACACACACACACACACACACACACACACACACACACACACAACACACCCACACACCACCACCACAACACACACACACACACAGACAGACAGGGCCTGTGTGATTGGAAGATTAAATTGGGGATCACAACAAAGTGGGCGCCGTAGTTAATAAAAAGAGACTGACAATGCCCATACGAATGCAAGGCTAATCTATGTGTAATTAGGATGTTGTCTGTAAATTAATTATAATCTCATAATTTATACCATTCTTTTTTTTTCTTCTTTTTTTAAATCCTTACTATCACAATACATTTAATGTATTTTCCATAGTTGAATTAAAAACCAAAGATGCACAAAACCGAGACCGTGCATGGATTCTTATGTCCTATGTCAGCCAAACGGGTTTACAGTGATTGGAAGACAATCATCTTCTATCATAATTTAATGCCAATAAATATGACATCTGACGGAAGTTGACCATGCCTGAGACCTCTTGTACCTGTCGGCTCGACAAGGATTTAATGGACAGCAGGGCGGCAGTTACCAAGGCACTCTCTGGCTGAATTAGAGTTATACAATAAACAACATGGTGTATTTATGGGCATCCAGCTCTTTATAAATGGTAAATAATTAAATTTGCTGTTACATTATCATAAAGAAAAAAATCTACAGTGAATGTCTCTTAGTAGTTAGCAAAATGGGTATTTTTAGCAGCATATCAAGCCAGTGCTAAATCACACAAAAAACCTTGAAAAGTAACGACACACCACTAGTAGCATGTTACCCTGCATGAGCAAGAGAGAGGGGGAGGAAATGTGCCTGTTACACCAGACTCTCATCCCACTGACAGTGTAAATGTTTGTTGTGTGGATAGTGCTGCTAAAAGAAGATGTCAAGACGAAGTCTATTGTACGAGGACTGTGTGAATCTGCTTATGCCCATCTCAGAAAAAAGAACTTAGAAGTACACTTTGCTGCTTGATTGTCTGAGACAGTACTGTACATGCTTCAGAGCAATCGTTTCTCATCATAATAGTGTGTGTGTGTGTGTGTGTGTGTGTGTGTGTGTGTGTGTGTGTGTGTGTGTGTGTGTGTGTGTGTGTGTGTGTGTGTGTGTGTGTGTGTGTGTGTGTGTGTGTGTGTGTGTGTGTGTGTGTGTGTGTGTGTGTGTGTGTGTGTGTGTGTGTGTGTGTGGCATGCTTCACTGTTAAGGGACATGCTGGGGCTGCTGGGGATTAACACCATTGTGCATTAGCCGTGTACAGTAGTATTCCTCACAGTCACACATTGATACTCAAACAGCTTCTGTGGACATAATTTACTGTATTTTGAAAGACAATATAATAGGTGTGTGTGTGTGTAGTTTCTATATATATATATATCCTGTTTTAGTCAAACAGTTGATAAAGCAGTGTCTAAATCCCTTCCAGATGCCCACCTTCATTTCCATGACACGTCCGCTAACTACCAGTTAGACGTCTCTTCCACCCTTATGAGCTGATGAAACATACGTGGTAATTTGCTCTCAGAAAACTGGACGAAGAACTAATTTGAACAATTTGACCACTGTGAAAATCAATAGGAAAATCCCGAGCTTGCAAAACAGAAAACACTACTGCCATATGTCCACAGCCACCCTATGGTGTGCCCTATGCCTAGCTCCGGGGTGTGGGCAGGAAACGCCATATTGGCCTCCCAGGACAGTGAGATCATTGGCTGGGCCCCGAGGGTGTGGACACATGGTCCCAGACTGCCTCATTTTCCTGTCTTAGTCCTTTGTCCTCCTGCTGACATGACAAGCTGTATGCTTTTAAGAACTCTTTTTGAACCCTTTCATTAAGCCTTTCACCTTTTTGGGATTGATGTCTTTTCTTTGATTGGCTTTTCTTGCCCGAATTCAAAGAATAAATGCTGTAAGGTTAACGGGTAGATGATGTCAGACATGGACACAATACACCTGTGGGTAATGTGGCCATTAAAAGTAACTAAACGCCAGAATAGAGGGCAATTGTGTTAATCACAGCCAATTAGAGGGGCAGCTTTTTGTTTCTTACTGCATGTTCAGATTGAAGCCAAGGAGTATTACCTATATCTTGGCTATAGCTGGATGGCCCTTGCTGGCCAAGCAGGGTCCCTTTAATATGATTAGGACGGATTATGGCGTTGTCTGCACATCAAAAGAGCCAGGACCAATTATCACTCCTGCCTTTCAACACGACAGCCACTCCTCCTCCCTCCCCGGAAAGAAAAGGGAAAAAATGGAGCCCAAGTGTCTTGTAACACTCCAGAAGCCCCATGCTAATGGATGGATTCATCATTCATTCAGGCCTTTCATGTACAGTATTAAGCAGTGATGGTGCACAGTTGCCAGCGCTCGGTCTAGTCCCTAAAATAGACTGAGCGTCAGAGCTAATTATCCCCGTCCCAGAGGCATGAACAAACAGGTTCACATGACAGAAAATGTGGCGAGCTCTGAGGCAGACGAAAAGAGTAGGAAACTGGAAATAAGAAGTTGATGCCTGCAGGTGATATTTGTGAATATTTGCCAATGGAGTTGTAATGAGTTTGTATGCAGAGCAACAGCAGCAACTGTTAGCTTTGCTCCGTTTTGCTTGGGTGCCCATTACCATAATCCCCCATCAGAGCGGGTTTCTATTAGCCCTTTGTGCTGTCTGGGCTCATGACAGGAAACCAAATGGATCTGGATGAAGGTAGTCCCCACACACCCTCCCCCGCCACCTTACAACACACACACACACACACACACACACACACACACACACACACACACA
>NC_045733.1:19074330-19081834 GCF_008692095.1 Etheostoma spectabile
CACACACACACACACACACACACACACACACACACACACACACACACAGCTTTGCCAAATTACACTCATAGTTTCACTTTTCTCTAAAGAGCAAAAGCGTATGCGCTTAAACAAAGGTGCCCCCTGGATCCCTACCACCCATCAAAGGCAGAGTTGGATTCAACCCGGTGTCCTGTGCGGATTCAAATGAAGCCATTAAAATCTCTTTTCTCCCAGTGCCCTGAAATTATTTTTTTATTTTTTGGTGCACACCTGCACAGAGAAGGCGATGCGGAACTTGTCGCAACTCCAATGACCTTACCTTTCCAGATATTGGTACAGCCCGTTTTTCTTTGTAATAATGGCGTGGCTTGTATTATAGCCTCTGTATAACACAGGCGACTAACAACTGTCCCTTTCTGCTTGGGGGAAATTGCCATTGTGAACTAAGAGAAGATGAGTTGTTGGCCTGTGGAAGATCCGAAACACAGGAACAGTATCACATGGCTGCGTCTCAAACCGCCTGCTTGCACACTTCAAACACTTTTAAGTATATAGTGTGGATAACGCAAAACGTCAGTGCACTGAAAGTACCCTAAAAGGGACCCCCTAAAAACGGTCAAAAAGTTCCGTGTGGAATGATGGATCCTACTCGCACTAAACAGGCGCCGTCTTAACGACAAAGCAGAAAAGGGAGGGACTAGGGACGTTGAATGGCAGCTGATTGGAAGAATGCGTCACGTGGGTCTGGCTTCTGTCGGATTCTGAGCCGACCTTTCCGGTAATCCATCGTTTCCGGTAATTGTGTTAACGGAAGTGTTTCTTTTGGTACAATACGAACCATCGAAGTGGGCACCATGGCAGTAAGTGATCAGTGCACATTAGCAGTGGACTGACGGAAGTATGCAGAGTGAGACACAGCCAAAAATGTCTTCCTAAACCACCGTCTTCTATATTTTCTCTTTTTTTAGTTTCCTTTTTGTCAGAGTAGCTCAAACCAGCAGCAAAAAGTGGAGCCGCTACCTGCCTGTGAAGATAATTATGCGTTATGTTCTGAGCTAATTCCAGTGGGCAGACCGCTCCTTGTATCACTGCACCACAGCTGGTCCCAGCGTGTGCACACCCAGCGTTCCTCCAATGCTTGGTTTAATCGCAGAGCCTTTGGCATGAATTTCCAAATTCAATGTAGGCAAGCCACATGTGGATTTACGCCCTTTTATTATGTTTATCTACAGGACACGTAGGTATATCAAATGCTTTGGGTATACAAGTAAATCCACAGCAACCATGTCAGCACAACTGCCACTAGCAGGTGAACACTCAATCACAATCCCCACAAGCATGTAAACAAGGACTGAAGTGGCCTCGGCGCCCTACATACTAGCGCCCTGCCTTTTGGCTAACCTGCAGCAGGAGAGGGCAACATTAATAATTGAACCACACACTCAAGACGTGATGGAGCGGACAGGGGAACCCAATGAGACGCGCTCTGGTTGAGAGAGGCTATTAAATATGAAAAGTATTTGTGGTGACTAATAGTATTTTTGTTTTCCTACAGCTTAAAGTCTCACGTACTGTAGCATCGCTCGCTCCCGCCTTGAAGAAGGTAAATAGTTTGATCAGGAATGATTAGGCTGGAAGGAACTGCAGTCTGAATACTAATTGGCTCCCTGCTCTCTGTTTGCCGTTACCTTGGAGCCTACACGGTTCAATCAACTGCACATGAACTTTACCCTGTATTTAACATAATTATGTACACACATTTTCATTTAATAATGGAATCTTTTTATTTTAGTTTACAGTTGCTTACAAATAATCTCTCACACACACACACACACACACACACACACACACACACACACACACACACCCCAACCGGTGACAATCAGAGTCCCTTTTACCCTTTTTTTTTGGTTATATTTATGCATTCATGGGGTTGCTGCCTGCATGTCATCACCAAACAAACACACACACACACACACACACACACACACACCACACACACACACACACACACACACACACACACACACACACACACATTGTGTTGAGATTATATGGGTTCAGGGCCAGAGTGCCCCTCTGGTTGCAGCTCTCGCCTTGGCTTGGTGTTTAGGTGGGTTGGGGGGGCAGGGGGGGCATGAATCCCTCTAGGGGGAAAGACTGCACTGAACACAAATCATTACTGCTCATCAGTTGCTGCCACTCAACCACTTATTTACACAGCAGCTTGGCTGAGATGTGGATGCACAGACAGACACACACACACACTATCTCAGAAACCTATCTCATTATACATCAGGTTTGTAGGGAAAAAATACAGGAAAAACACTGAGAAACACTGTTATTTGTGTTGTAGTTGGTGGGGGCTGAGTGGGTCAATACCTCAAGCCAAATGTACACAATTCATCATAACGTCAATGTCTGTTCCCAATAAAGTTTGAACAAATTATATCAGCATGCAATTTTCTTTTGGGAGAAGAGTGTCAAGGGAGCCTCAACATGACAGAAAAGTGTTGCTTCAGCGAAACACAGGCCCCTATCTAATACCTTTCCAGTGAATTATTTATGACTGCTATACTACGTAAGCTATATGTAGCATATTAAATACATAATCCTCTCATCTTTTATTGATGCTCCTTTGGTATGAGCCTCACCGATAAGTTTGATAAGAGAGCTTAGTACATAGGACAGGAAGCAGATTTGGCTGCCACATTTGAGCCAATAGTGATGAAACTTCATAGCCTGACAAGCCAGACCCACATCAAGATGTTAGGTCTGGGAACTCACCATGGGCAGGGCTCAATCCGATGGGCGGTATCCACACTTGTCTTTCTTAAACACTCAGTGGTTGACTGTTTACACACCTTGCCTGGCAAATAAGAGGGAATTTCAGCTGCGCTCTGATCAAATCTGCCACAGGACATATCTGTGTCAAGTGCTCATGGTCTCTGCTTCCTGTTCTTTATTGTGAGAGGGACGGGTTCATGCAGGCCGAAAAGTGGGAGGGGGGGGGAGGACACCCTTTGATGGGCTAAATCTCTTGCTCTGTGGGTGGTAATACGCACATACACACACGTGCACACAATTACATCACAGCTAAGATACAATCTACCAGAGCACAGGACATGGGTTTTATCTATTTAACTCGATGTTGCTAAGACGCACCAGCAATTGCAACTACTGCTCTCTTTTGATTTTGACCTCAAGAACTTCACCAAGACATAAAGTCATTGTCTGTTAGCTAAAAGGACAAGGTGACATTTCCAGCTGAATTCAATTGCTGGTTTTTATCTTTTAATCAGAAACATTTTGTCTGTAAATTCAGATAGTATAGGCTTAAGAATGAACACACACCTCACATTGTATACTATGATATTGTTGGGGAAATGATTGGAGAGTAAGATGGAGTGATTGAATTACTCCGTCCTTTTGTGGCTGCTGGGACACAAGGCTCTTTTTTTTCTCCTTGTCATTCTGCTCTTATCTGAGCCAGACTGATTGTGGCCACATAGCCTTGTTTTTAAACAAAGACCAATTTTTCCTCACTCGTTGAGATGCACACACAAAAGCACAGTGAGTAACATTCACCTTGCTTTGCCCTGCTGGGATTTCTCCCCCCCCCCCCCTTTTGTCTTGACTGCACAAGAAAAGAGCTATCACTCTGTCTTGTTAGCAGATCACTGAGCCTCTTCCTCACCTGCAATGTGATCCGCATTAGCATCCTCAACAGCCTGGGCAGCTCCTGCTGTCCGAACCGACAGGACTGAGAGCAGAGATACGCTGTAATGAGTGTTCAGCCGCTGGTGTGCAGGAAAAAGAAAGAAAAAAGCCCTTCATTGTAAATGGGGTATCAACACAGGTCACATGCATGTATTGTGTGTCCAAATCAGTCTCTGACCAATGACACCGATTCTGTGAGGATCTGCAGTGATGCCATCCTTTGTTAATGGGGGATATTTATGCAATACTTAATCTCCCATTCATGCCACCAGCGCCACAACATCCTCCAAGCTCATTTGTCATACATTTGGAGTCATACCCTTGGAGACTGGCACAGGCCTCACACTCGGTGTTGGAGCGAGGAAAAAGAGAGATGCTGGCTGCAGGCAAACAAAGGTGCAAACAAAGACATGTAACGGTTGAGCTGGATGACAATGGATGTACGAAAAGCAAGACCTTTCCGAATAAAAACAGAAATACGGTCCCAAAGGAACGAGAGAGGAAGAAGGGGGGGCCAGGGGTCAACAGATAGCATCAGCACAAACAACTCCCTCCAAATCATTATGCTTTTAACTCGGCAGCTTATCTTAATTTCAATACACTAATATACCACCAACACTGCCCATCCTTCAAATGAGGTTGTTTCCGGACACATTCCAAATATTGGTCCATCTGGTCAGTTCTGTTTGGACAGAGAGAAGGTTTGAAGGTCCCTGATCCCTGCACTTGATGGACTGAGAAGAAAATGTTCTTCCTCCTCACCCAAATAGTTTTTAGCAGCCTTTTCGGCTTTGTCATGTTTTGGAATTTTCCCCCCCAGAAAAAACAATGTAATGAGATGATGTAAACTCTGTATTGGAAACAAAGTAAGGATGACTTTGCTGTGTGGTGAACCCAGGTTTTGGTCAGTAATTAGTTTGTTGTGGTGTAAAGGTATTTCTGCTTGGCAATAGAAACGTCTGTGGACTGACTATGGAACTGGCCTGGATGTGGGAGGTGATGCAAGTGCACTCTTGTTACAAATAAAGTGCCTCTCTCCAGAGAGGAAAAGAAGATGCTTTCATGACTTCAAAAGGGAGCCTGACAGTCTTGTACACTACAGTAATAATATCTAAGAGACCTCCCTTCATGCCTCACACAGCGTCTTTGTTTTGTAATCTAACTATGCCCCCGGTGCAAACACTTAACCCCTTTAACCACACGTAACTCCACCATTATTCCCCTTTAACCACACGTAACTCCACCATTATTCCCCTTTAACCACACATAACTCCACCATTATTCCCCTTTAACCACACGTAACTCCACCATTATTCCCCTTTAACTACACGTAACTCCACCATTATTCCCCTTTAACCACCCGTACTCACCATTATTCCCCTTAAAAACCACACGTAACTCCACCATTATTCCCCTTTAACCACACGTAGTTCCACCATTATTCCCCTTTAACCACACGTTACTCCACCATTATTCCCCTTTAACCACATGTTACTCCACCATTATTCCCCTTTAACCACATGTAACTCCACCATTATTCCCTTTAACACACACTACTCCACCCACTTATTCCCCTTTAATACCACACGTAACTCCACCCACCATTATTCCCTTTTAACCACGACCAGAACCCCCCATTATTCCCCTTTAACACCACAACTCCACCTTATTCCCCTTTAACTACACGTAACTCCACCATTATTCCCCTTTAACCACACGTTACACTCCACCATTATTCCCCTTTAACCACACGTAACTCCACCATTATTCCCCTTTAACCACACGTAACTCCACCATTATTCCCCTTTAACCACACGTAACTCCACCATTATTCCCTTTTAACCACACGTAACTCCACCATTATTCCCCTTTAACCACACGTAGTTCCACCATTATTCCCCTTTAACCACACTTTACCCCCACCATTATTCCCCTTAACCACAGTGTAACTCCACATTTCCCCTTTAACCACACGTAACTCCACCCACCATTATTCCCCTTTAAACCGCACATACTCACCATTATTCCCCTTTAACCGCACGTAACTCCACCATTATTCCCCTATAACTACACGTAACTCCACCATTATTCCCCTTTAACCACACGTAACTCCACCATTACTCCCCTTTAACCACACGTAACTCCACCATTACTCCCCTTTAACCACACATAACTCCACCATTATTCCCCTTTAACCACACGTAACTCCACCGTTATTCCCCTTTACCCACACATAACTCCACCATTATTCCCCTTTAACCGCACGTAACTCCACCATTATTCCCCTATAACCACACGTAACTCCACCATTACTCCCCTTTAACCACACGTAACTCCACCATTACTCCCCTTTAACCACACATAACTCCACCATTATTCCCCTTTAACCACACGTAACTCCACCGTTATTCCCCTTTAACCACACATAACTCCACCATTATTCCCCTTTAACCGCACGTAACTCCACCATTATTCCCCTAAACGCACGTAACTCCACCATTATTCCCCTTTAACCACACGTAACTCCACCATTACTCCCCTTTAACCAAATGTAACTCCACCATTATTCCCCTTTAACCACACGTAACTCCCCCCACCATTATTCCCCTTCAAGCACATGTAACTCCACCATTATTCCCCTTTAACCACACGTAACTCCACCTTATGATTCCCCTTTACCACATGTAACTCCCCATTATTCCCCTTAACCACACGTAACTCCACCTTATTCGCCCTTTAACCACACTAACTCCACCATTATTCCCTTATTAACCACATGTAACTGCACCCACCATATTCCCTTTAACCACACTAACCCCCACCATTACTCTCCCCTTCAGCAACTGTAACTCCACCATTATTCCCCTTACTACCACACTAACTCCCACATATTCCCCTTTAAACCACATGTAACTCCACCATTATCCCCTTTAACAAACTACATGTAACTCCACACCTTATTCCCCCTTTAACCACAACGAACTCCACCGTTATTCCCCTTTAACCACATGTAACTCCACCGTTATTCCCCTTTAACCACATGTAACTCCACCGTTATTCCCCTTTAACCACACGTAACTCCACCCACCATTATTCCCTTTAACCACACGTAACTCCACCATTATTCCCCTTTAACCACATATAACTCCACCATTATTCCCCTTTAACCACACGTAACTCCACCATTATTCCCCTTTAACCACATGTAACTCCCCCATTATTCCCCTTTAACCACACGTAACTCAACCATTATTCCTGTACTGTCTTAAGGTAGCGTTCCCTCCTGTGCCCCTACGTCTCCAACTTGCCCTGGTTATTGTGTCCTGAGTTATTTAAAGATTCTTTTTTAGGGGTAGCATCCAGTTTCAAGTAAAATAGTAATTGAGTCTCCCTCCCAGTGTTGTGTCTCAAAGGCTTTGATCTCTCCCGTGCTCCGGTGTTAAATGGTTTCCTCCAAATCAGTGCGAACATGCGACTAGCAGCTCTTCTATCAGCACCTCTCCAACCAAACAACTCCCTCTGAAAACGATAGAAAAAAGAGCAAAGGATGGGAAGTCCTGCATATATACTATATATACTGCTTATACAAGTCTGTTTTTAACTCATGTGTTGTCCTCCTGGGTCAAAAATTGACACAAATTTGACATTTTTTGTCCCTTTTCAGACTTTTTGCATTTTAGTTTTCACTAACATCACCTTACTTTCACTAGTTTTACAGTACATTTTGGAATTCATGGTCAATAACCCTAATTTATATAGAATTATACATAATATTTGAGTTAAAAAAGCAGAAATTATGAAT
>NC_045733.1:19081844-19099229 GCF_008692095.1 Etheostoma spectabile
AATAGTTAAGATCAGAGGAACCTACAGATGAGTTTAGTCAGGAATGAAAGTGATCAATTGTGTTTACAAAGAGCATAGAACGGAATCCAATCCATTGAATGGAATCCAACCCCCCACAATCCAATTTTGTTAAAAAGAAACCATATTTCAGATATAGACACATTTTTTAAAGGGATCAAATTTGACCCGGGGACAACAGGAGGGTTAAGGGTAGATGTTGTTTTCTATGTTATAGGCAGAATGGTGGGATTATAGTACACAAAGAAATTGAGTCAATTGTTAGGAACAGGGTACAAATTGGAGACCCTGTCAAGACTTTGGGGATTTTCTTTTTCCATTAATGCTCATATCATAATAATTGGCCAGTGTAATTGTTGGGACTTTAAAAGGGGGTTTACTCAGCTTTCTTGTTGTAATTAGCAAGATTTCCAAGCAGATGCTTATCTTAACAAGGGGGAGGAATTGAGATAGTTTGAAATGTTTTTTTTTTGTGTCTGGGGCTGGTAATTGGTAGCAAGCTTATCAGAGGCAGCTTGGCCACACTTGAGCGCTCAAAGGAGCCTGAGTCAGAGACTGTGATCAACTGAGCGGGCGCATGTGACCTCGAGTAGATTTGTCCGATGCACAGTGCACTTTCATCCCCCGTCTCTCCATACCAGATGCTGTACTTAACTGTTACCATCCTGTGAGGGAAATTGTACTGTACGCAACCCTTTCAAGTCTTTTCTTTTGTGTTCAGGAAAAAAATGACAGCAGTCAAGGACGAAATAGGCCAAAGACCCAGACTTTGAAATCCAATACTGATAAATTGCTGGGTGTTTGACTTTGCAAGGCATACCGGATTGTATTGATTTTCTTTCCTCTCTGTGTGTATGTGTTTGTGTGAGGGAGTGTGATAGCAGAAAACCAGGGGCAAGAGAATGCAATATTGTGTTTCATTAAAAAATCTATAAGATATCTCATTACAGCCACATGCTTTTCTTTAATATCAGGGTTCGTGGGAATGGGGAGGAGCAGGTGGGTGGCAAGATGAATGTGCTTTCCTGTCTCAGATGACTATCTCATCTGTTGTTGTTCATGGAGAAAAGGGGCAACTGGGCTCAATCAGCCCAGTATGTCGACTACTTCCTGTTCATGTTTGCCCACTGCCTGCTGATTTTACAACCGTATCGGATAACTCATGCATGGCAGAGCTAACTAAAAACCTCTAAAATCCCAAGGTCTAGAGTTCTTCATTTTTGCAATGTATTATATATTAATAATAATAAATGAATATGTTACAGTGTAGAGCTGTAAATATTGCTGTACAGTTAATTGTCTCAGAAACACTGAGATTCACAAAATAATTGTCTTTTAGTCAAATTTAAAAATGTATTTATTACTTTTTTGAACAAATGAATATTTGAATGGATTCCAGGTACACCGTTTGGTGATATCTATAGTAATACAAAAACACAGCCTTTGAAGTAAACAACGCCTCTTTATTATCAATGAAACATTTTTTGCTAACTGTAACCCTCTTGTCATTTTTGTTGCTATGAACATGTGTAAGCTAGCGTAGCTTTAGCTCAATGGTCCGACCAGTAATCACTTACATAATTACAATTTGGCATATCTAGACAAAATCAACAACTAACAGTCGTACGCCTTAAGACCTTAGCAAATGTTAGCAATTATTTGCAGTGATACAAAGAAACGATTATGTAAAGGAATTGACAATCAGACAATTATGTAATCATTGCTACATTTGTGTTATCACTTCATTTTAATTTACTGTAAACTACAGATATTTTACATGCTTGTGTGTCCTTGTTGACCACACCAAGCCGTACTCTCTGAGCATGTCCTGCCAAAAGGGTTTCGGAACTAAACAGCGCTGTGTGTTGTGTCCTCGCAGTGTTTTAAGTGCGTAGTGTGTCTTAGCACCTGATGGTTTTCTTGAGAGTTCCATTTGAAGAGCATCTTACTTAAAAACAGCAGATAAAAGCATCTGCTGCTACAGTGAGATTTTTAGTGGGCTTTCTCTGGAAAAAGGTTAGCCCAATTCTCAAATCCTGACATTAAGTGATGGTTTTAACCTTTCGTCTGACTGCTCTGTGGGTACCCATTTAGACCAAGAAACGTGCCGTTTCTTGCTTTTTTTTCTCCCTTTCCAATTATTCCCCATGAGGCAGTGTTGATGTTCTCACACACTGTACTCACACACTGTACCCACACACAATCTCTAAACCAGCCCTCCCAGTATTCCCGTCTGTGTTTCTGTCGTCTCAGTAGGCCAATTCTTCAACTTGGGCCCGGGGGGGGGGAGGCTGATAAGAGGGGGAATTCGAGTCTCAATCAGTGCTGGTTAATTATCACAACCAGGGGAGGTGAGAGAGGGCTCCCCGTATGTACCAATCCCTCCTGGATCTCAGGCTTCCGCTCAAACACACTTCTGTTTTCTGTTTTCTGTTTTCTATGTACTGTTCAGCCATAATCAAAATAATGAAATAGACTAGCCATTGTTATCTTTCCCTCCATGATCATTTGGCACATGTTGATGGCCTTCACTTGGTGGTTTTATTTATTTATTTATTTACATCAGTGTTAAGCCTCTTTTAGACCAAGTAGTTACAGAAACAGTCCACTTCTCAACAGTTCTTCTACTAACTACTCTTCCCCCAAAACCGCTTTTGCATTAGCAATGGCCAAGTGGCCATGGGAACTGGTAGGAGTTGTAAGGGCGTGACTCATGCACGGCAACGGTCTCTATGGCATTGTCACCTGACTTTAGCGCCACATACAACAAGAAAACACGGCAATGTTTAAAGACTAGGCTGGAGTATTTAACAGAGACACACAGAAGACTAAAGCTCTAGAAGTAGGAGCTGAAAGAGTTACAGGAACGGCGGTCAGAGGAACTTAATAATCCCAAAACTGGTCCAGTCGGAACATGAGAAAAAAAGGGTTCTAGGAACGTTATGTTCTAGGAACTGGAAAAATCCCCCCTGTCAGAAAGAGCCTAAACCCCTTTGGCCACTGTAGTTTTGTTACTTGGATTGTGATAGTAGCCTAGCTTAGCCCAATTAGAATGTTTCAAGCTTAATTAACTGTATTGTATTTGTAAAGTCTCTAATTCCATAATTAAAAGCACATTTTGATTACATATACTGTATATCTTGTTTAAATGCGCTGCCATTGCAAATGAATACAAATATGCATATTTCAAAAACATGGTTTCCAAATAGAGCTAGGCAATATATGTCAATATCCTGATATGAGACTAGATATCGTCTTAAGAGTTTGGATATTTTGACATGACATAAGTGTTGTCTTTTACTGGTTTTACAAGCTGTATTACAGTAAAGTGATGTACTTTTCTGAACTTACCAGACTGGTGTAGCTGTTCTACTATTTTCCTTTTCCCCACTTAGTTGTTATATCCACATTACTGATGATTACTTATCTAACATCTAAAGATAAAGATATTTTGTTAAAGCACCATTTGTCAAGCCTAGAATATTGCCGTTATATCGGTATTGAAGTACTTGGTCAAGAATATCGTGATATCTGATTTTCTCCCTATCGCCCAGCCCTCGTTCCAAATGTAACTGTTAACATTGGTGAAAAACGAATGCCACTCTAACGAGTGCGAGTATGAAGCATTCAGCGTCGCAGGGCTTTCTCCCTACTTTTCAGAAGATCAGATTTTCTGCTCGCCATTCAATATGCTTTTCAAACTGCATGCAGGGAAAATAAAAATAATAATCTTTGAGTTCAGCTGACTTAGCCTAAGTAAGAAAAGCAGTATGATTCACTGAAAGCCAAACCATCCTTCTACTTGTAATCTCTAAGGCATGGCTTTTAACTTTAAAAATACATAACCAACAGTTTTGGCTAGACCTGGTAGGGCACAGTGGGTCCTTCAGAAGCTCAGTGATGTTTTTATTTAGGCCACTAGGATCCTAAATGTGGACAATGCCTAAGACTGCCCCTCCCTCCATCATACACATATATTATGATGACACTGTTTTAAATTAAAAAATTGAACGAACAGAGAGCCTTACATTTTACTGGAATTGTATTTTACATCATTTAATGTGACAAATAGATGCATTTATTGACTTATTTTGCCTAGGTTCTTCAACTAACACTTATTTTGCAATGCTTTAAGCTGTTTTTTATATGTTTTTATTTTATCATTTTAGCAAAGACCAATGCTGGTCACCAATTTTCAGAATTGAGAGTGATGCCTTTAGATTACCTATGTGGTCTGAACAAAAGTCAAAGAGCAGAGCATTGGATATTGTTATCTTCTTTTATGTGGGACCCTGTAAGGAGCTGCAGCAGGAGTGCCGCCTCCATGGTGGTCTTGGATGAGCCTCTCACTGCAAAACAGGAAATAGGGGTCAGTGTGTGTGTGGTTATTGGGAAAGAGTGATTAGGTACTCAATAATTACTGTTATACTTTTGCATGACAAACTAAATGGTAAGAGTGCCGTGCCCTAATGAAAACGCATTGCACATGGTTGTTTGAATTGTATATTTTGCCGGACTCCTCCACTCAAAAGCATTTGCTAATCTCATTAACCAGCAGTCCATTTGAGTAGGAGTCTTTATCTGATGAAAGAGAGACTGACGTTTATATTAGAATACAGTACGCATGCAGAGAAACCAAAGCTGAAGGCGTTGCAGTGACCCAGCCCCCCCCCCCCCGTGACCCTGTCATGTTTGCTCTGAGCCTCCAGAGTTTGACAGTGGCAGTGAGCAGACAGGATGACATAGAACTGCGAGCTGAAAAAATTGGATCCTTTCCTCTTTTAATCTGCCAGTTGAGTGGGTGCCAGCGCAGGACAGCCTGTGTGCACCTCAATCATTTTGTCCATCCCTTTATGGCTTGGCCTCAGCCCCTCATTTCAAACTCTGCTGTAAGGAACGCTGAGAATACCAGACTCTAAGGCTTGTGGTGTCCCCGATCACAGCTACCTCCCTCAGGCATGTCCGACATTGTTCCTGGCATCAACTCTTAAAAGAACTATGTGACCGACCACACTAACTCTAACAAAGTTGTGTTACAAATCTGAAAGAGAGAGGCATTCTTCTGTCATTAGGGATGGTAACAATGTTAACTATCAGTTACACATCAAATAGAAAAAGTAGTGCTGTCAGTTGGACGTGTTATTAACGCAAACCCATTTTAACGGCGTCAATTGTTTTATCGCAAGATTAATGTTCTTTTCGGTCTGGCGAGCTTTGTAGTTTTTTACACATGCTGTTGCAACAACTAGTACGGTTATTATTACAACACCACATCGGATCTAGCTAGACCCGAAACAATGTTGTTTTCAATAAAAAAAAAAAACTAAAAAAAACATTTGCCGATTCACTTTTCTATATTGATAAGAGCATTAAAATGAGAAAAAATAATGGGACAAAAGGAAATTAAGGGACATTTAGAATAAATAAAAATGTGCATTTAATTGCGAGTTAACTATGACATAATGCTATTAATAACGATTAAATATTTGAATTGTTTGACAACACTTAGAAAACGTCATTAACAAAAGTTTGTTGGATGGTGAAAGAAAAAGAGGCGGCACAATTATTACTACCGTTATGTTTTAACTGCTAATTAACTTGCTAGTACAAACCTGTGAGCTCTTTTTTTGTTTTCGGCGCTTTAAACGGCCAGATACGTGATACATACCACTATGCCGATGAGGACTGGCGGGTTAAATCGGCCGTCCTGTACGCAGAGAACGCCAGGCAGCTCATAAACCTCGCAGCTAAACTAATTGATGCAGTGTAGACAGGCTCACACATACGTTGCGTGGCCGCGGACAGCTGAGGTTTTGTGGCCTGTGTCCACGACGATGCACGCCAAACCGGGGCTGCGCGAGCGTTACAAGTCTGCAGCTGTCCACGGACCCTGACCGCTGCCATGGGGAGACATTTCCTTTACTTTAGTTTGTCATTGTGACTCATGGACTGTAATGGTTATCCTTCCAGCCTGGGAACTTGTCCGTTTTCAAGACTCATTTTAAGAGATACGTCCTTCATAGCATTGAAAACCCTAATCTGTCTCAATAAATGTCTCCTGTCCTTTCTATTACCTAGTGAGGAAATAAGTGTCTTATTACCTAGTGATGAAATTTTAACTAAATGAAAGGAAGCTAGCCGCCTCAACTTGCAGCCGCTTTATAATCGAATCCTTAAGGAGACCTCTGTATTCGTCTTTCCATTAGAAAAGGACTCCTTTTCTTTTTTCTCCAAATAGATACATACCTAAAAAAACGTTAGCTGCAGCTCTTTCTCCTCCTCCTGTCTCACGTAATCCAGTCACACTTGGTCTCAAGATCATTGTTATTTCCCTGAGGCATTTTCTGGGTGACAGATGGGCTTTAGAAGGGAGTTTGAAGAGATAGGAAGATGGAGAAGAGAAACAGAATCAAGGTATAAAGATGAAGGAGATGGGGGGGGGGGGGGGGGGGGGGGGGGGGAAGCAGTGACAACCATTTCCATTAGTGTCATTAGAGCGACCCCAACACTGAGAGTGGAGGACACACAGTGGAAGGGTGGACGGATATGAGAGGCAGCAGCCCAGCCACCCCCCCGCCTCTATCTTTACCTGCATGGAAGGTTTCATTCATCTTTGAATTTTGTGCTGTTAAGGATTTTATACTGTCTGCTTATTTTTTCCTTATAGGTTTAAAGATCAGAGATCCAGTGACATATAATACAACTGGAATACAGAAAATTTGTATTCCTACATAATATCTATATCACCCTTTAGTGTAAGTACCCTTTTACAGTGGTTGTAAATGCCTGTCAAGTGTGTCTTTTTGCGTGTTTTCTTGTCCTGAAGTCCCAGCCACAGAAGGGCCTCTGTTGTTGAAAATGTGACTGGTTTTGAGAGTGGTCTGCTCTGTCTCAAGAGCGGCTCAATAAGGAAGGGTAGTCAATATGGCTGCTCTCAGGCGGTGGGTCAATGAGGGAGGAGGCTTCCTGCTGAGCCAAGGGTAGAATAGAAGAGAACAGGGGGTCTTTGTGTGCAGAGCATACCCTCACCCACTCCTCTTTACTGCCTTTCCTGGGACATTACACCTAACATTGAGAGACTGTGTACTGGTCTGCAGGAGTTGTAAACTGTATACAGGTTGGTACAGAAAAATACATGTATCCATGTCATAGAATACGTGTTACACCAGTGAGTTAACCAGGTTTTTTTCAGGTTTACTCAGGACGTGATAGAGGTGTTGCAAGCAGAAATATTTTGACGAACATTTTGTGAGTTCACACACACCTTACCTTGACAGCCCTGTAGCGTCTAGCCTAAAACATGCTTTCAACACTGGCTCATGATGGGGAAATACAGCCCAAAATTCTGAAATTCCATTCTCTCTCTCTCTCTCTCTCTCTCTCTCTCTCTCTCTCTCTCTCTCTCTCTCTCTCTCTCTCTCTCTCTCTCTCTCTCTCTCTCTCTCATCTGAGAGCGAAGGGAGAAACGGTGAGGGAGAGAGAGGTAGGCAGCATATCTTAAGCTGGGCTCCCAAACCTTTTATGACTGCTGAGCAAAGTGGATGTGGGACATAGGTAACAGCCCATACTTATCAGGCAGACAACCTCATTTTCTAGCCCCTTGCTTTGCTCTCCCTCGTTGTCATTGGGTGCCCATTGTGGCGGTTCCTATTTCTCAAAGATAAACGGGTGGGGGCTCCCACACTGCTGGGCCCTGAATAGATCAGACTACCCACACTCTAATGTGCTTCCTGACACCCCCTTCTTTAACTCTGCAGCTGTGTTGTTAAAAGCTTGCAGTGTTTCACTGCTAATACGTACTGGCATAAAGATGTGTGTTCTCCATTTCTTAAAAAAAAAACATTGAAGGGGAAATTCATATTATTCAGGTATACTTTGCGTTACACACAGTCATCTGGACAAGGGCTGCACATTCACAATATAAACTAGTGCAATATCCAAATCGCAGGGGGGTGCAATATTTGTTAAAGGCAAAATGTGTCAAACCATTTTGAAAGAAGTAGTGTGGCGCTGCAGAGACGTCCCAGCCCTCACATCCTATCCTCCAGACTACACAACACATCTGTGTTTGCTACAGATCCTCACAAAGTCCCACTTTCATCATTTACATGTTCTTCTTTAATATTCACATTTTTCAATTAAAATGAGAATGACACAAAAATGATCATTCCCACCAATATTTTAAATCTTATCGCAATTGCAATATCAATCAAAAATAATGGCAATTAGATATTTTCCTCATATCGTGCAGCCCTCAGACCTGTGGATATTATTGATGACTAGATTACAAGAAGAACATGTTTCTTTACAAGAGACAGCGTTCTCTGTTGTTAAATTTACCAAATCTCCTTTTTCTTTGCGTTCTGTTGCAGTGATTAGATGTTTCCCCTGCACTTTAATGACGAATGGGAACACACACTCAACACTTCAGAATACATCAAGAGAACACAGCTCGTTCTGAAGGTGTTCATTTGAAAAATGTTCCAGTCACAAAAGCAACCTCGTTAGTTGCCAAAAGTAAACTTTTCCGTGGCTTTGACATAAAAGTTGAAGTCTAGTGACGATTCTGCCTTTTTGTAATGAGTTTGTTTTCAATCGAAGACGGCAGAGATCCTCGCTCCCTGCTAAGATTTTGGCCTTATTCAGCTCGTTTAGCTTGCCTGCTTATCTTCCTCATACTCTTACAGGAAAGACAGTGTGGCCTTGTTAACCTTTTAATATGAACTCACTCTGACATCGCTCCATTAGTGCATGTATAGGTACTAAGCATGTGCGTGTAATAACAACAGAGTGTAAATTGTTATTTCCCCTTGCAGGATTAATAACTCATACATTATTGTTATTATTAACCACAGACATGGTTATCCAGCCTCATTCTTTGGTGAAATTGCTTGTGGTTGAAGTTCAGAGGCCTGTATTGTAGGGGGTGTGAAAATAAATATTGATTCGTATTTGAATCACAACTCAAGCTCTATCGATTCATAGAATTCAAAAAATCAATTCATATTTTTTTATTGTTTTTTATTGTAGGTCTACTGCAATCACGTGATAGATAGATAGATAGATAGATAGATAGATAGATAGATAGATAGATAGATAGATAGATAGATAGGGGAATTTGAAGGTCCCAGTAGCCCACAGACATCACACACAACATACACATACATCATAACAGGATTTTAAAATAACTTTTTATCAAATCCCCCCCCCCCCCCCCACCACCACTATAAATTAATAAACTTTTCTCATCATTACAAACAATAACAGAAGATGGAAATCATTAGCACAAACGGTTGGTAGAGCTACCATCGTATGATTGTTTGATCCCAGTGACAGCCTTTGTTGTGTTTGATGCTAACTTTTAGCCAGCAGTGAACCAACTTCTTGTACAGGTCCATTTTTACTGGATTGACATTACAGAAGTCTCTCGTTAGCATCTGGTTGGCTACTTGTCACAAAGTGACGCATGCACGGCTCAAATCTGCACTCGGCTTACATCGGGGAGTGACAATTGTGTCTGCAACTGAAAACAGATGGTTCACCATTTTGTTTGACAGTAGAGCTGAAGCTAAGCCCTCCCCCACTGCTCATACGACGGGGATAAAAAGCTGCTGAAGGCGGCTGTTTTGGCTCTGATAGAATGCCGCAGGACCCTCAAGCCGATTCAGTTTTCTCCTCAGATAGATAGAGAGCGGCTGAAGATGGTCTTTTGACTGGAAAAGAGCCAGGCTTGGGCCTGGAAGCTCTGCCCAACCCACACACCCACTGTTCCGGCAGCATAAAGCAGAGATGATTAAACGTGCCATGGTGCCTGTCTCTGGTCTGCAGGAGAGACAAATTCTCCCCACTGCTACTCCACTGTCGTCTCTCCCCATCTGTCATGTACACCATGAGTAAAAGACATTTTCTGTTGTTGTCACATTCTGCCCAATATGTACACTAGGCCACTCTGAATATATTGATTTCCTGAAATCCGCTGCTTACTTTCAGTCTAATCTGAAACCACTCGCTTACTGCTAAGACTTGCAGTTTGAAATATGTATTGTTGGCTTAGGACATGGAAGATTTTATTCCTTACTGCTGTTTATTCACTTTAACCTCACATCTACTTCTGCCTGAAGGGATTTAAAAAAAGTTGTATGTATGAGCATGTGTGCTGTCTTTGCATCAGCTGAGAATAAAGTTTGGTGTCCTGAAATGTTGCTTTAGCTGCACGTTACTTGCCGTAAAATATGATTTGAACCATGCCAGTTGAACAGTTTAACTTCTGTAAAAAAAAGGGGGTAGTAGCATTCATAAGGCAAGGCAAGGCAGCTTTATTTGTATAGAACATTTCAGCAACAGGGCAATTCAACGTGCTTTCTTTACATAAAATCAGTTTAACAGATAAAACACATACACAGTTAAAAAAAATCTAAGCATTAAAAACCGATAAAACACATGAATAACAGTTAAAAACAAAATAGAAAACATGGACACATAAACACAAGAAAAAGTTACAGTGCAGCTTAAATTTAAAGAATGAGCAGTCATTTAAAGAAAGCAGCATCAAAAAGAAAGTCTTCAGCCTTGATTTAAAAGAACTGAGAGTAAGCACGGATCTCACAGGTTTCTGGAGTTTATTCCAGATAGAGGACGTAGAAACTGAAAGCTGCTTCAACCTGTTTAGTTCTGACTCTGGGGACAGAAGTAGACCCCCCAATGACCTGAGAGGTCTGGGTGGTTCATAGTGTAGTAGCATTCAGAATGTATTTTGGACCTAAACCGTTAAGTGATTTATAAACTAGCAAAAGTACTTTGAAATCAATTCTTTGAGACACAGGAACCATGTAAAGACTTAAGAACTGGAGTGATGTGATCCAGTCTCTTAAGAGGATATAACTAAGATGCCAGATAATGGATGTGTTTGTAAATGTCTTTAATGAAGGGACCATGCTTATTAACCTGGCCTTGATATATCAGAAAGAGTGGCGAAGGTCCAACGCTGTCCTTTGAGACACAATGAGGGCACTATTTCCTCTTTCCTCTATTCTAGTCTTGTCCGTCATCAAGTAAGTGTAGAGACGATTGCATGGCATAGTTCGCATGTTGTTTTCTTACTTCTATTCTCTAGTGGAAAATATCTCAATTCAGTCATTTTCTGAAGCGTTTTGCGGTAATTGTTTGCGCTTTCAAGAGAAGTGAGTGCACCGAGGACGAGCTGCCTTATTGCCGCTGTAATGGGCCGCGCATCGCATTGCTTCTCTCTTTGGATCTCACACTAGGGACTTTGTGCCGCAAGATAGAGAAATTACCTTGTAGTAGTTAAATAGCTGAACCATTGACATAGCATCTCTCTTTTCTGTCTTCCTCTCTTTCTGGTCTTGCTCTCCCCTGGAGACGTGCCATTTCCTTGGAAGAGAGCAGGCATATTTTAAACTGCATTTAACATTCAGCCACTTATTTCACTCCGTTCGCTGCATTATTAAAACACCTTCATGCCCTCTTAATTATTTTTCTAGCTCTCCTTCATCCCTGCAGAACTGATAATTGGTGTTATTTATCTAAACAATACTACTGTGTGACTGTTAGGGTGGGAGTGCTTGAATAATGGATGAGGACAAATGCAAAGCAATTGCACTTACTCTGACTTTGGCACTATCCATGTCAGTGCAAGGTTACCATTTATGCTCGAGGAAGGAAATGGCAACAGTGTTCCAAAGTGTTTACTCCTTCGCTGCACTCTCTACTTATAATAAAGAAAGACGTGATATTAACTTGCCAGGGGAGGCTAGACTGGGTTAAATTTATCAGTTCCTCTCGTCCAATTCCAGCGCGGCATGTGGTTTGGTAATGAAAAGCCTCTTGGAGTCTCTGGGATAGACTCAGCCACAGTGGCTGAAAAGATAGAATGAACAAAAAAGTTGTTTTGCTCTGCAAACATTTCATTCAGTGTTTAGGGCACTTGGAGTCCTGCGATGTCCTTTCTTTTCAGCCATCAGCACAATTTATGTGAGTGGGTTTTAAAGTGTTCCATTGAAGTCAATGGCGTTCTGGGAGATGTCATTTTGCAGTCACTTGTTGTTCTGTTGAACCCAAAAAGCAGCTTCAGCAGAGCTGTGCAGTTACATACACATGGCTCAATGCAGTACAGGTCATCATGAAGCTTTCCACATAACAGCTACTGCAACAAAGCTTAAAATGTACACTTCCACCACTAGTGGAAAGTTGACAAATGCTGGTAACGATAAAATCAATTGGCATCAGCTGCAGTCATCAAGTAACGGATCAGTTGTTGGATAGTCTATATTGACAACGTTTCATTTCCTGGACTGTTCAGGTGCTGCAAAAATTTCGCCGGATGTCAGTCACCTTCTGCTTTCTTTGTGTTGTAATTTTAAACTCCGGTGGATTTCTGAGGACTATGGTTAACGGCTCCTCAGATCTCTGCAGGGTAAATCCAGACAGCTAGCTAGACTATCTGTCCAATCAGAGTTTTCTGTTGATGACTAAAACTACTTTTGAACTTAAACATGTTGAACCAAAATAGGTTCCTTCCCGAGGCTATTTTGCAGTGTTACCCTGTCTGGCGCTTAGTGCCGCCCAAGACAATTGTTAATGGTTTAAAAAGGAATGCCTATAAAACCAGAGCACCTTTTTCTCCCATCCCTGAAAGTTGCGTAGACTTGGTAGCCCCTCCTCCGCAGCGCTGTGGATAAGAGCCCTAGCAATGCGAGACTAGTTGTTGGACACCAACAAGAACTGAATTGGCTGCTCATGCCCAAGTGGTCCTGTTCTACATGTTAAATATTGAAGAGCATCAAGCTAATATCTCCGTTCTCCCCTCTCTCCCGTGTTTTCTACCAGGTTCAGCAGCGCAGCCCTTCAGCCCCTTCTGGTTCACTGCGGAGCCCCAGGACACTCTGGCCATTCGGGGCAACTCTGCACTGCTCAACTGCTCGGCCCACAGCGACGCAGCTACGCCGGCCCGCATAGAGTGGAAGAAAGATGGCACCTTCATGGTTTCAGATGAGAGACGGAACATACTTCCTGATGGCTCGCTGTTCTTCACCCACGTGGTCCACTCTAAGCACAATAAGCCTGACGAGGGCACCTATCAGTGCGTTGCCACTATCGACAACCTAGGATCCATTTCCAGCCAGACGGCCCGTCTCTCAGTAGCAGGTAAGGGCTGCCACGTTCATGTGTTGACCACCATGGTTTATTTTTTGACCATTCAACATTTGCCCCTCAAGTTATGGGAAGAGTTGAGATAAGTGACTTGAACAAGTCTGCATACACACCTGCAAAGGCTTTACATACCCATTGTACACCTACACAAGTGTTTTCAATTACAGCAAAGCATTCAAATAAGGCCTTAGCTCTTTCATTAAATAAATCAACACTTCTAGTTAGACGTTGCTTGTGCAATTAAATGCTCAGGCTATTTTCATAAACGGACATTTTTTAATGTGATAATACCTGTGTATAAATGCCGTCAAGAGCATGCCAAACCTGTAGGTGGCAGTGTAGCGAGAAGCTCAAGCCCATGTTAGCCAATCAGAATCCCTGAATATAGCCACATGAAAATGTAAACATGGGTCACACTTTTGGCGTAGGTGCAAGTTCTGGTTTCCAAAATCTCCACTCTGGCCGGAGTTTTTAGAGAGACTCGTTTTCAGGAGACTTGTTTTCAGAGGCGATTTCTCTGTTTGTGTGGAAACGAAGGGAAATATCTCCGTTTTTAACAAAATAATTCAATTCAATTTTATTTATAGTATCAATTCATAACAAGAGTTATCTCAAGACACTTTACAGATAGAGTAGGTCTAGACCACACTCCAGAATTTACAAGGACCCAACAGTTCTAGTAGTCTCCTCCAGAGCAAGCAACAGTGCGACAGTGGCGAGGAAAAACTTCCAAAGTAACCATGTTCGAATGTGTACAGTACATGATAAGATACCTGATAAGTGGAAACACCTGGGTGTACAGGCTATTGACCTCAACAAACTCCCAGTTTAGCTCTTCTCAGCTCTCACCTTTACCGGACCTAATAAACAACAATAACTGAATATACCTGTGTGTAAAACAAGGTAGGGAGGAAGGAACAGTAGTAAGTGAGAAGTAAAAGTGGTAGGCAAAATGCACACTGTACAGTATAGAAAACAAAGAGGAGAAATACAATTTAAAGAACAACTCATCACCTCTTTTGTTACATCTTTTCATTCTTACTTTCTATCTTTTCAGCAGTCTCAATTTTTACCAAACCGTGTAAGACGTCATGCAATATAAAGGATTTCTTTGACATGTTTGCTACGCTGCAGATACACACCCACACCACATAACAGCTGAAGGTGTGAAGAGGTTCTTTAGTTGCTTTTCCGTGTTGATTGTTTTTTGTCCTTGAATTGCTCAGCCATTTGTACTTTCTCTTCCATAAAATCCTTCACCTTGCTGGAGCCTGAATGCGTTGCCCTTCTGGATAAATGCTTGTAAAAGGGTCTTTATTTTTTTTTCTTTCCTCATCACTAGTTCTACAATGTGACCTTGTTGAGTTTAGCAATAGCAAGTGACGTGGGATTATTAGGTGTTTTGAGTCAAGTCGCGCCCCCCGCAATTCAATTTGCAGATGGAGGAGCCACAGAACGCATTTACTGTGTGCTTTCTGCTCAGCAGTGCTCTGCCAGATTTAAGTCGCTCAAGAGAGGCCTCTTGTTGACAATGGGATAGTACAGTGTAAGCCTCTGAGTGCCTGTGTGAAGCTTCTTCCTCACTGTGATTCTGTTTCTTCTCATAGGCTTTTGAATTACAAGTTAATGAAGCAGTACATTATATGAGAGATTGAGAATATTTTGTCTTGCCCACAACGTTCGGTTGTCTAACAGCGTGTGCAACATGATTCTCAGACACTTTGTCTTGACAACACTTAGCATACAGTATGGACACAATGCTTAGGTATACAGCAATTGACCAAAGTTATTTTAACTGTGATATCATAGACACCAGTGGCCCAGCATTGATAAAACCTTTGAGAGACGATTCATTTTTAGACTACAGTACGGGGTTAGAATTTTGACATGTGTGAGAGCCTGCAGTTGGATTTTACTTGTTTCTTTGCCACAGCTGCTTTACATATTGCTTATTGTAATAACCAACATAGCATAGCACTTTACCACAACATATTATAATGTTGATGTGATAGTAGATAATTAGTGTGTGTGTGTGTGTGTGTGTGTCTGTCTTTGGTTGCCAACCCTGTGGTGCAATGGCAATTCTCCTGACTTTAATCTAAACAGATACATTGTACACACTAAAGAAAAAAGGACACAGGACAAGAGGTTGTGCATTTTTAATGTATAAGTGTATGTGTGACATTTGTAAATGTCAATGTGCTTGCATGCGTGTGTGCATCTTCAAGTCTTGTCACCCATAGCTGGGCAGTAGACAATCTGTCCGGCTAGGGTTGGGCGGTAATATAGTACACCGCTGGGTCTTAAAAATAGCAACGGTATCAGTTTCAATTCCGCCATTAAAAATATATACAGTGTGTGTATATATATACAAGGATTAAATATTAAATATAATATATTTAATGCCTAAAAATGCTTATGTGTGGTTGTCATCATTTGACAGTCTGGAAGAGAGAGAAGGGGGGTGGGGGGGGGGGTTGACCTGGTATCAAAGAAGAACATGACTTCTGCAGTTTGACAGCATTTGGGGGTCCGAGCTAACAAGAAGGGAGCGGTGTTTCAGTATCAGTGTTTGGTATTCAGTTTCTGAATTTCAGTTTCATGGTAAAATAGGGAGGAGGTTTGACGGTATAAAATTTTGGATACCACCCAACTACATCCCGCATTCATCAATACCCGTCACTGAAGCTGCATCGACGTATGAGAGGGGACTTGTTTAGTTCCTGTGCCAAGATGAGTTCTGCTATCAGACAACCTCACAGCCAGTGGGATCTGCCGGGGTCAACCATGATAGGATGTTAAATTCAATCAATTTCTACTTGAAAAGGGGAGCAGGTGAAATCTGTCAGCTATTACAGGCACAAACACACACACATGGACACGCACACCGACACGCTCTTCACATGGCAAGTTGTTGACGTAAAAGCTTAAACCTTTGTGCACCTACGCACACAAGTGTTGGAAAAATGTAAGCTGTTGCATTTGTGGTTCTACTTGCACACACACACCACACACACACACACACACACACACACACACACACACACACACATGCACAACCACTGATATATCTCCAGCTGGCTGGCAGGTGGCCAATAAAAAGGTTAATTGCAGTGTAGAGAGAGCAGGCCATGAGGCCGCCATTAGACCCAGGAACAATGGTGCAGGAGGTGGCGGAGTGGGCGTGACCTCTCAGATGTAATGATGGCATGAGTCACGGATGGCTAGAGTGCCAGCGAGCAAATCTGCCAAGTACCGGGGCAATATCTGAGATTGATTTGCGAGGAAACGTGCGGCTCATTCTTCTGAAGAAAACCCCTCCACTTCCACACATCACGGCGCTTTGCTCTTCACAGAGTTGCTGATGGTTTGAATAAACAGTGCTTGAATACAAGAAGGTAATTTAATCATTAAGTTGACCAACGTAAACTTTTAGTGTCAATATATCATCAAAATACATCAAATTACATGCAGGATGTAACATCTCATGTGAACATTAGCTCTCTTTTGTCAACTTAATATCACTGTACACTGAATATTCAGGGTTTAATTCCTGTTGGACGAACAAAAGAGCTGCAGCATTTAGTCAGTGTCGGTTGACATTAAAGTGATCAGCAACTGTTTTGGTAATTGACTAATTGTTTCAGTCACGTGACAGTTTATCTTTAAAGCAACAGTGTCAAATATTTGAGTCTAGGTTCTCAAATGTGATGCTTTTCTTTACCTTATTTATTCTATTAATTGAACATCTTTGGATTTGGACTAGTGGTCGGATAAAAGATTAAAGACTTTAGACAAAAAAACTTCTGAAAACCGCACAAGCCCGGGAAACTTGGACAGGCGTCGATGTTTAATAGGCCAAATAAATCACTGATTGATTCATTAATTTAGCATTCAAATAGTTGTTTGTTGCAGCCCCATACGCTACTGTGGTTGTAACTAATCAATGAATGGATTCACTCAAAGGGAAAAAAAAGTTCATTAATTTATCATTGATAGATATATAAAGAGCATAAATGATACAACATTGATTATGTAAATAAGATAATTAGCGCAGTTTAATGTCAAAACCTCAAATTTCTTAGTAAAGCCTTGATGATTTTTGAATTAATTGACTTCCCATTACTATGCAGTCTGAGATGAATATTTAATTAGTATGCTCTGTGACACACACACACACACACACACACACACACA
>NC_045733.1:19099239-19112093 GCF_008692095.1 Etheostoma spectabile
CACACACACACACACACACACACACACACTCTGTATAGATAAATGGTCGTTAGGACATATCTTATTCTCCATGTTGCCCAGCTTTGAAGTGTCTTTCCTCTTTGCTCTTGCTTTGTCACCCAGTCTGCCTCTGTGTGTGTTTTATCCCGGGTGTGTGTGCATAGTCAGCCACTGTTGAAACACAAGCAGACGCCGAAGAAAGAGAGGAGTGGGGCCTAGTGGGGCCCAATATGTATTCAGTGTGAGTCTCTGTAAGAGAAAAGGAGGGGGGGGAGAAAAAGTATAGGGGCAGAGAGCGAGCGGCATACAGCAGTGATGGCCAGGACACCGAGCGAGACGCGAGTAATGAGAAATCCCATCTTAACTGTCTGCTGTTCTCCCACGCAGCCGGCCCTCCTCCCATGGGTACGCTTTGAACTCCTCCTTAAGAATTGCTTGAGGTGAGCCACACCTCACCCCCACTTAACGGGGAAACCCCCAAAAGAGAAAACGGAGGATTAGTTTAGCCCTTTCTCTCACTCCCTCCCACTATCTTGCAGTCTCTTTGTTTTCCTTTTTGACCTCTTAGTATGTAGATGAGACAATTCTCTATTCAAATACATCACCTTTTTTGTTTGTTTTCTCCATTTTTCTGCCCTATCTGCAGCTCCTCTCTGTTTTTCTAATGTTTTCTTCCTCTCTCACCTATAGGCGACTGTGGTTTATTGCGATAACCAAAGCCACTTATCTCTTTGCTTTGATATCCGGTTTCACTGAAATCTAATTTCTCCCTCCCCACAGTAGTAGAAATTATAAGCTGAACACCAACAGTCTTCATGTGTCATGTGTGTCACCTCACATTTAAGCATGCTCATCCTGAGCATAGAGGCGGACGCCCTTTGAAGGATTTAGGGGAGTCGGCAGATTCGTTAATCCCTTTTTTTAATGTATTTTAATCTGTTTTTGTGTGTGTTTTGGGGAAGGGGGGGTTGGACATGACAGCTTGAGAATGTGGAAAAATATGATTGCGTCACTATTACATGGATAGCCCTTTGTGGCATTGTCGGAGACATTTTGTAGAACATACAGTTGATTTAATTAAGTTGGCACCCTAACATATTGTGAATAATCAAACGTCAGCTATGTTTTCACAACAATGAAATGAATGTCAACCAAACACGGATAAAGACATTCAGTTGGGATGAAACACTGTAATGGGCCACATGTCCACGTGAGGTAACCTGGATGCCGGCCAAACTTAGCCCCGCCCACAACATTTGTGGTTGGGAAGTTCGGTCTGGACTTGATCCGCTGTGGAGCAACTATGCTCGAGCCAGAGCTGTTTGGACCAATCAAATTGTCAGGGCGGACTTTATACGATGATGGACAGATGATCAACAGTAACATAATCAACCACATCATCAAAGATGGCTGTCGCTGAAGAATTGAGATGTGTAGATTCCACCGTGCGTGCGGTTGAGTTCTGTTGACAACTATGCAATGCTCTACACACGTCACATACTCTGTTGCTCTGATTGGTTGTAGGTCTATCCGTTGCTCTGATTGGTTGTAGGTCTATCCAATTGAGTGTCGAGGCATTTTTTTTCCTGGTTCGGTTGACACACGCCCCATAATCACAGCCCAATGGAGCAGTATCAGACTCATATTTTGACGACGTCAGGTTAGCACTGAAACACTGCAAGAGAACCTGAACCCAAATGTAGGATCATATACAGTTATTATCAAGTGTGTAGTTGGATAAAATGTGTATAAAGAAAGTTTTAAACAATAACAGAACAATGATTCAAAGCACAGACCTAAGCACAGTCACTCTTTAGTTCTTTAAGGTGGAATGTTTGCAGCGCTCTTCTGTGCTTTGACAAACTCTCACACATAAACTGTGTAATATTTTTTATCTTGCAAAATGTAATCTGTCTGATAAACCCTGCCAGCATGGACCAAGTTATATATCATCAGCTTCTCATTCAGTTTGTGTTGTGACTGTTCAGACAGCTGGTAGTTTGACTTGTCTTCTGTTATATTAAGAGGAACATGGGCAACACGGCTATAGAAACCTTTTTGGCCTTTTACAGTGTATTTTTCTAAGAAAAGATCATTACTTAATAACTATCTTTGCATCTTCAATAATGAAATCCAAACGTAATGAGTAAATAAAGTATCTTTCCACAGCTGAACAGTTAAATCTTTAAAAGAACACAAAATATAACTCTCTTTGAGCCTCTGCATTATATTTTACTTGACTTGGATGGGAGTTTTGACCTGCTGCATGTAGTTTTTTATTATTCGGGTTATAGGAGTGCATAAGAACCCGTTTTCAGATTTTTCTTAACTTGACATCTGTGAATAACTTTTGTGCACTTAATCTGTGTCACCTTGTGTCATTAAACTCACCCTGATTAAACACACACACACACACACACACACACACACACACACACACACACACACACACACACACACACACACACACACACACACAGAGAAAAGGGCAAACAACAAAACTTTTATCTCACAGGTTGATCTGATTCCAACGGAGCTAAAGCCCAATCTGATGATGTCCAACCACTCACTGAGCTGCATGCATTCACCCTACTTATCTTTTCACACCACCCAATAAGTACTGCCATTACTACTTTCTCATTTCTCACTCTTTCTCTCTTGGCTTGTCCTCTTTATCTCTCTCACTGAATCAACTACCTGTCCTTTCTTTTTTTACCTGCTTCACTACACCTCTCTCTCAGCCTTCTATTTTCTCTTTATTATCCTTTCAGCCCTCCACTTCTCTACTACTCTAAAACACACACACACACACACACACACACACACACACACACACACACACACACACACACACACACACACACACACACACACACACACACACACACACACACAAACACAAACACACACACACACACGTTTTGCAGTTCCACAGTGGCTGCACCTAAGTCATAGAGTGCCGAAATGGAAAACAAACAGTAATAAATTTCAAAAAACAACAAAAACTATCTCCCTTGTTCTCAAAGGAGCCACATGTCATCCTTGTCATCATGTTTTCCTCTTTTGTTTGTGAGTGTGTGCATGTGAGTGTCATCTATACACACCAAGCTGGCTAATTTAAAAAAAACAAGAAAAAAAAAACTTTTACTGTCCTGCTTTCACATTTCATCCATAAAACGTCGACCTTTTACAGACCCATAATGCACCCTGCTCTGACAAAACAATCTCCTCCCTTTAATCTGAAAATGAAGCAACTTTGTTGGAGTTTGGTTGGGGGAAATCTGTTCAAACACAATTAAAAACAAATAAGTGATACTCAATGTAGGTGATTATGGAAAGCAGAAGATGACTGAATGGAGGTTTAACTGGCTGACACCAAGTTGTTTTTTTGAGATTGTTGGGGCCCAAAATGCCTGATGTTTGCGGGAGTTTTTGTAAAAATCAAAGTTGCAATGTATTTTTATGTTTGCTTCAAACAAGTTGCTCTAGACAGAGAAAATTGCAAAAAAAGTTGCCATTTTTTTGCATAGTTTTTTTTTTTTTAAATAAAAAGGAAACCTTTTTTAGGGAGAATAAAATTACTCTGGGCGGAGTTTTCCTAGTAACCTTACCAAAAAGGCTCAGGATGCTGCAAATGAAAATGGCTGGTGGATTTAAGACAAAAAAAATAATCTTATTGAATGAATTTGAATTTGAACATATGTGTCAGTGGCTTGTTGATCTTTACATTGTTAGTAAATTTCCTCTTTCGGACTGGGCTGGCTCTGGCCCAGTAACAGGGTCAAGGTCACAGTGGTTCTATTACCCATAGTCCCATCTGTCTTTGGCTCGTGTGAGGTAGGATGGAAGCGACAAGATGGGAGCGGCTGCAGATAAAGCGGAGCGACTGGTGCAAACACGCACTTCTACCGGAGGTGCATTAATCATGTGTTGAGCTGAAAAATGAAAACATTCAGCTACCCTTGGAGTACAAGCAATGGAAAAGTAAAATAAGTAAAATGCTGTATAAAAAAAGAAAAGCTGCAGAGACAAGGCTGTAAAGCAGACAGTTAAACAGGACTCGGCTGAGAAAATGATGTGGGAAATCTTGGTTGTGGATGTGGCTGTAAGGAAAGATCCATCCTCTTTTTTTCTCTCTGGGGGGAGCAGCGGCAGGAGAAAAGTGTCGGCTGGGAGTCAGTTGGGTGGAGGTAGATGACAGCCTCCATTTTACGTGTATTCACTGACTGATTAGGTCCTCTGAGTAGGTGGAGAGTCGGATGGAGACAGCCCCTATCTCTGCTCTCCAGACACCTCAGTGCTTGGTGTGTGTGCGTGGGAAAGTACACCCATGCGTTTAATTGGCTTTGTATGTTTCTAGAATTCTTCTACTGTACGTGACATGTCATCTTGTAACATATTCCGATCGTAAATTCAATTGCAACGTTGTTTATACACAAATGATCAGCCTCAACACAAGCTGTAAGTTTCTGCCTTTGTTGCAATTCTAACGTTGCACTTAAAACACTGAGACCCAGCCGAGTTACAGCTAAATCTGGATTTGATCCACTTTAAACAGGATTTTTGTTTAAATCTCTTTAAAAATGGGCCCTGCAATGTTGATTTTACAGTAAAGATTCACCATGGTGGACAATGTGTTTTGTGATTTCATTTATTTGGTCACCATATGAAATGTAAAATTTACAGTCGACGCATCAGAGCTTGTGCGCGTGAAAAGAAATGCCGTAGATCTCAGTGGCGCACCAGGATTTTGAGTGCTAAACTCAACCCTTTCTGGGTTAAGATGAGTTCTTGTATGGCAATATTCATGAAAGGCTTGATTCGACAAAGTAGGTCATCAAATCCAAGCATTGGCGGCAGGGCCTGAAATTAACAAACCGACTACCTGCAAAATGTGGGGGGAATTTTGCAATTGGTGGGTAACACTGTCAATCTACCTGCATAGCGTAACTATCGGTAAGCAGGGTATGCAGTTGCTTACGGGCCTGGACCAGTCGGGCCCGCATCACTGAAAGACACTGACAGCCGCAGCCCCCTATTGCATCTTCATTACTCACAACAATCCCAGCAGTCCCACGTGCAGTCACAGACCAACCGGAAACGGGTCAAATTCATTTCCGTGTTTCTGATATGAAGATGAGAACATCTCACATTTACGTACAGCGAAAGACGGTGCAAAACCTTTCAGACCGTCCTGCCAACCTGTCTACATTTTAACATCATTGGACGTTGTAACGTTTTTTCACTCTGAAGTTGCTGAAAGTTGCTGCTGTTTCGGCTTGCTTCAGCGGGTGGGGCTGCCGCTCCGTTCCCCCTGCAACTAACGCACGCGCACACACACATAAACACACAGAATCACACACGGTGGATGCAGGAAAAACTGCAGATGAGATGTACAGGATGACCTAAATTGAAGACCGCTACATTATTGTAGGTGCAATGATAAGTTAAAGTCCAATAAGTACTTTAACGAACCGTATAAATGTGTCCCAGCCCAGGATAGGACAGTATGCCTTTATGCCCTTAACCTAAAACAAAACCCCTCCAGTGGAGCTGCGCACATCAGACTGGGCAGCTTCCAGGTGTGAAACGAGGCTGTCTCTCAGTGAACCTTCCTTGAATAAATAAAGATTAAATAAAAAAACTTTTGCTAATGGAAAACCCCAAAAGAGCGAGTGAGATGAGTAGAGCTGTGCTGTCCCATGAATTGGAAATGCGGCATAAGAGAACATTTGAGCTGGGTATGTGCCAGGACAATTTTATCATTAATATACCTGCTAAGTGTATACTGATAGGAAATAGCCTAATTCCTCATTAAATGAATTCTGTATGTCTTTTGTAATATGGGGTGTATTGGATTCAGATGGAGTTTGCTACTGGGCCTGTCTGTGCCACATTATGTACCACTGCTCAGAGGGTTTGAAGGAACTCCAAATACCTGGGGACATTTTCTTTGCTACAATCTGCAAGCTGCTTTTAGAATATCAAATTAAAGTGTACTGTCCAATTGAACTTAGACCATTTTCCGCCGGTTTCTGCACTTTGCTTTAGCTAGTGCAATTACTGTGTTCTAATGACAGCGTTAATTGACTGCTGCAGTCAGCAGATGAAGATGAACTCGAGCATAATGACTTCCCCAACTGGCTCTACTCGTCTGTGTTTTCAAACCCACTGCTCCCCATCCCACAGATCAACTCCCCCACTACCTGAACTTTTATTCTCAACTGTACATCGTGCATCTCCCAATATGTGAAAGGCATCTTCAGCGGTGATTTTCCACTGCTCAGGACTCATCACAACCTCAGAGATTTTTTCCTTAAATGCTCTTATTTTCAATTTGGGCCTGAAAGATAGAAACATGGCGTCAGTGAAATGTGGCTGCTCGCATGACATGTTAATCAGCTTGAGTGTTTTGTCTTTTATAGAAGCTTTGCTACCATCTGCTCTAAAATATCTACTTGTACGTGAGTAGCATACTTTTGGGATATCATGCAATTTTGAATTGGCCCACGTTTGCTACAGTTGTATGGGATTTACTTCAAATTAAATAAATCAACCTGAGACTGAACATGACACATGTAAGCGTTAAGTTACATGTTTTGATTTTGAAAATGTGGTGTTTATCATGTCATCATGTCAAATATCACATCAGAAGATATCCCTTATACACATCAAGTGGAATTAAAAATCAGGACTTAACATTAAAGGTCCCATGGTTTTTTAACATTACTATGAGAGCCCTGGGTATCGTGCTCTGCCTTTGAGAAAATTAAAGCTCAGATGTGTTGATCTGGAATCTTGCTCCTTATGAGGTCATAAGGGTCAAGGTTACCTCCCCTTTCTCTGCTTTGCCCGGCCAGAGAATTTGGCCCACCCATTAGAGAGAGACATCACGGCTTTCAAACGAGCAAAGTGGCAGTTGGAGGCGTGCAACCTTGTAATTGTAAGTTGCTTTGGCTAAAAGCTTCAGCTAAATGTAATGTTAATGAGAACAGGCTGACAGATGACCAGATGAGTGGAGTAGTTTTCACTGTAACATGCAGATCTTTCCAAACAAATCACGTCTACCATTTTGACTTCATTTTAAACTATTGGTTTATTTCCTTTTGGGTTGGTGGGATGGGTGGGTTTGCATGTAAGCAGTGTATCTTTCTGGAAGGCCAATATAATTGCTTTAAAGGAAAAGAGACTATATTTTTCCAGAAGAATTTGCCATGCTAGGTTTGTCCCTAGTTATATTGTTTGCTTGTAGTAGTTTGTATTGTCAGAAATGCAAACTTTCAGTTCAGCAGATGGAGCACACAGCAGCGCACTAACATTTTACCAAATAAGTGCATCAAATACTTGCCACAATGGTCGAATTCTCCTTCCATACCACTGCAAGCAGCAGCTCCCTCAGGTCAGCGATAAGAACAATGGCTTTGCACGTCATAGAACCACTTGGACAGAGGAGACAATTGCAAATATCAGAAGATACTTTTTTTTAACTGTGAAGATCGTATAAAGAGGATCTGTGCATTGTCTTTTATTTTTGTGATGTTTTAAAACCACACCGTAAAAAAAAAAACTGAGAATATTTACCATTTCTGAGTTCTGTATGAAAGTCACACAGCTTATGGTAAGAAATCCTGTGGCACCTGGAAAAAGTTAAATGTTCACAGGAAAACGTTCCACCTTTGCACATGTCTATGACGACTGAGGACATGAGGTGGACGTGCGTGGTGAAGTCTACTTGACTCAGGAAATAGCTGCTCTGCGCAGGAACGGCCTTATTCAAAGCAGTGAAAAGTTTTTTTTGGCGCGGCCAATCCATCTCTCTTGCAGTTTGTCTGACATTCACTGTCCACGTCTCCATCCTCGCGGTTGTACACACGGAGACACCTACGCAGTCACGGACCTGTCACTCGCAGCACCCTTTCATCTCCCAACGCCCGTCCCGAGTGAGCAGGCATGAGGCAGTTTTGGGTACTCATATTAAAACGTCCCCATGTTTCAAAGCTAAATTGGGCTTCACGGAGCTTTGCAAAGCTGAAAGAGAGTTGACTAACGTTTTGATTTGGCTCCCCATGCTTCGGGGGAAACCTTTTTTCAAAAGCATCTCTGTGTTTGTTAGAGACAGGCCGGGCAGAAAGAAACCGACTGAACATTTTTTTTATTCCAGCTTTTATCCCGTCTAGCTAGCCTTGAGTTTTGATATTCAAGGACACTTGTCTTGACACCTGTACTACAATAAATATTTAGCAGAGAATAGATTCTGCATAAGTCTTTCTGAAATTAATGTTCTCATGAGAACCTTTACCCTTAAGTTTTCCTGTTTTCATCACTAGATGATGCCAAGCATATCCTATTTTATTTGTGGGATATCCTTTGAAAGATGGTCTATTCTGTGAGTAGAATGTGTGATTTCAGGTAAGGGATTTCTTTTAGATGTAAATAAAATATAAAAACGCATATTTCACTCTACTTGGGTTGTGCTAAGAATGCAGAAATATGGTGCAACGGTAAGTGTTTTCTTGCATATTCTGCACTGAAAGAGCACCTTGCCTCGGGCACAGAGGAGTGTACTGAAGAAACCAAAGTGTGAAGTGCTCAGTTGGTGAGCATCTTGGTTTCTAATGCTTTAGAGAGCAACGGTATTTATGGATTGACTTTTTTTGCACCACCCGAGCAGGGTTTTATACGCATTAATGGTATTATGATGGCAGTGGAGAGGTGGAGCTTTAACTGAAAGGGGGCACGCTCAAGGTGTGAGGGGTGACACCTTGAAAAGCATTTCTCTCCGCTTCCCCTCAGTTTACATCCCACGCTCTGTCTTCCAACTCACTGGTTTTATTTTTGTTAAAAATGCTTCTTTATGCTGGTGGAAGGCTGTTTTTTTCTCCCCTAGTTCCCCATTTTCCCTTAATTATGGTAGATTCATTGATGTTTTCTCTTCAGTAACAAACTGAGAGGTTCTGTCCTTTAGCTTGACCATCCTTAATGACAAGTTAAGCTCATTTGCATTTATTCTGTTGCTTTTAGCCAAAGACACACAGTCTGCATTCCTCACTCAGCGTCAATGAATGAATGGGGCACCGTACGTATTCTTCATCTGGAATAAAGACTGTTTGGGGAGCTGTTGGAGCTTGTTCAGGCCTGCTTGAACACACTGTCTTAATGTGCAGGGGCATGACGTGTGTGATGCAGGCAGGACTTGTGTGAGCAAGAGCGACCTGTGAAAATGGAGAGTGTGAGACAAACAAGGGAGGAGGAGTGTGTATGTGCAGCTCCTGCTTTGACTGAGCTGTCCTAAACTCTATGCCCTGGTGAGGTTGTTCAAACTTCTTGTCTCTACACCATGCAGTGCCTTCACACTTGGTGGTTACCTACTGTGGAGGTATAATTTAGAGGTGTGTGTGTGTGTGGGTGTGGGTGTGTGTACATGCATGATTTCAGGGCGGTGTAGAGACTCACGGAGTTGAGACCAATGAGGTTTGATTGATGATTTGAAAATAATAAAGGCGTGCAGTGTTCAAGTAGAGGCTCCCTGCTGTTAGTGTTGATGTGTGGTGAAATGGAATTGCCTTTTGTACAACTGACTGCATCCTGCTCTATCATGGAGAAAAGATTTAATGTCTCTGAGGAGCAATTTGACTTACAGACCACGATCAATAATAGTAAATATAGAAACAATACAACAATGAATAAAAACCGTTAGCAATACAATACATTCAGACATACAAACATGCATACAAGACATGCACAAATACACACGTTAATGGCTACGTCACTGTAGTCATTGTCACCAAAAGTGTATCACTTCTACAACTAGTAACAGGCCAAAAATATAAAATATAGGGCACCCAGGTAGCTCAGTTGGTAGAGCAGGTGCCCATATTGATGCAGCGGGTCTGGGTTCGACTCCGGCCTGCGGCCCTTTGCTGCATGTCATGCCCCCTCTCTCCCCTTTCATGTTTTCATCTGTCCTGTCAAATAAAGGCCTTAAAAGCTCAAAAAATAATCTTAAAGTAATGTATCTTTAAAGGTAATGTATCTGTCTGTGTCACCTCTAGGAAGGCTAAACCTCTGCCCTGTTAGTAAGTGGAGGGGGTGCCAGGAGTTCAGTAAGATGACCTTCGGAGATTTCTGTGTGGCTTTTTCTTGATACAATTCACTTTTTTTCCCCTTGCAAGTTTTTGTTTTTTTACACTGAGATTACCAAACCATCAGATCATGGCAAATGTTAAAGCCGACTCAATAAAGGAAGTATAGCACACCTTTTAACTTTCATGGAAAAGAAGTCAGTGTAAGCTTATCATCCAGGATGGTTCTCAAGGACCTATCATGCTGGACTGCAGTCCCAGGATTCCCTTTAATAATGGTAAGAGCCAGAATATTTTATTTTTTATTTTTATTATATAGTATATATAAATAGTTATTCTCCTGGGGAAGCAATGAGCATCTGTTTGGTCTCAGACGCATTTAGCCGTAGGAACGACTTTTCACCCCAACAAATGGACAAAATGCACCACTGGGCCATGCCTATGATCCTCATTGTGCAGAAGGCGAACTATAACTAGTGATCTGCAAACTTAAGAACATACCTGTTTTTGTGATGAGCTTGACAGTTGCTTGTGTACAAGACAAATAAAGGCGGGAAGAGGAAGCAGCCTTGAGACGAACTTGTGGAAGATGAAAGAGCACTGGCCAGAGAACACTCATCGTGTGTGCGCGTGCTTTTAATCAGGGTGAGTTTAATGACACAAGGTGCGTGTGCATTCTAGAACCCGACTATTAAAGGATATTTAAGACCAATACAAATATTTTATTATCTAAAAAATCGGACATGCCGATAAATATATATAAAAAAAAAATCCAGAAACGTGTTACAAAACATAAACAGATTTCCCTAACATTAGTTATTTGTATTTATTTATGAGTTCTCACTAAAATAAAATAATTATTTGTTTTATTGTCATAACAGAACAGAGGAATATCAAAATATATTAAAGTTCTGATAAATAAAATGTATTAAATTAAGATGATGATGAAACTTAAAGTCCTTTGAACAAAAACACACAAAAAACAGTGTTGCCAACAGAGACGTTGTAGAGCGCCCTCTGATGGACAAACTTTGCAACGCCAATGCTCACAACATAGTTAAGTTTTAGTTTTTTTGAGAAAAATGTCATTATTAATTAATTTGTCATTATGAATGATTCTGATAAATGAATAATTAAAAAATATTTACTGTTATTGTTATTATTATTACTATTTTATTTTATATCGGCCATTATAAATGCCTAATATCGGCCCGCTGATATATATCGGTCGCGCTTTAGTGGATTTTTCCAAGCTTTAGAATAACTTGTGCTCCAAGGTCAGTGATAGGTATCTCCTATTGTTTATGTAAACACACACACACACACACACACACACACACACACACAAACACAGAGAGATGAGACAACAGAGCGCTAGAGCATGTTTTTTATCCTCCACACTACCACCACTTTTATCCTGCCTCTCACCTTTCAGCTTCCTTTGCACCTCAGTGCTACATTTTAACACTCATGTCTTAGTTCCTGTTTACAGTCTACATTTACAGCCGGGGAACCCAAAGCAAGCTCGGATACGACTATTGCATCAAAACATGCGATTTATCTTTGACGTTGGGGATGTATGTATTCAGTCTTTCTCTATGCAAAAGGGGATTGTGCAACTTTGTGCTTAAAGGAAAGACATTTGTCTACCAATTTGTATCGGTGAAATACACATATTGTTTTTCGGCGTTGGATGGTTCGTTTCTGTGTTGGACAACACAATGTGCAGACACACACAATGCTCACATATATCCAATTAAGACTCACCAGAGTTTGATTTTGTTCAGAGGCATTTGGCGTAGCATCTGCTCCGTGCGACGGCAACGCACCGCAGATGGATGGGAGTAATTGCTAATGCCACGTTGTCAGACTGCCCAGGTGTTCTACAGTTCTGTTGCATCCTTTTCCATTAGGGTGGAGCGATTGATTAGAATGCCTGCATTGTTACTTTGTCTTCCTCACTATCCATGATAATATAATTTCAATATGTTGGCCTTGATTTCCTCTGTGTGCTGTTTGGGGGAAAAAAGCCACTTCTGCACATCTGCCCTTAATAAATATAACCACTTCATATTTGCAAATTGAATTACCCACAATAAATGAATAAATAAATAAATAAATAGTCTACCTATTAGTAGTGTGTAATGAGTTTGGGGCTGAGGGCATAAATGCTGCTGTATGATCCTCAATCAAATATGTATCTTGCCCTTCAGCCGATTTAATATGTGCAGTAGTTTTCTCAGTGATGGATATGTGTGTTTGCTGCCGAGTTTGTTTGGGTTTTACGTGGCATCTGCATCTTAGCAGACGCGGCTAATGAACTTTGAAATGGTGTTGTGTTTTATGTCTACATAGAGAGATTGGTCCTCTCATCATGTCGGATCCCTGGCTGACATATGAGGGGCTCTGCTTGTCCTCTTATTTGGGCTCACTGGTGCGTCTCAGAAAGATGTTAACATGAATTTGAAAAAAGAGAGAGAGGGAGAGAGAAAAAAAAAACGGATTTCTGATCTTGTAGCTTTTGACAGGCGCAAGCAATCGGCTGTATTAACAATCATATGAATTCTATAATAACTTGGACTTATAATTATGCAATTAATACATAATGCAGCTTTTCTGTCTTTCCTTTCTGTGCTGTAATGTTTTCTCTTAAATTTCGTCTTTCAGGGGCGACCTCTAGCTCACCCAGTAGAGTGTGCACCCCAAGTAGGCTGAGTCAGTGGCAGCGGACGTGTATCTGAATCCGATCCCCTCCCCTTTGACCCCCCCCCC
>NC_045733.1:19112103-19112401 GCF_008692095.1 Etheostoma spectabile
CAATTTCTCTCTTTAAGCTGCTCTGTTGATTAACCTGCCGCATGTTGTCCTCGGGTCAAATTGACCCGTTTTCCAATACCAATGTTCTTTTTAATTACCCAAAATAACATGATTGATTCCACACAACGCTCTTTGGGAAGAACAAATTTGGGGTGTTTTATTCAATTTGACAAAAACATTGAAGTGGTTTATAATAGTATTGAGTAAACATTGACATATTCCAGTCTGTGATTATCCATCAACACACGTTCCTTTAATTTTAGTTTAAATAATTCCTAATTTCTGCTTTTCTAACTCA
>NC_045733.1:19112411-19112589 GCF_008692095.1 Etheostoma spectabile
ATAATTTCCTATAAATGAGCTTTATTGACCATAAATTCCAAAAATAACTGAAAAAAAGTTAATAGTGTTGAAAACGTCAAAGTGACAAACACGGGGAAAAAAAGGATCAAAGTGTTGAAAAAAGGGACAAAAACATAAGAAAAAGATAAATTTTGATGGGAAGACAACACAAGGGGTA
>NC_045733.1:19112603-19113370 GCF_008692095.1 Etheostoma spectabile
GTTTGAGTTAGAAAAGCAAAAATTAGGAATTATTTGGACTAAAATTAAAGGAATGGATATCGATTGATAATCACAGACTTGAATATGTCAACTTTTACTCAATATTGTTATAAACCACTTCAATTGGTTTTTCAAATGCTATAAACTTGAATAGGACACTCCAAAATTGATGAAAATAGAGATTTGTACTTGCCAGAGAGTGCTGTGTGGAATCAATCATGTTATTTTGGGTAATTAAAGGAACATAAATATAGGAAAACATGAGGACAAGCCATAAAAGCCCCAAAACATTATCATAAAAATTCAGATTTTGGCTTTTAGCTCCTAAGAGTTGATGAAACTCGACAATCTGTCGCTCAGTTGTCAAAGTCTATTTTCCATTTTCTTTACTGAACTTGAACCTGTCACTATTATGTTGATCCTAAATTGAAATTAAGCAATTTTTTTGAAATTCATATTTTGGTCTGGAATCCAAATTTAGTGCGAGAGATGTTGTGTTTGTACGGGTGTGGAGGCGGGAATGGAGGACTGCTAACTGACATTAATTTGCCACAGCATCACACCTCTCAACGAGGTAAACGATGATGAATGCCCCTGGCCATGTTGAGTGACATCATCACCCAGCAAGCACTACATCTGTGTCTTCAGAAACATCTGCTGCTCCCAAGCTGCCAGTCCCATACTCATACACAGGTATACGTACTCACACAAATGCAGGCATCGTTCCTATTTGCTCTTCTGGTAAGAATAGTAGTTGGTAGAGAACC
>NC_045733.1:19113380-19114650 GCF_008692095.1 Etheostoma spectabile
CAGGATAGATTGCCAGCAGCCATTCTGCCTGCCTCACCACTTTGAAAGACTATTCCCTTCAAGTTCAGGAGTCAAGCTGATGCTTTGTGTAACATGGTTGACTGCCTGAGCTTTCCTCATTGTGTCTGCAGCGCATTTCATTATCAACAATAACCCATGCTGATATTTTCCAAATAGCAGCTGCAGATGCTTCACAATGATATTTGTTACAAACTGTCTACATAATGTTACTGTTTTGTGCAAATGTGTGTGTATTTGTGCAGCAGTCCTCTTTAAACTCAGCTCACTTCTAATCTCACTGATGCAGCACATGGTTTTTGTTCTACCTTAGCTTCACTGGGGTATAATGTGAAGCACACACCGACACACTGTTTTATAGAAAGTACTTCATTATGCTGAACAATGCTCTGTGTGTGTGTGTGTGTGTGTGTGTGTGTTTTGAAACATTGCATTCCTCCCATAAATCAACGTTACAGGAGAGAGTTCTGTCAAAAAGAGTGGTGGGCTTTTTCATCACTGTGCTATGATGATAAACAAAAGGTTTTTATAATATATAGATATCCTTTATAACTGTAGTGTTGAGTGTAAAGAGGAAGTGGTTTAATGTGGAATATTGAGGCTGGAATTTAAACTGTGAATACAAGTTTTTGGGTTATAGTTAGGTATTGGTTTCACTTATCTACATCGCCTTCCAGAGGCTCTTCCCTCCTACTTCATCATTTCTGCCGAGGAAGATGCTCCATTTTCTTCTGGCCCCATCCTCCAGCTATCTCATTTTCCCGCGAGCTCCTCTTGCCGGGCTGGAGTATAAACAGAGCAATGCTGCCGATAGCATCTACAGATGTGCCGCCAACATGCTCAGATAAGAACCAGCAGCTGCTCGCCCCCTTTCTAGCAAACAATGGAGCTCCCTCTAACATGTGTGGTGGGAAGATGGAGAAGAAATAGTGGGGGAGCATAGGAATGGATGGAAACTGGAATGAATGTGACCCGGAGAGTAGTGCAGGGATTGAGAAAGAGGCCACGCAGTGGCAGAGAAGAGGCTGAAAAATTGGAAGGAGAGGTGGATGGTGCTGTGGGGAGGGAGGGACGGAGTGAAGGAGAGAGAGGTGACTATGGAGAGGTTATCCCTTGAGCTGGTATCTGTGTGTCCATCAACAGCAGGACAGGGGTGTGTTTGGCTCCTTTATCTGGATAGCCTGTTGAGCTGGAGGAGGGGCCCTTCATTCCAGAGGAGGAGGAGGGGGGGGGGGGCCTTAAGGAAACAGGC
>NC_045733.1:19114660-19116852 GCF_008692095.1 Etheostoma spectabile
GAGAGATGGTCGGGCCAGTGATCGCTGCTCTTGTGGCGCCTGTGTCGGCTTTGATTGACATCTCCCTCATAATACCATACTCTCACCTCCTCCTCTCCACTACTGCTCTGATAAGGAAGCAAAGGTGGTGGGGGGAGGGGCAGAAAGAGCATAGGGATGTGTGGTCGTAGTGCCAACACATTTATCTGTGCTCGGTTAATGGTCTCCCGTGGTAACAACCTCTGCAGAAGGTTGGCCTCAAAATGTGCCAAGAATGAGCTAAATTCCCAGTGATAGAATAAGACACTTTAACATGATTTGGGACCCTAATACAATCAGTATTGTTTGAGCTACAACTCAATTACCTGTAATGAAAAAGGGCTCGTCTCCCACCGATTCTGTGGGGAGTTAGCTTGGCTGGAGGTCTAACTGTGAACAGGTGAAACGCACATGGGAAGCAGAAGAGACATGAGCAATCTGTCACTCCGAACATGTAAAATACAGATGTTTGGACAGAGGCCGTCAGTGTCTGATGTGATGAAAAAAGCACCCTTCGGCGTGTGAGTAGAACGTACTGGGGAGAGCAGCATCAAGGCGGGGTTTAGCGAGTAGTATGTAAGGGAGGAAATTCCGCGTTGGGAGGTTGGTGGATGGGTCAAACACAGGACTTTGACTTTGAGAGAGGGGTTAGTGTCCCGTTATTCCCGCGGGTCACGGAACCGTAAGCCCACCCACGAGCTCTTCCTTAACCAAACAGCGTCAAAAGGGACGCCAATGGTCCCGACCAAGAGCGTTTAGGTAAAGCATGTTATATGACGCTGAAGGAGACTTTTAGCGTTAATAACGACGACAAAGGCACCTGGCCAAGCGTCCGTATTTTACGGGATGGGAGTGAGAATGTGTTGACATGTGATTACCCTGGAAGGAAAGATCAAATGCTTACATGCTGACTCACTAACTGAGGACCAAGCAGAATTAGTGCTGGACATGGACACACAGTCACATCTCTTAGCTTCCTCACAAGTGCCCCGGTTAAACATGCAACTCGTCCTAAAGTGCAAACATTGATCCACAGCCAGGGGACTGATTAGAACCAATTCTGGTTATTTTAGCCATAAAAATCCCAGTTTCTCAACAGATTTTTTGAATATGTTTTCCATAATGGTATACAGTATAGGTGTCTCAAATGTATCGTATTAAATGCCAGAGCTTTAGACTTTAGACTTGACTTGGAGTCATCGGCTCTGAGACTTGACTTACTTGAGACTTGAAGGCAAAACGCTGAGGAGACTTGAGTTTGTGATCCCAAACATATTGTAAAATGCTATACTGTGGGTAGTTTTTTTTTCCCTTTTGGAGCTCTGCCAAACTGTCATGAATAATAAATAACAAAATCAGGATGCACACAACATCTCCATAACCCTATGCACACTTTTAGTTGCAGGTGCTGGCACCAGAATAAAATGGAGAAAACTCTGAATCCAGATGAGAGAAATTAACCTTTTATTATGAAATTAGTCTACACACATGTAGCTCAATAGTTTCCCCACCTTCTCCAGCATTTCCTGCCTGCTAAATGAAAATAATTCTGACCCTCAAATCACTTATTTATGTGCTATTTCCTGCTTTTAGTTATCATAAGAGCTCCTTTTAGGTCACATATTTAGGATAATTATTAATGTTTTTTTTGTCGTATTCATTAATCATGCCTTCCAACTTGTTTTCAACAAAACGTTGAAAGGGAAGGCCATCTACGCAAGGAAAAGGTTTTTGGTAGAAATGCTCCTACAGCTGAACAATAAATTACATTAATTGCTAAAAATACTTTTTGTAATTACAGTAACCTGTTCTAGTTTTTTGACCATCCTTTCTACAATCTTGAATCCCTTAATCTAAACTAGTCTTTGTAATACCAATTTAAGTCTTTTGTGCTTATATATGTCTGTTTTCTTCTGACATTTAAAGTGCCCATATTCTGCTCATTTTCAGGTTCATAATTGTATTTTGAGGTTGTACATGAATAGGTTTACATGGTTTCATTTGCAAAAAACACCATATTTTTGTTGTACTGCACATTGCTGCAGATCCTGTTTTTTTACCCTGTGTGTTTAGGTCTCCGTTTTAGCTACAGAGTGAGACATATCACTTCTTTAACTATCTCCCTTTAACTATGTAATTATCCAGACTCCTTAGATTTCTTTATTTCTTTATTT
>NC_045733.1:19116862-19135875 GCF_008692095.1 Etheostoma spectabile
TATTTCTAATATCTGAGCAACTGTAACACAGAGTTCCCCTTCGGGGATCAATAAAGTATTTCTGATTCTGATTCTGATTTACTTTGTTGGGAGTCGCACATGCTCAGTAGCTAGGTGATCTTACCTAGCTACTGAGCATGTGTGACAGTAGCATCAGCTAGATGACTCTTTCTCCGTCTTTGGTCACTACAGGCAGGATTAGCTGGGAGACTTCTTCTAGACAAGGGCACACAGAACAGGGACATGGAAGTAGTGCTTTTGGAGATTATGGTGAACTAGTGTGTGTTGTAGCAGTGTTTTGCTATTGAGAACGAGCTACTTGCATGCTAGCAGCAGTTAGCCACCTCGTCTCAGGTTAGTGACGTAGAAGCCGTGCAGATTTTTGACCAGCTCACCCGGAGACTGAAGGCAGAGGACATTCAGAAACCGTTTCTCACTCAAAACAGCATGGCTGTTTTTTCCAAGTTTGTATGCGTGTGGACGCACCAAAGACACTAAATAACACCAAAGAATTGTGTGCGGCTGTGGCTCAGTGGTGGAGCAGTTGCCTGACAATTGGAAGGTTGGTGGTTCGATCCCTTGCCCTGCAGTCCCGTGTCGAAGTGTCCTTGGGCAAGACACTAAACCCCTAGTTGCTCCAGATGCTGCGCCATCAGAGCGTAAATGTGTGTGTGTGTTTATCTGATGAGCAGGTGGCAGCCTCGGCCATAGTGTATGAGTGTGTGTGAATGGTTCCTGTACTATGTAAAACAGACAAACAGGAAATCAGGAGCCGTCAGAGTGCCAACTGTGTTTCATCCTGATGGGTCCTTTCCCATTTAGAGACAATAGATTGTGTGCGCTTTCGTTGTAGGCTTTTTACTATCATCAGCTATCAAACGACTTGTCACACATGCAGCCTGCTCAGCCAAGAGGCCGGTTACTGCAATTCATTTAGAGCAGACGTTTTACATTGACTGTCCTCTAAAGGGCATATTATATTGCTTATCTTCCTGAGCGTTGTTGTAAAAACTAAGCAAGAAATTGCTTCTGCGAAGAATGAGAACTGTAGTAATCAGGTGGGGGTGACATCTCTCCTCAGTTGTACTCTAAACAGCGGCTGCACCCCAGGGCCCATCCACTGATAGTCATAAATGTTTAGAAGGGCGTTCTTTGTGCAACATCTGGTCTGCACCCATAGTGGTTTAGCAGTTAAATATGTCCCTCCCTTTGCTAAGAGCTATCAGAGATGTTAAGCCCCGCAGAGTTACCTTAACGTGCTTAAAGATGTCTGTAGGCTGTGGATCAATGCCCTGGATACGCTGCTTCTACTCCAATATGCTTCTGTGTGCATCTTTGCTTTCAACAATCACATGATTTAGTTTTGGCTGACTGCCTCCTGCCCCCATTGTCCTGAGGTTGTCATAATGGCAATTTAACAATAGGCTGTTGTGGCACCAGTTGTCTTCTAAGGGTTTTACTGTAGGCACTGACTGGTGACAAGGTCAGGATATGTGCTTTCTTCTGCACCCGGGAGTCGTTTTTACAGCCCAGTGGATAACATAAGAACCCCGTCTGAGGCTGATTCCTGTGGAACGCTACCCATCCATCTTCTGTCTGTCCTTTCTGATGTGTGTGCACAACGTAAGCATTTAGGGAGTGTGTACAGTATGCTTTTGTGGTTTCCATTGTTCTGCGCACATATCATAGCGTTTAGAATATACTGATTCCTTCTCCCATCATGTCTTCCCATCCGCTGATTGTTCATTACAAGTTCCTGGGTGCCAAAGGGTTATTGGAGTAAGCTAGTTCTATTTTTAGCTCAGTTGTAAACTGTTGTCATTGTATGTTTATGTTAACAGACAGATGTTTGGATCAGATATAAACATATATAAACATATTTGATGAACACGGTTTCTGGTCCAACATCATTTCCTTCAGATGTCAGGCTTTTCAGGCTTCGTGCATAATAAAGTGCTTAATTTATCCTCTTTTCATTCTTGTGGATCTTGGGAGACCTCCTGGCTGTCAACCCCCGGTAGGCTGAAAGTTGCTGCAATCTTTTCACTGTGGAGCGAAGAACATCAGGAAACGTGTTCCGTCGTCCTGATCCCCTCACTGCTCTTGACTGTGTTTCATATGTTGTCCTTTCTTCCTAGTTGATTGTGCAGATTTCAACCTGCCAGTTGATACTGCACATGAGCACAGTCTTTCTCATACATTGGTGGCCAAGCATCTTTCGAATCTTACCCAATCTTTCCGTGCAAACTTTTTATTTAAACATTGAGGTTTTCTTTGTAAAATACTTCAATCAGCCCCTTTTTTTTTGACCACATCCCATATTTGTATTAAACCAGAAAAACAAATAAAACCACACTCCCTCTTGGTGTAGGATTTAAAGAATGCATGCTGTGGTTTTCATGCAACATGCACAGGCACTAAAGAACATAACTACAGCACCACCCTTCAAAGCTAAATTGCACAGTGATCTAGGCTGCATTACAGATATAGAATAATCTTTTCTTCTCTATGCCATTATCCCTGAAGTGCCTCTATAAAGAGAGATGTCGGGGGGGAACTATGTTGTCCTTATGTTGTTTGGAGGGAATGTGTTTGAGTGGGTTTTGCAATACAGTGCAATTAAAGTTTTAATGGAGAGGGCAAAGGAGAAATATAAGCATTTGTCGCTGAGAGTAGACTACAGTTTTTATGCTACGGATTATTTACTGTCGTCAGTGGGAGATGGGAGATTCAATTTCTCTCATTAAAGCAGGGCTTTATCCAAAACCCAGAAGACTGACTTTGTAATCCTATCATAAAAGGAAAACACAAAACCCTAAATTAAGTGAATTGTTTAGTTTTGTAATGCTTTAACTAGAATTGGATTTCTTAAGCTATATATATGTGTGTGTGTGTGTGTGTGTGTGTGTGTGTGTATATATAATAATATATATATATATATATATATATATATATATATATATATATACATACATATATAGCTCACTTGAAATGCTTACATTTTTACTGAAGTCTAAATCTAAACATTTTTCTGTATTCTCATGCCTGTGAGCGATGAACCAGCTAGACCCCTCAGGTCATCTGGAACAGGCCGTCTGGTGTTTCCCCAGGTCTCCACCAGATCTGGTTAAACTGCCTTGAGCTTTTATGCTCCAAGCCGCTGTAACATCCAATCACGTGAGGTGTATCGTCCGTAAAAACTAAACTGAAAACATTCCTTTTGAGCTGCCCTTTTCAGTGGTATCTGTAGACGGATTTCATTATTTTATTCTTTCTTCTTTTATTGGTTTTAACTTGTCTCATTCTTTTAATTATTCTTACTTTTTTTAATGGTTTCACATTTTATACTTATTTATTTTTCACAGAATGTAAGAAAAAATGCATCCCAATGCATTACCAACATCTCCATTAAGTACATGTTAAAAAATGACAGGAAAATGAAATGAAAAGCTGTGAGTTGTGACTTTATAGGATTGTGCAGGTGCACCTAATAAACTCGTGAGTTAGTGCTTTCTATGTAACTTTCAGGAGTTTCCTTTTGTGTTTGACAGAGTGGAATTCTGATTAAACTGTATTTTTGAAATCCTTTCAAAGTACAAAATGGTAATGTGTTTAATGTAAGAATGTAAGAATGTCATCTTAAGTATGTAGTCTGAATAGCGTGATGTACTGTTATGGAGGAAGACATTATATATATTCTCTCCTGAAGCTCTTAATTCCTCAATTAGGGAATTAATTATCTCTTACTGTACGCTGCAGCTGGCCTTAAAGGGAGCACGAACAAAAAGAGGCACTGAACTGTATAAAGCACATATTGTACAAGAGGATTTTACAGCAGGGAAATACATTTAGACCTTGCACACTTCTCAAAGCCAATACATCCAGCAGGCGTGATTGTCTTTTTTTCTTTGTACTGCCTGATTACCCTGTCACTCCTTCATTCACTCTTGAGTGTCAGTTTTCATTGCCATTGATTGGATGTCTTCACCCTGTCCAATCTACTCTTCATCTGTGGTTGGATTCCAACACCTCGCTGGCTGAAATTGGTCTTCTCTTGTTCAGCGAACTTGATTTGGTTCTGTCTGGGGTTGTACGATATTGACAAAATGTGATATTGGGATCTCAAATATGAATGCTAAAATTACAAAAACGCATCAAAATAGATTAATATCAAATTACACATGTTTTCTTACAACACAAGGTTTATTTCAACTGACTGTCATGTTGGACTTGTCCAACATGAAGAAATAAATAAAGACCATGTCTACAGAACAGGACATGTTGTACTGGCTGGACAGTATAAAATAAATAAAGAGAACAGGACACACATTTTCTCTCTCTTCTCTGATTCGATCCGTTTTGTTGTCTATCTTTTTCTTGACTTACACTGTCACTCTGTTTGAAGATGACACCGTGGAGAGAGAGAGAGGAGAGAGAAGGAGGACGAGAGAGAGAGAGAGAGAGAGAGAGAGGAGAGAGAGAGAGAGAGAGACGAGGGAGAGAGAGAGAGAGAGAGAGAGAGAGAGAGAGAGAGAGAGAGAGTCAATGCACTGCACCCATTTCTACAATGAAATACGATTTTGTATATGTGAAACACCGGATGTGTTGATGAGAGAGGACAGCGTTGGAGGGAAAGATGGAGCAAGGGAAGCTGGTGTGCTTGAAAGAAAAACTCCCTTTGGATGGTCATACACTAGTAAATACCAATTTGGAACAGCCAGAGCATTCTAGGAGTAATTTTGACGTAAAGGGCTTTAATTTACTTTTTTTCCTTAAACCTGACATTTGTACTTCAGTTTCAGGTATTGATTTCCCACATTTCCCAGAATAACTTTCATAAATCCCTGAGAGAATGGGCGAGAACTTGTTGAATTCAAAGAGGAAGAAAGGGAGAGAAGTATTGGAAATCATAGCGTGATAAGAATGAGAGTCCCAGTTGTGGCTGTGTTGCATTCTGGTCTACTGACTCTGCTATCCGTGTACCAATTGTGAACTCTGCCGCCTTTTGTGATGTATTTCTTCCTTCTGATTGTTGATGATTGCAAAATGTCAAATCTAGAGAGAATACCCTGCTCTTTGACTCTATTGGACTGATACCAAAACATTTACTGCAAATCTCCCAGTCTTCTGCTACCGAGCTCCATTGTAGATGTGCCAGATACATCTCCAGTAGCTCTTCATATTTTCACTGTTGCTTTTAAGTTCAACTGTATTTTAAATAATTGCTGTGCTAGCAGGGGGCATTATCCAGAGATGGAAAACAGGCCATGTCAGTTCAGTCTAGTATAGGCAAACAAATGGGCTCAGAGTTGAGTAACTTGCAACATGCATGGTTTACAAATATCCCATAATTCCTGTAGGCAGGAGTCGTTCAACATAGGCACGATGTGTTGCTGTCTCTCTTAGGGAAATTGGCTTTTGATTGTGTATTTTTCAGTTTGTGTAAGTGTTGACTGCCGAAATGATAATTCAAATAAAACTGCTGTTACTTATGTGGTTATCTTGTTTAGCATTAGAAATTGTAGATATTGTATTTTTCCTCATTTTAAGAATTACCATATACATTGTTCCTTGAGCCCCAGGCTTCCATCATTTTTTTCTTTCCTCTTCCTCAAGTAAATGCAAACCGATGTTTTACATGGGGTTTTTATTATTATTATGTCTCTGAATCCTGATCTAGTCAGAGTTGGTTGAGGTACATGTTACAATAAATATGCTGATTAGTCAATTAGGGCAATTTCTATGCTTTTAGTAAATAAAGAATTCTAGCTTAAAAGAAAGAGAAGGTGACTCCGTTCAGATGATGTACTCAAGTCAGACTGTATCTGTTGGTATGAACAGTTACAGTCTACATGGAAGATATAAGCGTGCTCGGATGCATTAACTGTGCGCTTTTTGGATCCCTTGATTACTATTATTTTTTTAACATTCAAAATGTTCACAGTGGAATTTCACAATGGTTATTTCATGTTGCCAGTCCAAACACAGCACTTTGTCAGGCCAGAAGCAAGTGAGTATAGCCCTCTGGGCAGCTCCAAAATGTCAGCCAGTTCCAGTTTTATTTCCTTAATTACTTAAACTGGCTGCTTGAAAATATGTAACATAGAGCACTGTTGTGTTTTTGATCCAAGGTGAAAGGCAGCGAATCTGCAGCCAGTTACTAATTCAGTTGAATCTGGAGGGAGGTCCTTAAAGCCTTCTGCATATTCCATTGAGCTGCTCATTGTTATTCTATACCTGATTTTAATTAAGAATAGTAGAAACCCAACTGTGTGATTTAAGTGTATGTGCATGCAATTTTACTCGGGGTAGCCGTCGTTACGGCTGTTTGCAGCTCTCTGCGGCACAGTTCTTTTCCTGCTAATCGCTAACCAATGATGGACACATTCCTTCATTAGCATTCATATGATTTTAAGCTCTGCTGGCAAAGCCCAGCAGCTGGTGTAGGGTTAGGTGAATCTAAGAGCCAGTCTTCATAAAGGAGGCATTTGATTCCACCACTGGGTTAAACGCTTTATTCTCTAGGAAAATGTTGTTTGGAGGCACAATTAGATCAGCGGTGTCACATTTCTTCTGTCATTTATGAAGTTTGAAATGAACAAAAAACTGCTTTCCATAAACTCTCTCTGTTCTTGCGTTTTGACCACTGAGACATAATTGCTCTCCTGCAATCACTGGCCTCATTGCACTCTGGTAATTTGGCAGATTGGCAGTACAGGACTTGTGTTCAATAGATGGTGCTGAGCAAGGGTGTGGAAAATGAAGCTCCCATCCAGTCGATTTAAATGGAGAATTGTGATTAATTGGAATCGATGGTGTTAGCGGGACCACTTCCCATCTACAATGCCCCGCCTTGACCCACACTCAATGTGCTCATGTAGACTTTAGTTATTCGGCATAACACACATGCATGGACTTAACCATGCATATTCAAGGCATCGTAACGTCATGCATCCACTTCATTAACGCTGGCAACATCGTAAGTAATTAGTGGATTGTGAGCTTGAAGCACAGCAGAGTCACCGCGGACAGAGTGCTCACAGCAGTCAGAACTGAACTTGCTCGGGTGATGATGTCTTCTCTCTGAAAATGTTCAGTCTTTGTGGAACCAAAATATCTCATCGTGTATGCAGAAGACTTTTTAGGGCCCTCTTGTGTGTCCTCTGTGGGCCAAATGCCAAGTCTCAAGTTGTTACCCAAAGTCGTGGGTTACATCTGTAGCGATTAGATCTGGAGCGCATTAACTCAGGCCATCATCCTCAACCTCATCTTTTGAAATGTCATTGCTCCATGGGCCGAAGCACTGCCTATAGTTTAACATTTCAGTTCAAGCCAATCTCTGACTCTGGTTTGCTTAGAGGTAGCTGCAAGTTGTAAGACAAACGTATCAGCTTGTCTGTACGTTGAGCAGATAAAGGCCTTTTATGAAATATTAGCTACCAGCCACCCCATATTGTCCACTTTGAGAATTGAATAAAGTTTATTAGTATGTCACTCCTTAGCTGAAAACACATATAATGCCAAAGCAAAACAAAAAAAGATGCTGAGGAGGACCTTTCTATCAAAGCTGAGAGACACATACTAATACTACTACTGAGACCACATACTGATACCAATAGTTAGGCACTTAGTAACAGGAAACGCACACAGATGACAAATGTACAGTACAATTTCCTAATTTCTCAAGAAAATGAAATAGATCAGCATAATTTGAAAGAAAAAGACCATTGGTTAGCATATATTACCTTACAATTTATACTGTAAAAGAACATGACATACAATATTACTGTAAACACCACCATCATATTCTCCTGACTACAGCTAAATAACCTAAAGTGAAGTTTCCTTTTTTTTTTTTTTTTTTTACATTTAATCAAATTTTCTTGATGAATTAAATCTTCATGCCTGATATATCTATAGCCCAGAATTGCCCCTAACGTTGGCTAGACTGATTACTCACCCAACACTACAGCAGCTAATCATTAAAAAAAGTATTTGATTCAGTAGGGAGCTTCAATGACTCTAATCTAAATGACTCAGCGAAGGCTTTTCTACCCTTGCATGATTATACAGTAGGTGATTGGCAGCTTTCATACAAAGATATCAGTACTATAATCAGCTAAGCCCATATTAGCTGAACTATTCTGCTGGGATACACTCAGAGAAGCTGTGCGCGTTGGTCCGGGCCAGACAAGAATCTGTGGCTGTTGGGGCCTTATCTTAAAGTGTGAGTTACCCTGGAGCCACTCTTGGCAGGGGATTTGAAGAGCTATCTGTAGGTGAGAGAGGGCAAAGATGACGAATCATCACTCAGCAAGCCTTTAGCATCACTTCCTGTGTAAAAACACAGTTACCGCAGGCAAATGTAATTGTAAGTAGTAAACACTGAAATGGGAGTCTGCTTTCCATGCATTCAAAACCAAACAACCACCACACACACACACACACACACACACACACACACACACACACACACACACACATTACCAAGGAGACAACATTACCAAGGAAACAACCACAGTCAGCCCAAAAACTCAAGAGGCACTCCATGGTTATAACACAACATATTATTTTTATTGTAGATGGTGTGGCCTTCTTATTTTTATTTTTTTAAACAACTCTTTCTTCTTCTCTAATATACCCAAGAATACCATTTGTAGTTCACACAATGTAAGTTGATTTTAATTGAAGCCATGGTTTGCGATTCTTCAGAACGCGGCCCGCGATTGTTGGTTTCAGATCAATGGTTTCAAACGCGGGAAATAATTATTTTGCGTTGAGATGAAATTCGGGGTACAGCAGCACAAACAGCCTGTGGATCCAGCCCTTTTTTAATTAGTGCTGTGTGTCTCCTGCTCCGCGTGGCAAATTAACATCCCCCAACGAGGATAAGGGATTGTGCTACGCAACTGTGTGTGGGTGGTTGTGTGTGTGTGTGCATGAGGATGTGGGTATGCAAGAGGTTAGAGGTGGGTGGGGGTTGCATTTTTGGCCTTCTCAACTCCTGAGAATCTGTCTTGAATATTGATTGCAAGATGTCGCTTTGAAAAGTCTGTTATGTTTTCTAGCTCTAAAGATAAGACCAAAATATACATCTTGTCGTAGTTTAGAACAGATACTCCAAGTTTTTATAACATTCCATGTTTCTGTGTTAAAGATCCAAGATCTGTCTGCTTGTATTTTCTACAGTCTTACCGGCATAACCGTAGTAGCTATTTTTGCTATTCCATTGCTCATATTTAAAAGCTGATGATAAAACAGGTTTTCAGGGCCTTTAAACATTTAAATGTATGTATATCAAAGAACATTTGAATTCTTGTTGTTTTAGTGATCTTTATTTATTACCATTAATTCTGTTGATGTTGGAAGGGAGTGCTGATTTTACATCCATGCCTCGTTGTTGTCTTTCAGGAATGCCCAGGTTCGCCAGCCAGCCCTCGCCGACCACCGTGCATCTAGGGAACAACCAAGTGATGGCATGCGAGGTCAACTCGGATCTGGTGCCCTTCACCAGGTGGGAGAAAGACCGCCTGCCGCTGGAGCTTAGCACCAGACTGGTCCAGCTGCCCAGCGGAGCCCTGGCGATCAGCAACGCCTCGGAGGCAGACGCCGGCCTTTACCGCTGTCTGGTGGAAAATGTGGGGTCGTCCAAGTACAGCGACGAGGCCCAGCTCCAAGTACTGCCAGGTAATTTGAGGAAAATAAAGTGTTTTCAGACATTGGGTGAAATGATCTCCAGTGAGAGTGCAGATCAGTGAGAGATAGGATTTCATAGTTTTAACTTCAGTCACAAACGTATGGTTTCATTACGGGAATGATTTCAGATTTGACACACTATACGTCCACTGTTACCTAATAGTAAAAGCATTTTTCCTGCTGTTAATGTGAAGCAAAACATTTACACATCCTTGATTGCTCTGCAATTAGGTTAGAGCTTCTATTGTAGAACCACTTGTGCAGTAAATTGAAATTATAGTATAGTTTAGCGCATCACTTGATTAAAGTGGTACGTGGTGTCCGCTTTGGGTTGCCCACTAATTTTAGCATGAAGAAGTCTGCCTAACTGTAGTGAGAGATGGGTAAATGCCAAAGGGAGGGGTAGAACTCCCAGGGGGGTTATCAGTATTGCTGCAGTAAATCAGTTCTAGCTCAAAAGGGGGCCGAATTCCGTAGTGGCAGTGTTTCGTCTCACTCCTGTAGAAGTTTTATTTACTGAGGTGTTAAGCACCAGGCTCCTGGCTGCACAGAGAAGATACTAGAGGTTGTAAATCAGAATTCAACAAGACCCCAGTAGGGGTATTTGTCTCTGTATGTGTCCTCCAAGGATGTGTGTTAGTATGGCAAAAGGCTGTATGTAGACAGAAGGAAAACTCATGGAAGACATTCATAAAGATTTTTTCTCAATACGACCAGATGTTTAAGCGACAGATACACATTTATAGTTATTTGGTTTCTTTAAACAACAACAGCTTAAGATCAAATAATTTGGGTGTTTGCTAACTTGGGTGTGTGCAGGGGGGAGACGTTGAGAGTGGAAAAAGGACATGGAGCTAACAATTTCATACATTTCTGTTTTTTAAATAAAATCCTGGTTTGAGCCTCATAGAATTATGGTCTAGGATAAAGTGAGTAAAGTCCTGTGTTTGTGCTGTGGTCCCACTGGACTGGGTATTGCAGGGTGCTACTCTGGCAGTTAGTTGCAGCTGGAATTATGTGGGATCACTTTGAACTCCTAAAGAGCTAAGACTTCAGCTGTCTCACACATCAACATGGACATTATTCATGTGACCATTCTTTGGTTTGGGTGTCAGGAAGGACTGCCCATTAGACCAGAGCTCTTTTGAAGTTTTTAAGACAGATGACACCCGTTACGTAGAAGGTTGCTGCTCTGCTTTAGTTACTCACCCTAACCTTAACCTCAGCCTTAACCCTGGCATTTTTTTCTCTTAATTCAAGAAACTGGAGAAGAGAGTAAGCTGGAGTTCTTGGTGCAGCCTGTGCCTGTGAGCAAGGCGGTGGGCGCAAGCGTGCTGCTGCCCTGCCTGGTCACTGGGTACCCTGTGCCACACGTTCGTTGGATGGTTGGAGACAAGCTTCTGGAAGAAAGGTATGAGCATGAACTCTGGCTGTTTATTTGAATAACCATACCATTTGAGAAATTAAAGTAGCCTTAAAATGCTACAGGTTTTCTTGGGGCATGTTTCTGCTCTTATGTGTGTTGAAACTGGGGTGCTTATTCGGGTGGGGGTGGGGGACTTGTCAATGAAGCTACTTCAGCTGGGATACAATGCTGCAGGGTTGCTAGCTAACGTGAAGTTCACAAATTAATAGCCAAGAGAGAGTGTCACAGTGCCTGTGCTCTCACTTCTCTGGCTCTCATTAGCTCCGGCACAGCAGCCCAAATCCCTCAGAGAGAGCTGCAGTGGATGTGGGAAGTTTGATTCTCACCAATTAAGAAAGCACTTTGTTGACCTAAACCCTGTGTACTGGTTCTGCAGAGTAATAACTGTGCAACTTGTGAGGTCGACAGAAAATAGCTGAATTAGGCTCATTCATTTAAATCTGGCCCCACAATGGGATTTCTACCTTCAGTGAAATTAAATGTAAGGTCGTCACTTTGGTAACCACAGGGCTCCAGAACAGTGTGAACTAGAATATCATTAGACTTTCCAATCTATAGTTTCAAGCAGAGTACCACATCTCACGTTAAATGTCTTCAACACCAATGGAATCCTGTGTGAGTACATCTGACCTCCAATGGGAGCTGGCTAAAAAGGTACTTATTAATCTACCTTGTATTAATTGCAAAACTATCCAGCATGCATATCCACCACCCCAGGGTGTCTCCGTTGGTAATTAGCAAGCATACTCTGAACAATCAGGGAAGTCTTTGAAGTGGACTTTCATGCTCCTGCCTTCAGAGCAGAAATGGATTGTGTGAATACATTACCAAGTCTGTTCTTTTGATTTTAATATGACATTGACAATTAAAAAGAATAGAAGTGGATCTTTTTTTTTTTCTCCTTGAGATTCTCCTGTCCCTCTCAGGCATTACATGAGAGAAAGAAGAGAGTTGCTGTCAATTAAAAATCGGTGTGGCATACAGTCTAAGGCAGAGAGTAAAAGGCAAATCTGCAAAGAGTGTTTAATTGGTTTTGGGTGGACAGCACAAACGGCCTTTAAAGTGGTGATGCTGTAGACATAAGATGAAGGTTTATAAAGATGTGCCAAAGCTACCAATCAAAGCTTAAGCTGACTCACTGACAGTGGGGATTATCACATTGAGCTTCTGCTGCTGGTGCTTCAACTTGGTCATGTCTTGTTTTCTTCCTGTCTCTCTTGGCCTGTACCACAATAGCAGAAAGACAGTTTGATTCAGAGCTGCAGAAAATGTAGGTGATTCAACAAGAAGTGCAACATGAAACTGTATATGATGGTTTTAGACAACACTGATTCTTGGGTGTCTAATTATCTTTTGGAACTCTTTGCTAGTTGTTCCTCTTGCGACTGACTCCTCAGTAGTACTGTAGGGTACTTTTAAAGACCGTGAAATCCTTCAAATGTCTTTTCAAAATGTGACACAAAAAGGATTTCGGTTATAGTCTTTGAAGAGTCTCATTAGTATGTTTTTCAAAACCTGCTGGAAGACAGACATTGCTGTTTCTTTGTATCACCTGTCCATATTGCCATGTAGGACTTAAAGGCTGCTATAAAACTCTAATGTCTGTGATGACAGATGGGATCAGTGTAAAGAACAGGTGGTTCTCTTACTCTCAGTTGTAGAGAAGATTATTTCTCTCTGTTGAGCTACTGCATTTATCACTTTGATGTCCAATATTCTGGGATCATAGTACACATGTTTAGGGTTCAAACCACGAAGCGGTAGAACCATTCGATGTTTCAGTTATTATTATTTGTATTTTGACCTCACACATACACCGCAAGTCTCATTCAAGTTGACCACTAGGGCGCTTTAAATTCACAATAACTGGACGTGGAATGACACAAATCAAGATTTGAGCTTGGAATCGCAGTTTGCGGCTTTATTAGCAGTTGCTTTTGTGTTGGTCATCTGCTTTTCTCAAATTGCCGTGATCTGGACTGAGCTACATATCACACTGAATTGAAAATAAATGTTTTTGACAAATCAGTTGTACACTGTTGGACTCAGTTGGACTGTTTGTCCAATTGTTACAAAGCTTGCAGGATATGTTTTATAACGTTGTTGGACGTCACTATTGAGAGAGAAAAAGGTTTGAACCCGCAAATTGCCGCTGGCGGTTATATTTTTGTCTTTTGAGATTGTCATCACATTGGACAATCATATTCAATAATCCTTGCTGTGACTTGGCAGATACATACGTGACTGAAAAGTGAAGTCAGTAGGGGGCAACTCCACTGGCTCCATAAAGAAGTCCGTTTCTGTAGAAGTCTATGGGGAAATGACCCTACTTCTGGTTTGATTTATTACCATAATACACATTTTCCTAATGAATTTGTGGCCTTAATCCCTAGTTTCAAGTCTTCTTCAATAAAGCATTATCTTAATTTGGTAAATTATGGTTCCATTTATTTTAAAATGAGACAATAAAGCAGGGGATGCTTTGGGGCATGGCTACACGCCAACCTGTCAATCATGTTAGAGGTATAGCAATGTATTCCGTGGCCCTGTGTACATTAAAATAGCCGTGAATTTGTTTTTTAGGGAATTGTCCGTGTTTTCCTTTTAAAGTTTGACCCTTTCACTATGTGTTTTCATGTCATTGAAGTGAGTTGACACTTTGGTCACCTGGAAATGTCTTGTTAAGCATCCTGCCAACCAAGCTAGCTAGCTAGCGTTAGCATTAGCTGGTGACTTAAGAGAAAGTCAACCAGCTCTGTGTCTTGCCATACATGCTGACAAACAACATCGGACATCCGGAAAACTTTGCTGGATAACCCTTTGTCCGAAGGGTTGAAAATAGCTTAGCTCAGCACCATGAAATCATACACAACAGCTGATTGGAAAGGAGATGCAGGGATGACCTCACTTTCCACCTGACACCACAAACAATGTTTACGCATGCAAACATAATTTGATGAATGGATGTAAACCTGGAACCATTCATCATCACCCAGCACACATTGAGCAGTATTGTTCCCAGGGTGATAGTCAAATGGGTACAAGTTCACTAACATGAAATCAAAACAAATATGTAAGTGTGTAAGAGTATCTTCACCTATCACAACATCACGGACAACTATTGTAAAGAGAAGACAAAAAAAATCTGACCTGTTTGTCTTTTCATTGGGACTCTTATTATTTTTGTGTGAAATTATTTCACTAGGGAATCTCCACACAGTGTGAATTATATTGTGGTACACAGACACATGCTGTCACATGCTGTTTTATGTATTCACCAAATCCTAGCCTCAAATTCATTTAGACTCTGAGCAAGTCTATTGCCAAGGACACCAAGCTTACCATTTATTCTGATTAAGCTCAGCAACACTGTGACAGAATATGAAACACTTGAAGCTGTTCAATCAAGGTTTTGAAAACGCATTCTTAGCAAAATGCACCTCATCGATAGCAGGTGCCAGTGTGCACAAATACTCGCACATACTGGTCCTGACAACACTCATGAAAAGGGCAGTCATCTTTTGTTCTTTGGAGTATTACTCTATCACCTAATAGAATTCCCCAGCAGTCAATAAAATGGATGAATTATGCATGTCCGCCAGCAACAGGGAATTGACAGAGCATGTAAATCAACCCCCTTCCAAAGCCCCCGAGCCATCCGTCGGCTCTCCTCCTTGTCTTCTCGCCTTCATTTAAATATGGTTGTGTATATTGCATTTATAGAGAGAGAAGCATGGTGTGGGAAATTTGTTTGAAATTGGACTGCTGTGTAACCCTCTTTTACATATGTCTCACATACAAAAGCACACACACATCACCTTATTTACTTTGCTGTTTTCTGGGTGAGAGAAGAAGAAGAAAAGAAGAAGCAAGGGCATACAAACACACATGTACATACAAATGCATAGGCACAGCTCTGTCCATGGGAAGTCTTTATTTAAGTGACCAGGTGAGCTACCATGCAAACCACACAAAAATAAATGAAAAAATAGCTTTTGTCCATGCCATGAGATGAATAATACAGTGAGATCCACAAAAATGTTAGTTAGTCTGTTAGTTTTACCTTTAGGAAAACCTCAAACCCCACTTACCACTGGTCGTAGTTAAAAACTCTAAACTATAAAACCATCACAGTTGTATGAGCTTTCATCAAACTCCAATCGTCTCTTTTCTCCTTTGCCAATGTTCATTTAGTTCAGATGTATCAGTCTTGGTATCATGCCCTACGTTACTTTTTCAAAAGAAAATATGCAGTAAAAGCAGTGGGACGGTCCAAAATTGCTTCTATATGGAAACATTTTATAGTATGGGTAAAATACTGGTAATACAGGTCTCAAAGTTGTCTAAATTGACACACATACACCACCAGCAGCACAAAGAATGTCATAAATTGCATCAAAAATGGGGTTAGATGTAATGTAGTCTGGTTTACTGGACATATATTGCTTTTAAAAAGCTGGAAATCGATGTCCCTCCTCTTCCGCTATCTCCGCCTATCTTGCACGGGCACCGTCGCTGCATCAAGGCTTAGAGCTGCCCAGGGCGATATTGATTGGTATAAAGAATAACAAAAAAGTAAGTTTTTTTTTTTTTCCCCCTATCCCAAAATAGATAAGCTGGTGTAGCCAGACCATACTCCAACGCTGACACCGCGGAGATAGGTCTGGCAATGCAACACTAGATGTTGAAAATCTGAAACATCATAACTGTAATGTGCACTGAAATTAGCCAATTCACAACAGACATATACAGGAATTCCGGATGAATTTTAATGATGTAAAATTCCCACCACCGGCACTCAACGATTCAAATAGCTCTTGTAATGATGCGTGCGCACACAGAAGAATTGGTGCTACTGCTTTTGAAAAAAGGGCAGCATGGCCGAGCAAATGCCACTACCATTTAAAATCTCATCCAAGCTAACAATCCTTCAGATGCAATCATGTAACATTGTCTGCATTTTTGAGTGCAGTTAAAAAGGGACGCCAGAACTTTAACCGGCTTTGTTCTCCAGTGACATTAACACCAACACCATCAGCTGCTGCTGATTGATTTTTTGAAACTTTCAGTTTCAGTTTTCCAACCAATTTGAAGACATTCTGCACCACCTTTCTATGTTGTTTTCTTACAGCCACTGCAATAAGAAAACCTGGGTTGCAATGTAATCTTTCAGCTTGTCAAATATACCACCTATCAAAATCTAATGACCACTGGTTTTTCACTTGTTCCTTTCCTCAGATTAACCATTAGTGAGGTCAATGGCAAATGCCCGCCTCAGCTGCGGTTCTTAGTGGTGTTCACATGTCATTGGAAAGCATAGACCCAGCTGACAAATACAGCAGTTACTCAGACCATAGAATCCAAACAAGTCTGCCTAGTCTATTGTTCATTCAGAATCCTAATTTCTTGTCATTTTAGTGTTGGAATGCGAGTATGGAAGGCACTTCATTCATTACACTTGTATAATGTAATGACATCTAATTACAACAGCTCTGCATATATTCTTCCTTAACAATGCTTAGTTTTTGTTCAAACTTTACGAGAGGTGTTAACTCAGCTACGTTTATTACTAAGTCTTATTCTGTCTTAGCTTGTTTTTATTTTCTATTCTCTTTAATGTTTTTTTATTGCTATTTAATGTTTTATGTTAATCACTTTGAATTGCCTTGTTGCTGATACAGTATGTACTGTATAAATGAAACTGCCTTGCCTAAGGCCATAGTTAGTGGTGGTGTTTCTAATCTTTTATTAGAAATCCGTCTTAATATAATGCAGTAGAGTACAACATCAGTGCTAACTTGTGCTAACTACTGCTAAGTGCTCATATTATGCTCATTTTTAGGTTCATAATTTTATTTAGAGCTTGTACCAGAATCAATATGCACGGTTTAATTTTCAATAAACACCACATTTTTGTTGTACTGCCCATTGCTGCAGCTCCTCTTTTCACCCTTTGTGTTGAGCTCTCTGTTTTAGCTACAGAGTGAGACATCTCACTTCTGTTCCCTCTTAGTTGGGTGTTGCACATACACAGTAGCTAGGTAAGGACTCCTAGCCAGTCAGAAGCAGAGCATGAGGGTGTGCCATGCTAGCAGCTAGGCAAGCATTATAACGTGTTAGGCAAGCATTATAACATGTTACAAACACACACACACACACACACACACACACACACACACACACACACACACACACACACACACACACACACACACACACACACACACACACACATATATATATATAATATTTTTATTATCATTGTAAAGGTAGAACTTATGGCTGAGCTATTTTACTGGATTGAATTAGATTTTACAGGTGTATCAAAGTGTGAAAAGTAGGGCTCAAGGAAGAGTTACAACCCATGTGAGTATTAATAGAAACTCTTCTTCTCCACATGTTTACCTCATTGAAAGATGTTGGTATGTACAGTACCGCAGGTGTCCAGCACACCCCATTCATTCAGATACACAGGAGGCCCATAAGGTTAGAATTCTGCTTAGAAACTCAAATTTCTTCCACACTGGTAAAATGATAAATGGCAGCAGCAGAGTGGGTTAAGATAATGAAGTGGTTTTGCTGGCATGTGGGGCTGAGAAAACAAGAAATGCACATGGTTATCTGGCAGTGGAAGTGGTGTCTTAGTCTCCAACACATCACAAACACACACGCGTCAATTGTTCTTATTTGAATTCTGTCCATGTTGTGTTTATTGTCACATGGGAATCAGGGATAAAAGAAATGCATTGGGGATTGGCCATTGGCGGAATCTACAGTTAGTTGCATTTGACTGATTAGAAGTTAAAACTGTGCGACATCATCAGTAGAAATAGAACTCACAATGTGGGTCTTTATTATAGCCTGAACCTGCACATTGTCTTTCACCGCATTAAACGACTGTCCTTCAGGCTTTACTGTGGCCCTTTATCAGACATTATGTGGGTATATGTCCTTTTTTAAAGGCTTTAGAATCTGGTGGAGTGCTGAAGTTTTGTAGATGTGACACAGCACAGAGTTTGGGTTGCTTTAAGCACCCCAAGGGCCCACCAGAGCCATTTAAAAGAACAGTATTCAAGTTATGGGCTGCAGGCTTCATTGTAATATGCACTAACCAAACGATTGGTTTACTCTTGGGGACGCTGGGAGCGTTAAAAAAAAGCAAATAAAGTCAGGTATGCAAGAGCTGTTTCTGTCTCGAGGGTCCTGCAGCTTTTCATTACGAGCCAGAGAAAACAAAAGCATTTTCACGGCTGAGTCACTTGAGAAGCCACAGCCCGTGCTGTTGGCACCAGGTTGTTTCTCACATTAATTTCTTGTTGTTTATTCAGTCATTTATTACCTTGTCTGATTTATTTCTTCCCTCTTTTGTCTCTCACATTCCTTTTCCCAACCCTAACTCATATGTGAACTGGAATAGTTCAGGAACAAAATGTTTTGTTTTGGAAGCGTTGAAAATCATTCCAATCCACGGTCTCTCCTCGTTGGCTGTAAAATGAAATCCTGCTGGGTTTTTATCACACCTTGAACATGATTGAAATTCATAGAACTGTTGACATTATGTGCTGGTCAGAAGGGGCAAGTTCAATTTGCTTACAGAGACAGTGGATGGGTTTGTAGCTATACAGAGAGAGGAGGAAAGTAAGGAGGGAAAAAGAAACTGGATCTGAACAGAGAAAAACAAGAGAAAAGAGAGGCAAAACAGAAAGGTTTAGAGATTGCTACACTATCCAAAATAAAAGAATCCTCTTTGGGGGTTTTTGTGACAGTTGCCGTCGCACCTGCCTCCCCCTTGTGCCGCAGACAGCAAGACCCATGCTCTGTCACAGCACCACTGATTGCTCTGTGACTGCACTGCCTTCGTCTTCTCTCTCTCACACACACACACACACAC